>NC_142046.1:9143709-9447209 GCF_982192425.1 Myodes glareolus
GTGAGAAGAAGAGAGTAACATAACAATGGAAAAGCAGACACACCTGTGTAGTTATGAACCTGACCTCACCCTGGGCTTCTGGCAAGTTTTCTGGACCTTCCGAGTGCTGGATCTCCTTGGGGCAAACTAGATATTCTCACAGGTGTGATTAGGGTGGGACAGCTATACTTGCATTGTCTTAGGGTGGGGCTGGCCATGAAGCCAAGCACATGGCTTAAGGCACAGGTTTTGAACCCTGATACGTCGGTCAGCAGACAGACTGAATGTGGGCCAGTTGTGCCATATTACATCAGCTCTGAACATGGAGGCACAACTGAACTTGACCTCCTGGCCACACTCCATGAACAATGCCAAATCCATGCTGAAGAATACCACCACATCCAGGCAGACAGCTCCCCTCCCCGAGCTCCATCTTTTCCTATGGCCAGCTTCACATGCATACTCCCTGGAGCCAACCATAACCTGAGTACATCAGCTCCAAGGGGAGTTCTGTGAGTCTTTCTAGAAAAGTCTCAAACCTGAGAATGGCTGGAGGAGCTGTGAGGGTGGTCTTGCCTATCACAGTACCTCAAATCTTGTAGATGTCCCCAACTCAGCACAACTTCTTATAAGGCATTTTTAATTTTTATATGGCACCCTAAAAATAGCCCCCTGAAGAAGGCACAATTTTCATTTCCAGCTTGCGTTCCAGTTTGGGACACCGTCAAGCAACCTGACTGAGGTTATAGGGGTGTCCAATGACAAAAGTAAGCTTTGAAAGTGGGGACCAAGCAGTGGAATACAGCATGAGCCATTGTGGGGCTCTGCCCGGCCAGGGCTGGCTGTAAGGAGCAGGGAGAGGTGGGGGTGGAGCTGAGCTGGTCTTGAAGATGGACTGCAAGGGACACATTCTGTATCTGCCTAATGAATCTGGGGTCCCAAGAGAAGAGCCGCACAGTCCAGAGCAAGCAAGTTTGACTCTGCAGTGGGTGCGCAGCCTCATCTAACTGACTCTGCAGAGGGTGCACAGCCTCATCTAACTGACTCTGCCTAGGGTGCTCAGCCTCATCTAACCAACTCTGCAGAGGGTGTGCAGCCTCATCTAACGGGCTCTGCAGAGGGTACGCAGCCTCATCTAACCGGCTCTGCGGAGGATACGCAGCCTCATCTAACCAAGCGGAGATCACCTGTTACTTGGTTTGGGCTGGGTTTTCACTCCCAGTACAGCGGATGGAGTTCCCTGCATCAGAGCTCTGCCTCATATTCTTCCGCGACACTAATTTACAGTGTCACCATTTATAATTAGAAAGCAATTGTGAGCACCTAGAACACATTTTTATTGTTATTATTATTGCAGAAAGTGCTGGTCCTGGGACTGAAGAGAAAGCTTCGTAGTTAAGAGCACCAGTGCACTTTGATAGGACCCAGATTTGACTTCCAGAACCCACATAGTGTGGCACAGCCACCTCCAGTCCTAAGGAATCTGACGCCCTCTTTTGGCCTGTCTGGGCACTGAAAGCACTACACTATAGGCAACACACACACACACACACACACACACACACAGAAACAAAAATTCAAATTGAGAAAAGAAATGCTGACCTTGAAGGAATTTGAGTTTCTGCCTAGCAGCTTCTTTACATTTTTTTAAAATGAAATTTGTGTTGTTTAACCTTCGGATAGGAAAGATATTGTATTTCTTTTACATTTCCCACGGGGACAGACTGGATTTTGCGATGCAGGGAGAGGAAGGAACCAAGAATGAACTCCAGGCTGCTGCATAGACAGCCAGGATGCCCAGTACCCAGGTTTAGGAAATGCAGAAAGCAAACCACGTGACAGGATCCTTCCGCAGTAAAGGTCTCCAGAGTCGCTAAGGGCAGGACTGCGCAAAATCCTCTGCACAGAACATTGCTCCGGAATGACCACCAGGTGGCAGCATAGGCCACCTTTTTCAAGTATGCTCGCTCAAAGCCAGCTGGAAAAGGGCTTCCTAGGAGCCAAGCTTTGGGCAGTCTGTCTGCCCCGACCACAGAGGAACTAGGATGGGACCTCCACCAGCGCCCCTCGGGAGGCACAGTGTCCAAAGGACCCGGTGGAGAAGGCAGGCGACTTGGGGGCTCCTTACTGCCTAACCACAGTAGGTGTTCTACTCTGTGAAATTCCTTATGTGTTCGTCTCCAAGAGTTGTGGCCTCGAAACAGATTTTGAGGCAACGTTTTTGTTTTAAACAAAGTAGCCGATACCCCAACTCGAGTCACAGTGTAAAACTGAGACCAGATTTACGCTGACCTGCTATTGTTGGAACGGAATCCTGTTGAGAAGCTTGAAAGCCCCCTCACCTGCCATTGACACCTCTCACCCCTAGCTCGGACCCACTTACTCCATCACCACCGGGCCATCTGTGTACCGCCTTAGTGTTACCTTGGGAAACCCCACCAGCAGCAGCAGCAGCTTCCTCGGGAAGGCTTTCCCCAAAGCCTCTGAGGAAAGTGGCACCCCTTCCCACATTGTCTGTGACTTGTACCTTGGCCCTCCAACAGATACCAAGCACTTGGAACAAGCAGATCCTGAGTGTGTCTAGGGTGAGGGACCTGCCTGATAGCAGCATGCCTGGCCTCACCCACGTGGAAGGTAGCAGGGAGCTCACAGAGACCTGAGCAAACCGGCTTTCTGTGCAGGGATCGCTGTCAATGCTGAGATGGTGGCCGAGGACTGTTAAACTCATCACAGGTCAAATGCAGGAAACTGCCCTGGCTGCCACTGAGCAGTTACTAGCCAAGGACACAGTTCCAGGGCCTGGGATCAGCAGTGAGGAAGACGTGGGGGTGGGAGCCGAATTCCAGACAACATGCATCCAGGAACAAGGCTTTAGCGGCCAGAAAGACGTCCCTTCTTCTCTTTTTTCTTCACAGGAGCTGCAGCCTGGCAGAGCTCTGTGCTCTCACAGGGGGGCTCTCCCAACTGGCACACAAAGTGTTCTGCTGCCAGGCACCCTGCCTGTGCCCCTGCAGCTGTGCCAGGCTGCTAGCAGATGGAGAGAAGAAGCTAGAGGCCAGGGATTAGCACCAAGACCAGCCCATTTGTGTTGACACAAATGGGAGAAAGTGATGGACGGACACACTGCAGCCACACACTCAGAAAAGGCCTTGCAGCAACACTGCCCAAAACAACAGTGAGAAAGACTAGGGATGGTGAGGTGGGTCAGCAGGTTGAGGTGCCTGCTGCCAAGCCTGACACTTGAGTTCAATCCTTCAGACCCACATAGTGGAGGGAGAAAAGCCACTCCTGCAAACTGTTCTCTCTCTCTCTCCCCCCCCCCATACACACACATACACACACGGTGGGAGGAGGTAAATTATTTTTTTTTTAATATTTTTATGATTTATTTAACTTTATTTTATGTGCATTGGTGTGAAGGTGTCAGACCCCCTGCAACTGGATCTTCAGACAGTTGTGAGCTGCCATGTGGGTGCTGGGAATTGAACCCAGGTCCTCTGGAAGAGCAGTCAGTACTCTTAACCACTGAGCCATCTCTCCAGCCCCGAGGTAAATTATTTTGAAAATAATCAAGGAATTGAGTTTTCAAACTATGTCCTTCAAAGCGAGGGATCTGCAGGGGCGTCCTGGGGGCAGCGGGAGGGGACAAGGCAGGTGACAATCATACACATGATTGGGAGCCTGGAGCTCCCCAGTGGGGCCAGAGAGAGCGGACCACTGGTAGAGCAGGAAGCCACAGGAACTGGAGTTTAGAACCAAAAAAGGGTGAAGTTGTGCTGAGCTGGGGTCTGGAGGTCAGAAATGAAGCTTCAAGGTCATATTCATCTGTCAGAGGTCAAAGAGTCACTCCTGCAGAGGCTCCATCATTTAGTTGGTATTTGCTAAGCACCCACTATGTGCGGGCACAACACTAGGACCCCTGACTGTGAGCAAAGCAAAGCCCCTGCCCACCCTTAAGCCAGTGTAGCTGAATAAAGGACTGCCCCTGCCCGTAGGTGGGCTGGTTCCTAGGGGGTGGTCAGGGAGGGCCTCCCTGTGGAGGTGACATTTGAGCCTGTCTGACTGAACTTGGGCCAGCTGCTCAGCTCCTACCCCGAGAGCTTGCAGATCCACTCTGGAAAGAGAGGCTGCCCGAGGGGCAGGAAGTCTGGCCCCCTGTAACAGTATCCCCAGGAAGCAGGAAGCCTGGCCGCTTTCAGCAGCCCTATTCATCAGGGCCCAGCACTAACCCCAGGCAGAACCCGAGGCTCCGCCTGGGGAGGGGACCGTGGGGGCGGGGGAAGAGGAGGGAAATAGGGAGAGAGACCTGGATTCCCTTGCAGACAATAAATGCTTCCAGGTTCCCGGGAGCATTCCTTGGGTCACAACCACATCTGATCTCAATTACCCCTGGTGTAGGGTTGCCGGGTGGGGGCAGGGGTGGAAAGGAGGCAGTTCCTCCATAATCAGAATCTCTAGGCCCAGCCAGCCAAGGAGCTTCAGGGCAGGTCCCCAACATCTCAGTAGGCAGGAGGAAGGATGTATCCAGAAAGGACGTCCAGGTACAGAGGCTTGGGTGGAAGTCGGGGGCCTTACTTCACAACCTTTTGGCTTTGATTAACTTGACCTCTCTGGGCCTCGGACTCTCCCAGCCTCACTGCAGAAGGTATGGGGGTTCAGGGAATTGTGGTGTGCAGCTGGCTCACTCTCACGGGGCTAGTGTTAATTCAATCCACTACAACCTACATTGACAAAGGTGTCTGTCCAGGGCACACATACCAAGAGAGAAGTTCCCTAGGATTGTCAAACTTCGCAGTTAGCAAGACTTTGTGGTAGGTGACCTAAAGCCAGTATTATCTTCCCCCAGGCCTCAGTTTCCCCATCCACCACAGTGCTCACAAGCAAAATTCTGCCCAGACTAGGGTCTTTTAGGCTCCTGTGTGAGAGCCTCTTTTGCACTAAGAGACCTCAATAGAGCTGTGTTACTGCTAGTTTCTTTTCGACTGCTAAAATTCCACTTAGCGACTGAGCTGAGGAGCAAGTGGGCTGGAGGGAGCTTGCAACCGGCCGCTGGAGTAAAAGGCATCTCAGGGGAAATTAAGGGAGACTTCGGACAGGGATTCGAACCTAGATCCCCGGGTTTCGAGGCAGAAAGTAAGCCGGGGTCAGCGGGGTGCAGGTCGCAGGGGGCACAGCTTTCACCCCTTCTGTGTGCGGCCGGGAACTCCCCTCTGGCCTCGGCCAGGGAACAATGCGCCGCTTCCTGCCTGCCCTGCGGCCGCCGGGAAACGCGCAGGACCCGGGTCCCCCGCGCGGGTACACGAGGTCGCGCCCTTGGAGACCGCGGGGGAGGAGGCTCCACTGACCGCCAGGCTGCGCGCAGGAATGACCCCCCTCCCCCGCTCGCGCGTGCTACTGCGCGCTGCGCCCGTCAAGTGAGCTTGCCGCACCCGCCCTGTGCCTGGCGCGGGAAGAGGTCTGCTGTACAGCACCCGAAGCCCCGGCTGCTGCTTCAGCAAACGCAGTTCTGGCCTCTGCAGCAAGCCCAGGCCCTTTGCGAGACACTGGGAACCGAGGCTAGTGAGGAAGAAAGCAAGCCATGGGCTGTCACTGTGCAATCGCGAGGGCCTTAGTTCGAATCCCCAGCATCTACAACAGTGTCATCTAGGTGCCTGGGCCTCTGCAACTTGTGTTGGAAAACAAAGACAGGCAGCTCCTAGAAGTTCACCAAACATCTTCCCTCTGACCTCTGCACAGCTGCGTGGTCACCCACCACTGCACCATAACAACATATACAATACACTCAGAACGAATGATGCTTCACATTAAATTACATTATATTTTATAGAACACAATAAGGAGGGGATGGAGATGGGGCTGTATTAAATACAGAGGTTGTTAACAATTTACCTTCAAGGTGACATGTAGCTACGAGGAACATAGCATGAATACGCAGATGCATCTCAAAAGTAAATACAGCATGCCAACATATCCAGACACTGTGCCATTGTATATATGCATACATACATGTAAGCACTACACACGTACAACATGTGTGCCCACTCTGACAATACCAGCCAGGACCATGCCTGCTCCTCGGGTGACTGTCACTACCCTGCGAAGTTTCATCTGTGTCATAGATGTCGAATACATATTTATCCATGACAGGTATCTTGGGACATCATTCATTCTACACGAATTTGCACATCTTGTGATCTTCCTGTGAAATGTATGTGCATGTATTATGAATCATAAGCCCTTTAAAAAAGTAGTCGACACACATTTCTGTGTCGAGCATAAATGAGCTTTCTCCCTATTTTTCACACATTCACAAAGCTGTCTGGTACACCCCATGTGCACATATCACGTGCCCATGACATTTACTGGGTTCTCGCTGCATGGTGAACTGGGAACTTAGGATGCATCTGCATCGTAGGTGCAACGTGGAGCCTGGCAGTGCAACATTGCGCTGCAGTCGGACCGCTGGGTTTGCCTACTTCACTGTTACCTAGGCAGTTCAGGGCTTCTGTCTCCCCATCTGTGAAATGTAATGAGCACACGGTACAACACCAGACATCTATGTGTTTGGTACGTAACTGAGAGATCCTAGCTCGGAGTGGTGGTGTGGCACACCCACCCTGCTGGCTGACGCTGTCAGTTTGATGCTGTCTAGAATTACCATGGAGACCAGTCTGGGCTTGTCTGTGAGGGAACTGGTGGATGGGCTAACTGAGGTGGGTTAGTTGGGAAGGACTGTGGAAAAGCAGGAATGGAACAGCAGCAACGGCATCACTCCCTGCTTCCTGGCGGGAGACCACGCCTCTTGACCATGGTTGACTGTTCCTCCAAACTGTGAGATAAAATAATATAAAACAATAACAAGCAAAATAAGAGGAAAGGGGTATTTTTACATTTATCTGTATATGTGATTGGGGGGGCATGCAATATGTCCATGGGAATCAGAGGCCAGCCCATGGGCTCAGCTCTATCTACCTACCAGGCTGGTTCCAGGGATCAGATCCAAGTCAGCACGGAGCCACCTCACTGGTCACAACCCTTCTGCTAAGTTACTTCTATCAAGTGTCTTAGAAACAGTGAAAGTAAAAAATACACCCGTGCTCCACAACCAGTCAGTGGTGATCCCAAATCTGCATCACATGGCAGGGCAGGCTTCTGAAGTACTCCAGGTACTGATGCACAGTTCATGACCCTGATGACACAGTAGGAGAGTACACACTCACACACGTGTGCACGTGTACACACACTCACACCTCCATACTCATACATGCACACACACTCTCTCTCACACACACACACTCACATAAACAGACATACACATACACACTCCAGGTAGTCTATACTCACAGCTTTGAAACACACATCACACAGCTCTCAGGTGCCTTTTATATAAACTCGTTCACCAGCTCTACCTTCCACCTCCAAGCACCCCACTGGAGCGGGGGGATTTGACCCATGTTCTCACGGCATTTAAAGCCCAGCACACATCTCGTATAACCTATGTACACATGACTCGTATATGTACCACATCTGATATCCAGACAACATGAATATACTGCACAAGTTTGTGTCCCCCTTCCCATGGGCCAAACAGACAGATTAACTACACTCAGTTCACACAGAGAACGTCTGTGTTCTTACAGCTATCTCCACACCTGCATTCCATGAACCCCACATACAGTGTGCGTACCACAAATGCCATACACTCGTTCTTCACTGTGTCATCGTATCCTACTAGTGGACACAGTCCTAACATCTATAAACCAAGGGCAGACAGCACACACAGCCGACACGGGTGATTTGTGTGACAGTTTCCCTGTCCTTACTGATGCTCAGGCAAGTTCTGGGTGGGTCTGGCATGGAAATGGGGCTCAGCAAAGCAGACCCCCATTGCAGGAGAAAGAAGGTGGCCACTGGCTTCACGCCTGATGACCAGGAAATCATAGTCGACACAAAACCAAAGCAGCGTCTTCGCAGTCCAGGTAATCAGGCCTCTCCCAGATTCGGCCTGACAGTTTAAATGTTCTAATTCCGCTGCCAGGACGGACTCCCCCCTCCAGCCTCAGCCTGGCCCTGGCCTGCTGATGTAATTAGACCCACGTTTTCATTACCCTGAGATTAGGCAGGTCCCCTCCGGCTGGCCAGAGGACGCCCACAGCTGCGGGGAACCATCCTTTCCATGCATGCATTTACCTGATTATGGAGTTTACTTTATAGCAATTGCCCCAGAGCCCTGAGGCCTCCTTTGCCCCACTGCAGCCCCGCAGGCCCTAGAGGCCTCAACCAAACCTGGACTTGTGGATTCTGCCTGACATACCCATACCGCACCAATCCTGCAGGCTCTGCACAGGCGTGGTCTCCTTTATAAAATGCACTTAAAGAATTCCGGGAGGGATAAAAAGCATGTCAGGAATCTCGGGGTACATCAGGGGTCTCTAAGGGGGATCCTCCTCCCAAAGCTGTGTTTCAGTTATTCATTCAAGAAACACATACTCAGTTCCTGCATTGAAACATCTTTGCTAGATGAGGGAATCCGTCCATTGCACACCAGCTGCGTGTCAGGAGAGACTACACACGGGGCCACTGCCCTCTGGGAGACCCATCTGAAGAGGAGACCTGTGGGCTTTCACAGCCCTTGCTATGTGTTAGGGTAGAGCCATTCAATCTACAGGGTCATGTAGAGTTAGGAGGGATGGGGTGGGGAGGTCCACTCCAGATGGAAGACCCAACCATTGTGTCAGTCTGCAGAAAAAAGACCCCATGTGTGGAAGGAACTGAAACAGGAGGAACAATAAGATGACTGAAGACAGTTTGGGGTGCCGGGACAATGTGACACCTAAGACAGGGCCCAGACCCTGACAGTGCTTTACGCTGAGGACACTGGAGCCACCGGAGTCTTGAACAAGTAAGGGACCCACCTGCTGTGTGCCAGGGCTGGGTCCAAACACCCTGCTATAGTGACTCAGCTGTCCCTCACATCAGCCCCACAAGCCCATCTTCACAGCATTGACACTCAGAAGCCTCAGTGGTATTCATGCATCTGTTAAAACTGACCCAACGTGAGGGGGCTGTTTGGATATTTTCTCACGCGACCTGGTGCACGTGTTTGTGCTTAGTGTGAGCTTGCTCATGAGAGCTGTCCAAGCCCCAGAGGGTATGGGAGCTGGTCTATTTGACTTACTGGCTGGCTGAATGGCTGACTGAAAAACAGGATCTCACGTAGCACAGACTGGCCCTGAACTTGCTGTGTAGCAAGCAATGACCTCAAACCTCTGGTTTCTCCTTCCACCTCCCAAGTGCTGGGGATTTGCCCAGTTTTATTAGTGCTGGGAATCCAACCCAGGGCCTCATATGTGCTATGTAAGCACTCTCCCAAGGGAGCCATTCCCAGGCCTCTCCTAGACTATCCGCTGAAGGATTCAAAGCTTCTCTGATTAGGGCAGGCATTGTAAATGGGCAATCCTTAGTCAACAGCTGAGGAACCACCACAGGCTAGGTTCAATGATGGGACACACGGGGACAGAGACAGCAGTTTTTCCTTTTGATTTTCTGAAATGGGTCTGGGGTGCAGATCCTCTGACCAGTACCTGCTCTGTACCCAGCCTGTGCTTGTGGGCACTGCCAGCCCCACCTCACAGTTGAAGCACACAGGAGTCAGAAGATGGTACAGTCTACTTGGTCAACGTCCTACAGCAAAAGGGCAGAAGCACTGAGGTAGGCAGTGTGATGTCACCGGGACTTTTCAGGGGGACCAAGATAGAGGCATTAATTACACCAAATGGGGAGGGGGAAAATGGACCTCCTTAAACACAGGTCAGGGTCAGAAGTGCCAGAGCCAGATCACCAGGCATCATAACTACTATCCTCAGGCCCTGGTGACAGTCCACCCATCACCCTCCCTACCAGCCCCAGAAAAGTCCTCCCTGATTCCTTCAAGCTAGGCTCCCATCTATACATTCAGAGCTTCCAGTGAGGTCCTCTTTACTCCCCTCACTCTGTGCCTACAGCTTCTCCTCCCCAGAGGAAGGATAGTGTCATAAGAGCACCCAGTTCTGAAGCCGGCTAAATGAGGGTTTGGATCCCAGATAGGACACTACCCAGCTGTGTGGCCCATGACTGGTCCTCCCTTGCTCTGGGCCTCAGTTTGCCCTTCTGAAAGTGGAGCTAATGGGCCAGTGTGAGCGACAAGCAAGGCCTCTACCTGGGGCGGCTGGTCTACTGTGGGCACTGCCTGGGGTACTACTGACCCCGTAAGGTCCTCTGTCATTCCTTTCCCTGACGCAGAGTGTCCAACTTAAAACAAGCCCAGCCCTCCAGCCTGCTCCCCATACTGCAAGGTGCAGCCTGTGCCATCTGCCACCTGCCTTCCTTGGGATCCCTGGCTGCAGCTGCACTGGGTATTTATGCCCCTGTTTCAGGGCTTTCTTCGTCCACACACTGTCTCTCATGCCACTCCTGACACCCACCCAAGTTCACATGCTTAGGTTCCACAACTCACTACTGAGTGAATGCCTACTTTGTGCTCAGGTCGGGACCAGGTACCATCACAGCTAACCGGATGACAGCCGGCAAGGATGGATGGCTACCTGCATCTTACAGAGGAAGAGATGGACTCAGAGAAGTTGCTGGCCTGTGGTAGATCGCTAGCTGTACCGGACAGAGTCCTTCCTTGTAAGGCTGTCACGGGGTTAGTTGTGAAGGTACCTACAGGTATCACAGTTCAAGCGGAGAGGAGGGTGCAGTGCAGCTCAGTTCAAGGGAGGGGGAGGGGGAGGAGGGTGCAGCCCCTCTGCGCTGGAGTTGGAGTGCATATGGAGCGGAAGTTGGCAAAGCTGCTCAGACCCGAGGGTAGAGAGACACCATCACCCTAGTCCAAGTGCTGAGTGGTGAGGGCCTTGAGCTCTCCTAGCCCCACCCTTTGGACAAGACAGCAGTCAACCATGGTTCTGTCCTCTTTATGTGCCCCAGCTGGATCCTTCCTGTCAGGATAATGACCCATCTGACCACGTTGCCGGTGAATGCCCGACAGCTTGAGTGTCCACATGACTCTTTCTGGGTCTCAGACTCTTCCTCCATCACAAAAGGGCTGAAGAAATCCAGAAAGAGACGCTGAGAACAACTCTGAGACAGCTTCCAAACTCTGTCTATGCCTTAGGCTGGGTTTTTCATTTTGCTGATTGCTTTCAGAAGCACAGTATAAGCTGCCCACAGAAATGCTATAATAACAACAGCACCGTGGGCTCTCATCTGGTCAGAGCCACCACGTAGAAGGAATGCACGGGGCAACTCATCAGCTAGTTAGAACACTAAAACACGTGTCGTTAAAGAGCCTCCACCAAGTCACCTCTACCATCCCTCCACGAGCCCAGGTGTAGAGGTCAGGCGCTCCATTTTGGGCCCAGGCAGAGAATCTCCACTCTGAGTATGCCTGTGCCTCAGGTCACTTGGAGAACTTCGTGCAGACTGGGATCCTGCACTAGCGTAAGGCTAGCTACAAGCCTCCCTCCACCCTCCTGCTCCTCGAAGCCCCTTTCCCAAAGCCTGAGCAATCAAGACTGCTGCCTCCCGGGCTAGAGCTAGTGCCCGCCTCCTCTCAGCCCCTCCCCTCGGCTGCAAACCCAGCTCATTTGCATGTGGATCGCGCCTGCCACCATGGGTGCTGGGGTCAATTGAAACTCAAGAAAAGAGAAGAAATTTATGCAAAACTGTTGATTGCATTTGTATGTAATGAAATCATCCAATATTCATCTGACTATAGAATCTAATCTGAGAAGAGAACTGAAGGACATGAGTGTCACTGCAAAAGCGTAATGAGCCACTGTAGTGATTAAAAAAGCTCTTGAGCCTTCTGAAAAATCCAGGCAGAAATAGCGTCTAATCAACTCTGAATATAGGAGGCGAGATTGGGCTGGCGCGCTGCGCACGGCCCGCCTGGGTGCTGGGGGTGCGTGGTAAACCCTGGCGGTCGTGGTCTGTGGGTGCCAAGCGCCGGCCACAATCAGCTGAGGCCTCGGTGCACAAAGCAACTGACTCTCGCCACGCAGAAAGAACCCTATCACAGCTGTTGCGAAGAGCAGCTTGAGCTGCACCCACGGCGCAGAGGCCCCCTCCTGAGTCTTTGCTTCAGCGGGAAGGGCTGGAGAATCTGGGCCTGCCACACCTGGTTGCCCCTTGGTCCAGCCATCCCCGAGCAGGGGAGAGCAGTGTCTCTCAGAAGCCCATACTCATCCCACTGGAACGCCACCTCAGAAAGGTGTTCCCTGACAATATCCCTCTATTTTCTAGCTCCAGGCTTTGTCTTCCTGCCCTTGGCATTATCTTATGACTACTTGGTGAATGTCGGTCCTTCCATCAGACTGTGAGGTCAGCAACCGTGTGGTGACTGGTTCACCTCTGGAACCTGTGGAAGCCGCCTCCGAAGATCCTCACCAAACACGGACAAGACGCTGAAGAGTCTGCTGAATGGATAAGCTCATCCCATCCAGCAGTCAAATGTGTTAAATCCGTTTGTTCATTCATTGATCTTTGACGAATGGACAGTGTGCCTGAGGCTTGGTTCCTGGCGCAGAGAAAGCTGGGCAGGTTAAAAAGGTTCCTGCCCTCTCAGCGCTCATAGTCGGGGCAGAAGGATTAAAGACTACACACAATCAGATCAGTCATGGGGGTTGGGGAGCGGTAGGACTGCTGTCAATCGGCACTTAGGTGTCAGGCTGGGACCTGAGTCTGTAGATGAGGCACCGGGGTTCCCAGGTTCCGCGCCTCTTTACAATGAACCATAACAGAGACACACGGATGGCAGGAGCGGAAATGGAGGAGATGGGGATCAGAGGGGAGACGCGGAGGGAGTTGTTGCTGGACCTTTCCTCCCCTGTGGTCTGACTCCATGGAGGCAAGAAAGTAGAGCAGTGAAGCAGGTTCTCAGATATGTGTCATTCACGTAGGACCCGCCTCTCCCGATCAGGCGACCTGGGCTTCCCAGGGTCTGCTCTGGGCTAATGGTGCTCAGGTAACTTCCGGTTCCCAGTCTACCCCACGCGCCTTTGTGTGCCAATCTCTGGAATTTTCTCCTTTATTCTCTGTCTTCCTGCCCCACTAACTCATCTAGGGGAATCACTGATGGTTACTCCAAGCAGCTGTGGTCGCTTAAGTCTGGCGCTTTCTGGGCAGAAGGTACAGAATGTGCAGTCTCTGTAGGGCAGGAAGGGCAGAGCAAGGGGGACCCAGCTGGAAGGAGGAGAGCCCAGTTTACCTGTCCTTCCTGTTCAGTCCCTGGGGCCGAATTTCTTATTCTCCAGAGTCGTAGAATCTCTGCCAGGGAGGACATGGTTTGCATTTCGAAGAATTGGTCAAATAGAGAAAGCCCAACTAGGGGCGTTCAGGTGCTGGGCCGAGTCACTGGAGGCTCTGAGGAGGGCCACCCCACCGCAAAGGCTATCTGAGGAGGGTTGACCAGATGGTAAGAGATGGAGTGGAAGGAAAGAAAGCAGGTCAGAGGCAGGGGCTGCTGCAGCCACCCACAGTTCAGTATTGCATCTCTGTGGGAAACTGTCCTTCTCCTCATACTAACGTATGGCCAAGACACCAAGTTGCTTATTATAAGTTGGAATCTATTGGTTCTGAGAATCCAAGAGAAATTATGATGAAACTACCTTTTTTTTTTATTAACCCCAAGCAGGGAACTCCAAATCAAAGGGTCTTTGTGAGTCACTTGCATACTTCAAGCCTTAAATTCACTAAAAACAGGGAGTCTAAGTGATGACCTTTGTTTCCCCACCCCCTGTGATTCTAATGCCTGATGAAGACATAAGGACATCTCTGAACTCAGGACCTTCAAAATCCCAATGTCGCATCTGACAGACTGAGGATGAGATTCCATCAGGGTGTGGGGACAGGGAGCAGTCTCAAAATGTGGGCTCAAAGTCTCAGTTCTGCCACTCACTTTTGATTTTGATGGGCAACTCACCCATGTGTACACACATGCGCGTGCACACACACACCTATGCCTCACTGTCACCTTCGGTACACCAGGGGAGGTCTTCCAAATGGTAAGAGTTAAGTGATCAGTTCCTAAACCTACCCTCACTCAAGTCATTCGAGTCCCAAGTCCCATGAGTTACTGTCAGCTACGGCTTTATATGAGGCAGCCAGCCAGCCTTTCTGTCTCACCGAGCTAGCTTTTGGCCAGCATGTTCTGTCTGAGGTGAGGGAGGGGAAGAGAGGCAGGACTCATTTCTTCTTCTCCCCCTCCACAGATGCCTTACTTTATCAGCAGCTTCGATTCTCTGGGAGCTGGTAGAGTTTGGAGGTTGAAGACCACAGATCTTTGGTTGTGTGGTTTGGTTTGGTTTGATTTGGTTTTTTTCAAGACAAGGTTTCTCTGTGCAGCCCTGGCTGTCCTGGAACTTATTCTATAGACCAGGCTGGTCTCAAACCTGTAGAGATTTGCCTGCTTCTGCCTCCTAAGTGCTGGGAGTAAAGGCATGTGTCACCACCAGCTGGCAAGACTAAAGGTCTTAAGAAACATTTTAAGTGTGTGTGTGTACATGTGTGAACACATGCATAGCATAGCACGTGCAGAGATCAGTTCTCTCCTTCCACCATATGGATCCAAGGGGTGGAACTCAGCCTCCAGGCCTGGTGGTACATGCTTTTACTCACTAAGGCCTTTCAATATGCCCCTTTCAAAGCTGTAGGTCTTGTTAGCAACATTGCTACAACTGACTAGCTAAAATACAATGGTGCAGTACCCTGGACATTGCGTCCAGTGCTTTCTTACTCCTCCCAACATCTTGACAGCAGCTTCCCCTGACCCCACTCCCATTCCAGAAGCCCTGTTTGGGACTTCAGGAGTCTACACCCCCACCTCCCCATCCCCAGTTGACTGTGTGTTGGACCTGAGATATGATGAGAGCCTTGCTGGTAATGTCACAGGAGAAAGAGGCTGCCTTAGGGGGAGACACAGGGGGAAAGTTCTTAAAGCCCTCAGAGCAGCAAAGGGGAAACCACAGGGAATCATGGGAATAGGGATTTCCTGCATGTGGAGCCATTTAGGTTAGACCTAAAGGAGAGTGAGGTGATCTCTCTCTCTCTCTCTCTCTCTCCCTCTCTTTCTCCCTTCCTCCCTCCTTTTTCTCTTCTGAGAAAAACATTGGAAGTCTAGCTTGACAGAAAGAGCAATGACTCAGCACACGACTGTTGCCAAGCCTGACACCCTGAGCTCAAGGCCCAAGACCCACGTGGTGGGAGGAGAAAATGAACCTGTAGAGGTTGTTTTCTGGCTTCCACACACACACAAGACATGTGCACACACTCACACAATAAACAAATGAATAAATAAACAAAACATTAAAAAATAGAATAAATGAAATAAAACTGGAAATAATGCTGTCTGGACTACAGAGGGGGACCCTATCTCAAAACAAACAAAATTCCTTGGGACCAGGCATGGTGGCATACACCTCTTATCCCACGACTCAGGAAGCAAAGGCAGACAGATCTCTGCGAGTTCAAGGTCAACATGTCTACATAGTGAGTCCCAGGGTAGTCAGGATTACACGGAGAAACCCTGTCTCGAAAAATAAGTGAGACCCTGACTCAAAAATAAGACAACAAATGCCAAAACTGCAGCTGAGGAGAGAGAGATGGCTCAGTCATTAAGAGCACTGGGTGCTCTGCCAGGAGACCTAGGTTCGATTCCCAGCACCTACATGGAGGCTTTTGCCCTCTGTAAATCTAGTACAAGGGGATCTGATGCCCTCTTCTGGCCTTCATGGACACTGCTCACACATGGTACACCAGCACATACGCAGCCAAAACGCCCATTAAAAAATAAACAGATAAATAAATAAAGGAACACAAGGAAACAAAGCCCAGGATACATAGTAACAACCACTCCTGTCTCCGCAGCATGTATGTGTACACACAAATGTTGGCAGAGGTTTCTGTCCCAAAGGAATCACACGGAGGTCTACATTAGTTAGAAACTGATTGGCCTAGTATCTCAGACTTCTTATTAATTAATTCTTACATCTTAAATTGTCCCATTATTCTTGTCTATGTTAGCCATGTGGCCAACATAGACAAGAATTATGGGCTAATATAAGTTTAAAGAATTAGTTAATAAAAAGAGCCTGGGATACTGGGCCAATCAGTTTGATTCTTTGGGACTGAATGACTGCAGGACCGGGCAGGACAGAAACCTCAGACAACACACAACTATGTACACATGAATATCTACACACCACATGCGATGTCAGAGTGCCATTACCTCAGTGACAATCACCATTATAACTGAGTAAGTATCCTTCACAACCCACTCTCCTTTTAAATTTTCTAATGTAAAAAAAAAGTCAGCAATCATTTTAGGAAGAGTTGTTATGTGAGACTTTGGTTTATGTGTGTGACAAGGGCTTGCTTTCTCTACTGCCTCTCCTGCTTAGAAGCTCCATAGTAGCTAAAACCCACAACCCTGGCCCACAGATACACCATATTTATTCATTCCTACACAGGGTAATCACTACTGACCTTCCAGGTAGAGGGAGGACCATAGAAAAACTGGGGGACTTGAACCCCAGACCAGGAGCATTCCTGTGGTACACTGGGCCAGTGGGAGTGTGGGGACAGGCCCTCAATAATTCCGCTTCTTTGCTCTCCCTGGGGAAGCCTCTGCTGCTCTTTGTATTCATTGTCTCTTTAATGACCTGCTGAAGTCAAGTACCCATTGTTCTCTGGACAGGGGCAGCCTCCCAGGCTTTCCTTCCCTGCCTTCCTTTGGCAGGCAGCCTTATCTAGTCCTGCAGACTGCCAGCCCCAGCTGAGGCAGCTTCCTCCACCCACATCCCTCCTGAGCCTGCTGCCGCACAAGGTCCCAAGGCCTCCACCCACCCTCTCCCCCACTTTTCTTTTTAAGAAGCTGATTCCTCCGCTCTGTCTTCAGGCTTCTGCCACCCCTCGCTCTATCTCCATGTGTCTCAGCCTGTGTCTGTGTAAGTGCCTCCCACAGTAACACACGATGTCTGTCTCAATGTCACACTCCGCACTGTCTCCCGTCTTGCTGCCTGTCTCTACCTGGAAATATCTGAGCTGGCATGTGTGCAAGCCTGAGCCTGCACATCTCCATGTTTGTCTCTGCTCCCTTCCTGTGTGCAGCACTCTTTTCTGTCCCCGCTTCTGACTCACCTCCCTCACCCACCCTTCTCCCGCTCCTCGCTTGCCCCAGCTAAACCTCCTGATTGACTATTATCCCATTTCCAACCCCAGCCTCGCTACTGCTGCGCATTCACCCACGGGGTCCCTGACATACCACATGGGTCAACCCGCCTCCATCTGCGCCTTTTCTCCCTAGTTACAGCTCCAGCTCCCCTTGGTTGTCAGCCTCAGAGACATTAGCACCAGGAGTGGGTGTGAGGTCCTATAGCACCCAGACTCTGAGATTCGGGCATCTGCAGAGTTAAAAATAGACAAACAAATGGGAACCATCAGAAGTTAAAAAGAAATAAATAAAGGCCAGAGAGATGGCTCAGCGGGCAAAGGCACCCGCAGCCTGGTGAGTTCAGTCCCCAGATCCCACAAAGTAGAGGAGAGACGGACTCCTGAAAGTTGTCCTCCAACCTTCACGTGTGCCATGCATGCACACATAAAATAATGCAATATAACATAAATAATAAGAAAGCATCAACTTATTGCACAATAGAATGCTTAACATCAAAAAAAAGAGAGAGAAGTAGAAGAATCAGGAATATACAATCATCATTAATTAAATTTTTAAACAAAATTTAGACCAAGTCCATGAATGCAATTTTTTGGGATTGTTTGCTGTTTTGCCTTTATTTTACTTATTTTGCCTTCGTCAGGACCCCTGGCACCCACAGAAAAGCAGTGATCTTTAGTAATAGTAGAAAGTGCAAACTGCCTTTCCTGCAAGTTAATTAATTCTTACATCTTAAAGAGGTCCTGGAAGCTCTTGCTGACCTCTCAGCACCTCACAGGACTGGTCCCAGTCACTCTGGTCTCTCAGTTAACTTGGTGGGGGGTGCTAGCTGGGAGTCACTAGGAGTGCCCTGTATCCTCGGCCATGTACACTGAGCCCGGTGCTTCTAGCCTCATTCACATACTAACCTAGCCTCCAGGTTGCCAGATGGACATTCAAGCCACTCTTATCTGGAAGGAAGGAGAGGTGGGGAGCTATTTTCATTAAGATCAGAGCCTGGAAAGAAGACATCCGTGTCCAGCACTGCCCATAGGCAATCGGGGAGCCCCACCACAGAGAACAAGTCAGTTTGGGGAGGTGCTAGTATACTGGAAAACTTAGACTGGGGCTTGGGATCCCACCCAGGATGCCTTGAAATGCAGAGGTCAAGAGGCAGGCACAGGGTTAGGGCAAAGATATCTCTGCACATTGCACCCCAAGCCTAGGAACCAGCACTCTTGTCAGGGACGAGGGCACTCCCAGAGGGAGCAAAGTGAAGCCTGCTAATGGGCAATGCAGCTACAATGGCCAGACACAGGAGCCTGCACAGGGAGCACTATGGTAGATGCCAGCATTGGGAACACCACACAACGCCTTTCAGAGTAGCCCAGAAGCCCTTGCAGCAGGCTTAGCCAAGGAGACTGAAGGCCTTGGATGAACAAGTTCAAAGGATTATTAGAGACTAGGTGATTGAAGGAAATGGGACTTATTTGTCTCCAAGGCCTAGCAGATCCTTGAAAGCAGACAGATGTTTCCTCCAGCCCTGCTCTGCACCAAACACAGTACTGGGCAGCTATGCAAACCCTAAAAGAATCACAGAGATTTCTTGTAAGACACTTGCATGAGGCTCCCTCAGGGTTAGACACAATTGCCTCACAGGTGGAGCCAAGAGCTCAGAGCCCCTGTGGAGGCCTGCCTGGGACATCTGACACACCTTTCCCTAGTAAGAACCTCCCAAGGATGTGCCCTGAATAGAGAATCACTTTAAAGAGAGAAGAAACAGGAGGGAAGTTACTGGATAGAGAACAGAGGGTGTTAAAAATGGTTCGAAATGGAAGGTTTAGCACCTGGGTGGGGTGGTGCCTGACATTTAGGTGAGGATACACACACAGAAGGTGGGGTCTGCTGAGTGTGAGGGTGTGAGAAGCAGAGGAACAAGATGAATGAATGGGTGCACTGTGCGGGGAGGAATGAGGTCTCGGTAAGGCTTGCCCCTTAGCTGGGGCAGGTATGCCGGTAGCACATACTAGACAGAAGAACCAGCTGAAGGCCAGGCTGAGAGCTGCAAGCTGCCTGCCATCTGAGGAAGCTGACACGGTCACTTGAGCAGCGGTTGTACCAGAGTGGTTGCTAGAGTCACATCCTAGAGAGGTGCACAGCCAGAAGCCAATAGGCACAAGGCAGAAGATTGTAGAACTTGCTGGGTGGTGGGGTGGGGACATTAAAAGGGTCTGGGGAAATTTGGGCCCTTTTCTCAGGTTGATTTTACTTAACAGAACAGGAGGACCGAAGCACAGAACGGAACGAGAAGTTTTAACACTCAGTGTTATTATTACAGAGCAAACGGATTCTCTAAACACATCAAGGTTACCAATCAAAGCAAAATAATTGTAAAGAGTTTTATAAATACTGGAATATAACTTATAAATGGAAGAATACTTTTTTGTTTGTTTGTTTTTTGAGACAAGATTTCTCTGTGTAACAGCCCTAGCTGTGCTGGAACTAGCTCTTGTAGACCAGGCTGACCTAGAACTCACAAGTGCCTCTGGCTCCCAAGTGCAGGAATTAGAGGTGTGTACCACCACTGCCCTGCATTAGAATATTCTTTATTCTTGAAAATGAAAAATTCTGACACATGATGTAATATGGATATTAAGGATCCTAACACAAGTGAAATAAACCAGTCACAGACAGGCTCTGTGTATGTCTCTATAGGAGGATCCTAGAGAGCTCCAACTCAGAGGAGGGACAGTAGTGGCCACAGGGCTGGGAAGGGGAACGGGAGTGTTTATTTGGTGGGTGTGGGGTTTCAGTTTTTTGAGGTGAGGAGTCCCAGAGATCAGTTAGAAAGTAATGCAAATATACTCAACACCACTGTGCACTTAGAAATAGCTGAGAGGCTACACTGTGAGCTTCTTGTCACAATTCAAAAGAAAAGGGAAGGTGCAAGTTTCAGGATGGCTCAGGATAAGGAAAGCCCAGCGCTAAAAGGAAGCACGTTGCAAACTGGGACACTGAAATGCTTTCTAAAAATGGAAAAACAGAGAATGGAAACACCACAAAGTACAGCAAAACAAACAAACAAGCGGGGGTGACCCCAAACATAAAGTGATGTCGGCCTGGACTCCAGCTCAGCCTCAGCACCAGACAGAGCAGCTGCATGGAGATGAAGAAATGCTATTAACAAGGCTGACAGACCACTCCAGTCTAAAACTCACTAAAAGACCCAAAATTCAGACTCCAGAAGTAAACACCATTTCTTCTTTTCGCCAAGACAGTTTCTCTGTGTAGTCTGCTCTGTAGACCAGGCTGGCCTCAAACTCAGAGAGATCTACCTGCCCTTGCCTCCTAAGTGATGGGATTAAAGGCATGCGCCACCACACTCAGCTTAAAAACACCATTTCTAAACTCCATTTCCTGGGTGCAAATCAATGTTGTCTTCAATGTGGAGTCTGCTCCTAAGCTGTGCACCATGGAAGCTGAGCTCCAATAGAGCAGAGAAAGCATTAAATGGGGCTTCAGGAGCATGAGCCTCAAGGCAAATCTCTTTCCTAACAGCAGAGTGGGGCTTAATGGCTCACAGGGGGTAAAGATGCAATGCAGATACACTCTGCAAACCAAAGGGCTCCCCAAGCCTGGCACCTTCTGTTGCCACTACTACTAAATTGCTATTGACTATGTGGTTGTCATCATGCTCACCCCAGGTTCTCCAAATGTTCTAGAGAAGCTGCCAACATATGGGGTATAGATTTGAGATCCTACCATTTTCTTGGGTGTTGCCTACAGATGCTGTCTTAGATGGTCTTTCATCAGAGTTGACTAGCTGCTTTATTCAGCAAGGTGCTTCTTCCCATCAGTCTATGCCAATGGTAGCGCCACACACATTAGGAATAATTGTCCGTGAAGCACATGGGTTAAAGACCCTCTTCTGAGTTTTATCTGGGACTGACACTTCACTCCAGCCCTTGCTGGGCTGTATGACTGTGGGTGGTCTCACACACACACACACACAGAGAACAGCAGAGCCTACATCAACGAGGGTCAGTGGAGTGATGCAGGCTAAGGTCTAGCATGTTGCCTAGTTCACAGTGGACATTCAACACACATGTCAGTAGCTACAGGGAGAAGAGCAAAATATACCAGATCATCTGAGAATAGTTTAATACTTCTTCACTGTGTGAATCAAGGCATACATATGGAGGCCAGAGGACAAGCTGAGGGAGTCAGTTCTCTCCTTCCACTGGGTAGGTTCCTAGGATCAAACTTGGGGCTTTTACTTGCTGAGCCATTGCACCCACTCTTTCTAAAAGATGGGACTGTAGCCCAGGCCAGCCTCAAATTCAAGGTGATCTTTTTGCCTCAGCCTCTCAAGAGTCAGGTTACACTCATAAGCCTTCAAATATGGTAAATAGTGATCTTTAATCAACAAAAAGGAAAAAAAAAACTTTAAGTAAAAACCTCCAATGCAGTGGATTATTAAAAAAAATACCATGGGTTAATAGCCAAATAATTAACAGTAGTGTGGGGGGAAGGGGCTGTCATGCCGACAGATGCCTGCGGCAGTTTTAGGGTTAAGAAAGGTAAACTGCAGAAGATGAACACAACAGCTCTTTTCACACTTCCCTTCAAGTGGAGCTAAGACCGGAGAGTGGTGAGAAATTATTTTTAAAATCTCTGTATGTGGTGGGGGGGGTGCACGCAGACAAGCGTGCACACGCACAGGCAGAGCAGGGTGTCCAGAGTCACCCCACCTCTCGTCTGATTCTCCCGGGACAGGTTCTCTATTTTGGTTTTAGTGGGGCTGGAGTAAGTGAGTGCCTGGAGCCACCTATCTACCTGGGGTCCACCTGCCTGTCCACCCAATGCACAGACTTCCATAATTGGCTTTTTCTGTGGGTGCTGAGGAGTCAGAGCAAGCTCTCTTGCCGCCCAAACCATCTCCCCAATCCTGAGAAATGCCATTTTCAAATTCTTATGCTTCTTTTATGAGATCTGCACACGTGCGTGCACACACATACACCAAATGGGAGATTTTTTTAAGCAGGTTAAAACCAAGTGTTTCATGGGACTTTGGGAGTCACCAAACTGAACATAGAAGGCGGTTAATTCTGCCAGCATGAGAATTTTCATGCCCAGCTGGCTCCTACGGTAGACTGTCACAGGAGAAGGGGACAAGTTATCAGCTCCTGCATGCAAGATCTCAGCATACCTAATCAGGTCCCTGCCACCAACATATCCCTAACACACAGGACAGCAGAGCTTCTCTGATAAATGTCAACTGAAATAGAGCAATCAGCTGAAAGCCATTTGCTGAGCTGTCTCACTGCCCTGGGCTCAGGCTTTCCTTTATTCGTTTATCATGATATATGGCTTTGGCCAACATACACACAGGAGAGAAATTGTTGACATGTGGAACCCAAGTACTGAAAATCTTTCATCCCCTCCACCCCCGTCTGTTCACCAAATAAGTTTTGTTTATTTAAAGACTACAGAGGATTTGGCTGTTAAGAACCAAATGCCTTTGGAGTGGAGTTACAACATAATTTATCATTTCCTCTGTTTATTAAAAAAATCCTGCATCTTTGAGCAGCACATTTGCAGTGAGAACTCCGCCATTCATGGAGCTAGAGATCCGCAAGCTGCAGCCCCTGCAAGGCCTGCCCCGCTCCCCTGGCTAACTTCCCACTCTTCCATCCTTGGCCCAATCCTAACCTTAAATTCTCACTGGCTGCTTTACAGCAGGTCCCACCAATGTGGGCAGAGGCAGCAGCAGGAAGGTCATTACATAGCACAGGCCAGCCTGGACAGGTCACAACCACCTAGAACTGGAACAAACCTTCCTGCTTGAGGCACTGTGAGGGCAACCAGCTCAGCACAGCAGCACCCAACAAACTGCTGCTGCCCACTAGATCCTTACAAGATGGCAGGTGGCAGTGGCTTCTTCTGGTTGACAACCTGACAATGCTGGGAGTGTGTCCTCGGAGTGGAGTCACACTTCCCAGCATCTTGCCCCATCCTACTCACCTGTACCCTTCATAGCATGCTTTCAAAGAAGACAGTAAACTACAACATCCTGGCTCATTACCCAGATCACAGAAGCGGCTGGGAACTAGGTTCATGTGGTCCCAACTTGTGACTATCATCAGGAATGGGACTTTTTTCAGGCTGAGTGCAGAACCTGTCTAAGGTAGTCACATCTCAGAACTGAGTCAGTACAGGACACCTGGTTGGTATCCAGTGGGGAAAGCTGCACATGTGTTACAGGAGTGTTCGTGACGAGCGTGTGAAGACAGTGGGAAAATGGTAAGGTTTTACCTGACATCACTGGTAGGAATAGACTTTGGAATCCGAGAAAAAACTTTTTATCCCTCCTCTGTTGCTTACTAGCTGTGTGGCACTGTTTGAGAAACTTAAAATGAAAATGAAAATGCTCCTTAGCCAGCCGGAGAGGCCCATGTCTTTAATCCAAGCACGGGGAGGCAAAAGCAGGAGGATCTCTGTGAGTTGTAGGGAATAAAAAGGAGAGGAGGGGAGGGGAGGGGAGAAGAGGGGAGGGGAGGGGAGGAGAGGGAAGGGGAGGAGAGAGGAGAGGAGAGAAAAAGAAAAAAGTCCCACTACTTCCCTACACCACTGTCTAGGGGATTCCTTACCTTAACACAGGCATGTTTGCTTCTATATCTGTAAGTGTAGGGTACACATATGTTTAGTTTCCTTGGAAGAATGCCTTAAAAGAGGTTAGCTCATGGTGGTTTTATTATAACTGAGTAAATAAAAAATGATTGTAGGAGAGGAAAAAAAGACTAACTGAACTTGACACTCAAAGCCATGCTAAGGGGAGCTGGCTTAGCAGAAAAAGTCATTTGGTGCCAAGCCTGAGAGTCTGAGTTCGAGTCTCAGGTTCCACAAGGTGAACGGAGAACTGACTCATGGGAGTTGTCTGACCTCTACATGAGCACTATGGCATGTGCATTCATGTGGGCACGTGTGTGAATGTGTATGTATACAGAAATACAAAAAAGAGGTGGGTCACAGCAAAGCACCTGTCTATCAGGAAGACAGGCCCTAGCCAAATGGAGCTCATTACCAAATAAATGTTGGCAGAAAGAGTGGAATGACAGAAAGAAAAGCAAAGCATTAGGTGGGCGGCTACCAATTTTCTTACAACATAAACACACAGACAACTTCAAGCGTTATTCTGTGTCATTCTCCTCAGTCAATTTGTCATTACAGACGAACAGAAAAGAAAAACAAAGGTTTACATATGAGGAGCCCATGAGCTCAAACTGGGGCTGAGAGCAGGGGCAGGGGCAGGGAGAGTGCCCAGGGGTGGGACCGATGCCACACTGAGCTCAGTCCTCGTGGAGCGGCAGTGGGACGACAACCCAGAGGCAAACACACTGCTCCTGGTGGCTCTCCCACCCAAACCACCCTCTTTCCTCTGTGGTTATTTTTCCAATTTATTTAGGTTTGCTCATTAGCAGTCAGAGTGAAGTCAAAGGAGTTGGAAATGAGGGCAGGGTCTGATTCAGGCCTGGAAGAAAGCAGTCTTGTGGTGACCTCAGAGTCAAGGTCACTGCCACACCAGATTCCAAGGAAACAAGAGATTCAGTGCGCCTCCCGGTGGAGCAGCAGTGACAGCCTCCTATGGATGAACAGGGGAGTGGCAGGCGTCAGCTGGTCACCTAAGGGGTGACCAGAAAGTGACTGCTGACTTTCATCCAAGGAGTTCTTTGGTCTTTGCTGCCAGGTGCCTGTCCAGCTCTGTGACTGTGTCGTCGGCCATCTGGCTGATCTGCAAAAACAAAAGCAAAGTCTGGTGACTGAAACACGCAAACTTCACTGAGAAATAATGATGGTAACAAAGTTCCTATGAACTGAGTGTCACCCGGGCACTAAGAAATGTGTTCTCAACAACAGTCAGGCAAGGTAGATGAGATTATTCCCTTTTCAGATAAAAAAACAAGGCAGATCATTTATTCAGAGTGCACAGTCAGAAAGCCATAGTATCAAACTTTAATACACAGTAACCTGATTCTATAAGCCAACATTTTAAACTGCTATACAATACAGAAAAGCCAGCCAAGCTGCCACCTAATAAACCTTCAGGGCAGTGGTTCTGACACTTCCCAACGCTGCTCCTCGCGTGACTGTAACCCCCAACCATAAAGTTATTTCGTTGCTACATCATAACTGTAATTTTGCTACTGGTATGAGTCGTGACGTAAATATCCGTTATGTGACGCCTGTGGAAGAGTTGCTAAAGTCCCAAAGGTTGAGAACCATTGCTCTAGAACGCCGCACACTTCCGCTACTCCATTTCAGAGTCTTAGATAAACTGACAGAAAGACTATAAGACCCCAGAGCTAGAAAATCCAATAGACACAAAAATGCAAATTACAAGATACACCTTCAGCTGTCATTGTTAACAAAACTTGTTGCTATAGCTTCTAATTACAACATTCAGAAACTGCACACTACAGTGATAAGCTCCCATATCACAGGTAGAATTCAAATTGATGCAAATGATCATACTATTTAATCCCCAAATATCTCAACTGGGAAATTATCAAGCGAACATGACCCGAACATAAATTTCTTCTCTTATTCTAGTTATTTATGTATGGGTGCTTTGGCTACGTGTATGTTCACGCACCATGTGTGGAACTGGGGCCTGAGAGGCCCAGAAGAGCGTGTGAAATTCGCTGAGCTGGAGCTATGGAGAGTTGTGCCCACCATGTGAGGGCTGGGAATCTAACCTGGATCCTCTGGAAGAACAGCCAATACTCTTAACCACAGAGCCATTTCTTTAGTTCCAAGTTGTTTTTTTTTTTTAGTTTTTATTTTATTTATATGAATGTCTGTCTACATGTATGTGCCTGATACCTGGATGTCAGATTCCCTGAAACCAGAGTATGAACCACCATGTGGGTGCTAGAAACCAACCCCGGGGAGAACAATGAGCGCTCTTCATCAATGGACAACTTTCCAGCCCTAGCCTCCAGATTCTTAAGTTCTAGGTATAAAGATGTCTATGTGTATGTGTGTGTGCCTGCATGAGTTTATGTGCACTGCATTGTAAGTGTAGGTACTGAGGAGGTGATAAAAGCTGGTCAGATTGTTAGGAACTGGAGTCATGGGAGTGAAGAGCTGCCTGAAGTGGGTGATGGGAACTGAACCTGGGTCCTCTGTAAGAGCAGTACGCACTCTGAATTGTGGAACCAACTCTCCAGCCCCCTTCCCATACCAACTTAATTTTGAATAATGAAACTAAGTAGAAAATCTAAAGTTACAGTATGGGAGAGCAAATGAACACATACAGGCATTACAATGGTTGTGTCAAATTCTAGGGAGAGAAAACACATTTGATTAAGACCCTAGCATGGGTTACATTTGTAATAATAAAAAGCATGTTTGAATAATGCTTCAAGATATTCTTACATCTTGGAGGCATGTTCATGCTTTCCTTCAAGTAAAAAATAATTCAACATAGAAACTTTCATTAGATAAATATATATAGAAGAACTAATCTATAAAATATCTAAACAAAAATTACAGACTTTAAAAAAATAAGCTGAGGATGGTGTTGCATGCCTTTAATCCCAGCACTTAGGAGCCAGAGGCAGGTGGATCTTTGTGAGTTCAACGCCAGCCTGGTCTACAAAAAGAGTTCCAGGACAGCCAGGGATATACAGAGAAACCCTGTCTCAAAACAAAACAAGCAAACAAAAACACCACTACCAAGAAACTAAGACACTTGCCAAAATCTTTTAACTTTTATTAAACATTTTTCATAATATCTTCCTTCCCCTACCTACCAAAATTCATGTTCTTTCTCTCCCCCTTTTACCACTCTCTCAAAAAAGAAAAAACTAAAAAATCAAAACAAACTAATAAAAGAGAGAGAAGAATAAAAAGAAAATCAATAAGACAAAAAACAAAAAGAAAATGTGTACCCCCCACCCCAATTTAGTGCTGCCTGGCCAATCACTCCTGGACATGGGGCATCCCTCCAGTGTGGCTGATACACCCAGTGACACTCCATTGGAGAAAACAGATTTTCCCTTTTCCAGAAGTATCAACTGCTTCTTGGTTGGGCGGCGAGGGGCTGGGGGGGGGGGGTTGTGTTCACTCCCTCTTCTTGGCACTGGATTTTGTGTGATTTGGCCCTGTGCAGGTCTTATGCATGCTGTCAGTCTCTGACTCACATGCCTGCTGTGCTCCTTAGGGTCACTCACCACCTCTGTCTCTTAGTCTTTCTGCCCTCCTCATTTGATAAAGACAACCCTCCAAGGACTGAGTGCCCCACTCTCTGCACTAACCAGTGTGGCTCTGTGCGGTAACTATCATCTACTGCCAGAAGACGCTTCTTGGATGGGGGCTGAGCAAAGCTCTGTTCTGTGGGTATTGCAAGCAAATATGTCATTAGGAGTAATTTTATTGCTAGGTTCCTTTAGCAGAAGAGTAACAGTAGGCTTCACCCTAGGCCCATGACCTATCTAGTCTCAGTTTCTTGGCCACTTTATCAGTGCCATGGATGGGTTTTCATCACATAAAATGGGCCTTGAATCAAAAGCAAACAAAAACAAAACAAGGGGAATACTTTGGTTACTCCTACAATGTGGTCACTATGGCATGAGTAATTCTTGCAGGCAGCCTCTGCTGTAGGTCACAGGGTTTGTAGTTTGATGAAAGTGATTATTTTTCTCTTCGGGGACAATGCAAAGTACTTTCCAGCACCATGAAGATTAGTGGGCAGGGGTGAAGCTTCTAGTTGGGCACCACCTCGATTTACATGTTTGACGACATAAGTTGTCTTCAGTAATAGGGTCCTACCGTCAGAGTATAGAGAGTAATCAACAGTCTGAACAATAGACTGTGAAATTTTTTGGGGGGGGTGGGGTGGGAGACTGATTTATGGGACCTTTTTGGCCAATGACTCAACAAGATGTAACCCACTCCCGAATGGAGGTTTTACTTGCTGGCATAAAATGTCTTTTTATATATGGCATATGATGTCTAGTTGGAGCACTGTCTCCCTCATTATACAGTGATTCCATTTAAATTTCATGCCAAAATCTTAACATTCTTTTAGTGATGGGAATATAAAAGGTTATTTAGGTTTGTACTGGTCATATCCCACCTAAGACACAGCACATATCAAGTTGTCAGGAAATATTTATTAACAGAAAAATTATTAAAGGTCTTTGAATTTTTCTGCAGCAAGTATGCATGCCTTCCTCAGAATAAAAACATGATTTAGTAGGTGCTGCAGTCCCCCGTCTAAGTCTACATGGGGCTGAGATGAAGGCAGACAGCACTGGCAGGAAGCTCTGAGGGCTAGCACAGTGTGCAGATCTGTGTGCTCAGCAGCACGGTGTGCAGATCTGTGTGCTCAGCAGCACGGTGTGCAGGTCTGTGTGCTCAGCAGCACGGTGTGCAGGTCTGTGTGCTCAGCAGCACAGTGTGCAGGTCTGTGTGCTCAGCAGCACAGTGTGCAGGTCTGTGTGCTCAGCAGCACGGTGTGCAGGTCTGTGTGCTCAGCAGCACGGTGTGCAGGTCTGTGTGCTCAGCAGCACAGCAGCTGCTTGACAACTTTATTTGCCGACCACAGGCCTTGGCCAGGAATTAGGAACTAAATACATGGCTTGAAAGAACAGAAACTAAGCAGGGCTCGCAGCAATTGGTCCCAGGCAGGAGAGCTCTCACCATAGCAAAAGCTACACATTTTTTTAGCTGGAAAAGCACAGCTCCTGGATGCTCCTGGATGTTCTGGAAGAACGGCTGGACTCAGAATGGCAGTTGCTCCCTCTTCTGTAGTCAGTCACAAATGTCTGAGACGCTTCTGGTCCCTGGAGCTTCCCTTCATAGACCAGAAGCAGTGTCAGCAAACACCAGCACTGCAGGCTGCCAGCCTGGGCCAGCCAAGGGTGAAGGTTATCAGGGTAGAAGGATTGAGAAATGGAGGGGAATACCCAGGCTAACAATCTGAGGACATGGGAGAATAGGAGCAAGTGACATTTCGCCTCGAAGTCTTTTCCTCACCCATCAAGGTGCTAGAGAGGTGCTAGTCCCTTCCTCAGCTAACGGTTAAGTAAAAACAGGGCTAGACAAGCTTGCCATAAGTGTATTATTTTATGCAAATGCTGGCTGTGTTACTGTGGCTTTTACTACCACTTTCTGACTTCAAGCTAATCCATTAACAAAAGTATTTACTAGCGTTCTAGCAGCTGGTTAGTACAAAAGGCCCCGGCACAGGTCACCTACAGGCTCACCATTTTCATCTTTATGCAACGCCTGCTGCTGAGTACTCGCCACATGCAGACACTGGTTAACGATCCACATGGCACATGAAATGCTGCTGTCTCCTTTAGCATGTTTTCACCTAGCAGCTACATAGGAGTTTCAACTGTATAAAAGCTTTCTGTTTCTGTTAACTCATTATTGAAATCCGACCATCCCACAGAACCCTTATAAAGTGAACAGTTATTGTACCCATTCTACAGAAAACAAAACCAAGATAATCTTGGGCAAGATTGCTCAGCCCACTCTGCTCTACCCACTAACTTATGCGATGTGATCTCCTGACTGACAGTCTTATTTCACAGCACCTGGCCTATTCCTTCCTTACCCTAGCCATGTTGTGCTAGGGTCACTGAGAGGGTTAATTCCATTTCCTTTAAAATCACAAGGTCAGGCACCACAGTGGACAAACAGAGTGAAGGTTATCAAGGACCATCAATATCATTCACGTTTAAGCACATGTATCTTCTGATCCTCCGATCACTCTTGTGAGACGGGCACAGACCATTCCACTTCACAGATGAGCAAAGAGATTCACAGGTGAGAGAAGACATTTGCTCACTTTCACAGCTGGGAAGTGTGAATGCCTGACTCCAAAGCAAGAAGCATTTCCACTCTCACACCACACCTTATAAAATTATACACTATCACCAACAGCACCAGGACCACTGCCACCACTGTGTTTCCTGGTTACCAGTTAAAGAGAATGGAAGACTTTAAGGACACAGCATGGGTGACAGGAGCACACCTGAACACAGTCATCCTTCATGAAGACCAACTTACCCGGTGTAGCACCCAGCCTGCTGCCTGCCTGAAGGAGCCCTCCCCTCCTTGAGCTCCACTAGCACCCGGCTTCACTCATTCCAGGGAGAGTTGCTTCTCAGAGAAAGACAGCAGTGAAAGGATCTTGGCCAGAGCCACTGGCAGTTTCTGCCAAATGCTTTAATGTTCAGCACGCCCATTTATGGCAAACTAAAATGAAGGTACCACAGCAGGCTGGCAGATGTCAGGAGTCCTGAGTAGGAACATCTCTGGTCCTGCTGGCCTGGCTTAGGGGCTGAGGGAATCAGGGATCAGATGCAATGACTGAGACAGAACTTATAGCTCAATCACTTCAATCTTACACACCAAAGATGAAAGAAATATTGTTATAAAAATATTTCAAAAGAATCTGACCACCAAAGAATTTTAAAAATGATTTTATAAGAAAAGGTCAATTCCATACAATAAAAGGCTGTTCACAATTCCATCACTGAAATAACTTCTGATATTTTGATAATTACAAGCTACCCATCTTTGTATGCCTGTGTATCTTCAAAACTTCTTTATTAGACTTACTTACTCATTTTATGTGTGTATGGTTTTCTGTTGTCGTTGTTTTTTTTTTTTTTTTCCCCAGACAAGGTTTCTTTGTGTAATAGCTTCTGCTGTCCTGGAAATCACTATGTAGACCAGGCTTGCCCAAATTCACTGAGATCTGTTAGCCTCCGCCTCCCAAGTGTTGGGATTAAAGGTATGCAATACCACCGCCCAGCATGTGTGTGTGTGTTATATGCATGTGCCCACCATATATGCTTGGTGCCCACAGAGGTCAGAACCCCGGAACTGGAGTTACAAATGGTTGGGAGTCACCACATGAGTGTTGGGAAATGAATCTGGTCCTCTGTAACAGCTGTCAGTATCTTAACCACTGAGCCATCTCTCCAGCTACAGCTTGTCTTTATAAAAATGTAACTGTAATGTTATTGTACAGCACACTATTTTAAAAAATAATACATTTACCAGTGTAGTGACACACACCTTTAATCCCAGGACTTGGGAAGCAGAGGCACGCAGATCTGAGTTTGAGGCAGCTTGGTCTAGAGAGTGAGTTCCAGAACAGCCAGGGCTACAGAGAAACCCTGTTTCGAAAAAATAAATAATTCTAAAAAATTTTCATGTCAATGAAATCTTTTCATAACCTCAATATAGATTTCAATGACGGGAATTCCAAGGACACAAACAATGACTTTCAGGAACTTGGTTCCTAGTTTTCTATCATTAGACATAACACGCCAATGACACACACAGCCCCATAGATCGAGGCTGACAATTTCTCTTAGATATGTTCCTAAGTTATAAATCAGAAATAAATGGTTGGGGTATCTGTTGTACTATCCTTTAGGAAGGCTATAAAGATTTATAAGAACAAACAAATTATGAAAGAGGATATAAAGCTAATGGATTTTTTAGTTCTAATCTGTCATGGCGGTTAATAGATGCATAAAAATAAATTCAACAGTAAAAATGTAAAATACAACATAAAGCACCACAGGTGCGGATGGCCTTAGAAAAAAATATAGGTGTTTTGTCTGTATGTTTGTGCACCACGTGTGTGCTCGCTACCCAGGGAGGCCAGAAGAGGGGTGTGAGATCCCTTACGGCTGGAGTTACAGATGGTTGTGGCTGCTGGAAGAGCAGACAGTGAGGTTAACTGTTGAGCTCCTCTCCAGCTCCCGAATGACTGTTCTAACTGCTCAATGGGACATAGAGACTTTTAGTCTGGTTAATTTTAGTGTGTGACTTTTTTATACTAAAGTTTATTTAAAAGTAAACACATCTTAAAAACCATTCCTCCAGAGAGTAAATATTATTTGAAGACAAACAAAAAATCGTAAGCTCGGATTCAAATTTTAGTTCAGCAAACTTTTAGTTTAGACAGTAGACACGTCTGCAATCCTCGTGTCCCAGAGACTACACGAGGTGTGGTGAACACGCCTCCAATCCTCGTATCCTAGAGATTAAGATAGGAGGACTGCAATGAATCTGAGGCTAACCTGGGCTACATAATGAGTACCATGCCAACTAGGGCAACACAGCAAGGTACTGTCTCTTAAAAACAAAAACTCAATCTAAATGTTATAATCTAGAAAAAGGAAGAATAATCCAGTGTGGTGATGTATACCTGCAACCCCAGCACTCAGAAGGCCGCGAGAGGAGGATCAGGAGTGTGAGTCCCGCCTCAGATACAGAAAGGCAACCATGCAACTGTGACCAAGAGGAGAGACAAACGACCACACACACACTCTAGGCCTGAAGTGGCTTTAGAGACATAGATGAAGAACCTTACAAATATGGCATTTCTGGGCTGGGGTGAAGCTCAGTGGTAGAGCACTTACAAAGTGTATGTGGGGCTCTGAGTCAGTCCCCAGCACTGAGGACAAACACACAAGCAAACCAATGCATTTCTCTAGTCAGTGATCTACACTTGGTATGTCCTACCCCAAGAAAACACAAAGATTTATAAGGAAGATATTCACTGTAACTTTTGTAACCTCACATAATTTTTTAAAATAAGTTTTTTAAAATAAAAATATCTACAAGCAGAACTTCTAAAAAATATGGACCCAAAATGAACTATTGAGCAATCATTAGGAGGTTATTTGAAAAATATTTTCAAACACATAAACAGTATCTTTACTAACAAGTTAAAAATTAAACCTGGACTCAAAAGTGTATGTGTGTATGTATATACACACACAGATATATTACATACTCAATATCGCTTAAAACTATGTGTTGAAAAAAGAAAAGGACTATTTCAAAATGCTAAGTGATACCTCTGAGTTCATGGATGATTCTCTTTCACAATGCTAAACGGTCTTCACATTTTATATTCTTTATAATGAACAGATATTACTTTGATAATTAGGAACAAAAAAAAACTTAAACTGTTAAAGCAACAATCAGCCAGTGGCTTTATTATATAAAGCAAAGCAAAGCAAAACTAATAGTGGAAACTCCTTCGGTGCCATCCAAATAGAGACAGGAACACACTGCAAAGTACACAGGGCTGCCTCCACTGTTTCCCTATCCAAACTTCAACCACACAACTGTAAGGGAAGGTAACAAAAGAGTAAGAATAACATGGAAATGATGTCTCTTCAGCCAGACTCTTACACTGGAGAGACCGCGGTACAGTGCACAACCTGCAGGAGCCCACGGAGACGCTGGTCACCTCTACTCTACTGAGTCAGTGAATGCCTCCATTCTGTCCCACAGTAATCAGACCTCAGTTTAGTACCAAAGAACAAAGAATTTCAGTTAGAAAGAATAATGGAGTAGGAAGCAGTGGAAAGAAAGTAGAATCTGAAAAGGGTGGGAAGCCAGTGGTTGTGAGGGAAGTCTCCTGTCAAGTTCTTCATCAAGTGTGGTTGAACAAGAGCACTGATTCTCTGACCGTTCTTCCTCTTCAAGGAGCATGGACTCTGCACTCTAAGGCAGACTCCAACTTGCTGAATGAGGAGTCTGACAGCTTAACAAGTTCACAGCCAGGAAGCAGCACAAGGGCCAATGTCCACTGCAGAGATGGAACCCCCTAGGATAGCAAGGAGGATCAGGCTCTGAGCCCTGGTCGGTGCTCAGAGGACAGCTGAATCTGTGACTGTCCCTCTGAGCAAACACATGAGGGCAGAAAGACAGCGAGAGGGGAGACTGGAAATTAAAATGCGAGACATCCTAACAGACCTTCTAGCATCCTAGGAGCCCTTTCGAGGGAGAAATCACCAAACGCTTTTTATAGAAAAAACAGACCCCAAGGGTCAAGTAATTTCTCCAAGGTCACAGAACATCTGCTGCAGAATGACTTTTCCTTTTGGATTGTAAGCTTCTGGTTCTTTCCCAGTATGCTTTTGTAGAATTAGCAGAGAAACACTTTAAAATACATGTTTCAAAGCTGGAGAGGTGACTTAGTAGTTAAGAGCACTTACTGCTCTTTCAGAGGATTCAAGTTCAATTCCCAACACCCACATCAGTTGCTTTAGCTACCTGTAATTCCAACTCCAGGGGCTCTGATATGGGGCACTTGCACTCACTTGTATATCTCCCACAAAAACACACACGTATACATAATATAAAAAATCTTTTAAAAACACCATTTCTAGGAAATACACTAAATCAGAAGATGTAGGAACGATGCTCAGGAACCAAAGTTCCCCTAGGTGATTGCTGGCTGAACTACAACCAGAATGCTAACTGCTGGTTCAAAATGAGGACAGTGATTCACTCCACGCCTCCTCCAGGCCCCAACAGCGCTCCTGCTTTGCCTGCGTCTTCTTTCACGCCCCAGTCACACCCAGCTTTCCCCAGCTTTCCTAAAATGATGCTTTCATTGTGTACACAGCAGCTCTGAGGTCTACCAAACACTTTGTATGACATTACTCATTTCATTTCCTAAGTCCTCCGATATTGCCTCCTACAGTGTTCTCTACCTGGCCTCCACGGTCACTTTTCCTAGGCACACATGTGATCTCATTGATTGAAAAATGAGACCTTTCCAGAAAGTTACTGGATAAGAACTGCCTGGGAAGCACTAAAAAATTTCCGGCACCACTCCAGATTCACCGACTTAGTATCTGGGAGCAAGCCTCAGATACTTGCCTAGGGGTGGGGACAAGTGCACACGTATGTGCACAAGTGTAAAAACCATGTTTTCATCAATCACTCCCCACCTTAGATTTTGGGTCAGAGTCTCTCACTGAACCTAGAGCTCACCTTCAGCTAGAATGTCTGGCCAGCGAGCCCCAGAGTTCCTCCATCTCCACACCCTCCCATCCCTACGCTGGGATTACAGGCAAGCACCTCCATGTGGGTTCAGAGGGATCTAATTCAAGTCCTCGTTCTTACATAGCAAACGTGTTACCAGCTGAGTAATCTCCCTAATTCCTAGACCTCTTCATTTTTCCTAAGGATAAAATATTCTTCATCAAATGTTCACACACACCCTTCAGACTCTATGAAGTAAGTCGATACTTCGAAGCAGCAATACTATCTGGCTTGACCATGCAACAAGCTTAGCCAATGGGAAGGGACAGAGCAGGTCCCTGAAATGAACTTAGGTGGTTGGATTTATAGTCCTGGCACCTACTGTTGCCAAGAAAGGATGTTCTGGCACTTGTTGATACTGGAAGATTGTGATATATAAAGCAAACTTGAGCCCGATCTATGGTTTGAAACTGAGCTCACAAGTCCAACCTAGAACTATCTAGCCCCAGCTGGCCCACAGAAAGGAGAGTAAGAAATGAAATCATCCAGTTTTAGGTAGCTGGTTACATCATTATTGTGGCTCCTGGTACTGACACAGATGCATAGTCAATGTGGAAATGCTCTGGACATTGTTCACATTCAAATTCCTTACCTGGTATATAAGACCTTTTAGGATGTGGTCACTCTGTTTCCTCACTCACTGCCTTCACTAGGATTAAGCCCTGCTGGTCCAAGTGGGAAATGTTCTTTTCCATCACCACAGTCTGCTCTTGCTCTTGTCTACATGACCCTGACCTTTTACTACTGCACTCCAGCAGCACAAAGAGAACACAGCTGCTCACTCCTCCACACTCAGAAAGCTAGACAGCAAGGCAAGCAGCCCTAGGTCTGGATCCGATCTCTATCACTATCAGCAAGAGTTTGAGCAGGTTCCCAAACTTTCCCAACCAGGTCTCCTCACTCTCCTCTTACAATCCTGCTGCTGTTTCAGTGATGGGGACTGAATGCAGGGCCTTGTGAATGCTAGGCACTTGGCTGTTCTTCCAGCCTCCAACTCAGTTTTGTAGTGATGGAGGAAATGAAGTAAAGTGTCCAGCAGAGAGCCTAGCACACAACCAAGGATCAACAGCCTCTTCTCCTCTTCTGTGGATCTTTCCAGGGTCTACAAGGCTAGACTTAGAACAGGGACTTAGTGTTGACCAGAGGCATTCTGTTTTGTTGTCCCTGCTTCAGATAGGAATACACAGACTCCTCAGGTCAGACACAGAAACACTACATCTGTTGGCAACAGTACCTGTTTCTCTATGAGCCTGATGGTGTCCTCCGAGGCTTTGTCCTTTGATTTCTTCAGCTTATTCATTGCATTAGTGCGAACCTTCCGTAAATTTTCTTTGGCCTTGTTGGTGCTCTGTTTGGCCAGTTTTACCAGCATTTCTCTGTGTTCCCTGGTTACTCTGAAAAACACACACACACACACATACACACACAAAAATTGAACAAAACTATTTTTTCTAGTAAGATGCTGACCACCAGTCAAGAATTTAACACCATTCTGTTTACTAGCTCAACAGTCTACAGCTTTGATCTGTTAGCTGACAACCTTCACACTCCTGACAGATGCCAATACACATGCTTAGTTCCCATTGACTTATCTGGTAAATGCAAGTAAGAGACATTACAGAACCAGACAGGCGAGGTGGACCCAGAGTCAACACTCAGTCAAGCTACTTACAAGATGCAGACATGTCTTTTCAAAAGTCTATCAGGACCCAACAGGCGGGACGGACTAAAATGAGCATTTTCCATTGACCCTGACACATTTGAAAAGTTCAATAAAAGGAACCAATCAGTCACAATTAGCTTTCCCTTCCTCCAAAATGTTCTTTTCCATTCCACAGCAATGCAAATTGAGGGACACTACAGAAATAATGCTATTACTAAACTTCTACATCACTCAACTTTCAGCATCCTGATTACTATGACTAAATAGTTAGGAATCACCTCAAACCCAAGATAGAGCACGAGTCCCCTGAAACACATAACAACCGCAGCACCAGTTGACTCAGAAAGCACCTTTGAAAGTATTCAGCAACCTATCAGGACTTGGTGAATGCTATCAGTCTGGTTTTGTTTTGCTTGTGTGTGCTTGCATGAGTGGTTCTGGTTGTCCTGGAACTTACCATGTAGATCAGGTTGGCCTGCAACTCAAAGATCCACCTGCCACTGCGTCCTGAGTGCTGGGATTAAAGGCATGCACCACTCAGATAAATGTCGGTTTTTATTGTCAGCATCTTCATCATCACAACAATGAGTGTAAACCATTAAGAAAGGCATTTTACTACAAACGCCATTAATATTTCACATTTAATCATTATAACAACCTAGCAACACAGTCCAGCATAAATGTCCTGCCTTCTTTTCTCCATCTTGTAAACACTGAGTGCTAAGAACTGAGATAATGGATTTGGATGAAGCTATTGCTCTTCATCCCGCTCCTACAGAATTTAGCTAAAGAGAAAGGCAAGAAGACATTCATCAGAGTGTGAGAAGTGCTGTCGTGACTGAAGTAAAAAAAGAAAGGGGGCCATAAAGGAGCAGCTCAACAGACCTGTCCTAGAGAAATGACACCTAAATGTGTCAGGTCATTAGGTCAACTCACCAATGCTCTGGGTGTCTTGCTCACAGGCACAACCAGGAATGCATGTTCCAACCCTAAAATTACACTACACAACTTGCATAATTTAAGGAAATGTGTGTAAAAATGTTGGGCATGAGCTCAGGGCAGAAGCTTCCAGGTCACATTTGTTTCTCTGGATCATAGCACAAGCTGAGATAGAGTATCCATCAGCCCAGGATGATTATAAAGAAGAATACCTAATATGTAGTTTGGGAAATACATATCTATTATTATAATCCATGGTGAAGTGTTATAAACCATAGAGATTTGTCACTTGTCACTGCAGCATAATTTACACTAATCCTAACTAGATTTGAAGATTAAGTTCAAGTTTCTAGTGCTAGCAGGGCAAATAGGATTCCCAAGAAAAAGCATGTGTAAAAGCTTTGAGGTGTTTCATTTGAGGAACCAGAAGAGCAGATAACAATAAAAGGAGTAACAAGAGACGAAGGCTTGAAAGCTATATCCTGGACGGTCTTACTAGATCATGAACCCTGTCCTAGTCAGGTTACTATTGCTGTGATGAAACACCACAATCAAAAGTAACTTGGGAGGAAAGGGCTTATTTGGCTTATACTTCATCATCACCATCAGGACAGGAACTCAAACGCTAGGAACCTGTAGGCAGGAGCTGATAAAGATACTATGGAGGGGTGCTGCTTACTGGCTTCCTCAGCCTGCCTTCTTCTTCTTCTTTTTTTTTTTAAAAATTTATTTATTTATTATGTATACAGCATTCTGCTTACATTCATGCTTGCAGGCCAGAAGAGGGCACCAGATCTCATTACAGATGGTTGTGAGCCACCATGTGGTTGCTGGGAATTGAACTCAGGACCTTTGGAAGAGCAGGCGGTACTCTTAACCACTGAGCCATCTCTCCAGCCCTCAGCCTGCCTTCTTATGGAACCCAGGACCACAAGTTCAAGGATAGAACTATCCCCAATGGGCTGGGCCCTCCTCTATCAAGTCCCAGGCTTGCCTATAGTCTGATCTTATGGAGGCACTTTTTCTTTTTCCTTTTTTGAAAGTCTATTTCTTTTTTTTTCCATTAAAAAATTTACACTTCCTCCCCTCCTTCCATTCCCCTCCCCCTCTTCCCTCTCCCTCTTTAAGAGAGGGCAGGGAACACCTGCCCTGTGAGAAGTTCAAGGCCCTCCCCACTACATTCAGGCATAGGAAGCTTTGCATCCAAATAGACTAGGGTCCCAAAAAGCCAGTACATGCAGTAGAGACAAGTCCCAGTGCCTTTATCAATGGCTTCTCAGTCAGCCCCCATTGTCAGCCACATTCAGAGAGTCCGGTTTAATCACACGGAGGCATTTTTTCAATTGAGCCTCTCTCCTCTCTGATGATTCTAACTTGTGTCAAGTCGGATAACACTAGCCACCACAAACCCCATTTTTATAGATGAAGAAAATGAGGTCCAACCAAATGTGGTATCTTTGTTGCTATTCAGGGACTTTTGAGACAGGGTCTCACTATGTCACCCACAATCTCCCCAGTGCTGTGATTACAGACATACGCTGCCAGGACCAGCCTAAATTTGGAATATTATTTGTAGTCAAACCCAGAATGACCTGTCTCAAAAGTCATTGATTGATTTTTTAACAAACTCCTCTGCCCCTGAGATCAACAATCCTGGGTGAGCTGAGCAAGCACAGTCCCAAGTTCAAGGCACAGTAGTAGTGATTCAATGGCTCCCAAGTTCTGGGTACATGCAGTGTGTACGGGCGAGGGAGGACACATGGTAAATATTTCGTGACATCTACACATTGTTTTTTTTCCATGACAAAAAGAATTTAAATAAAGACAGTCTCTAAAGACAAAGCAGACAGTTAAATTATGAGATCACTAAGCACCTCCAAACCTCTCCTCAAATTAAGAGTCCCATTTTTTCTAAACAAGAAACTGAGTCTCAGAGATGTTAAGTGACCGACCCACGGGTTTGAGTAACAAGACTGGGATTCAAACCTAGATCTTTCTGGCCTGTACCCTGTAATCTATTTCCAATAAATCACGAACTTTTGCTTCCAGGCAGAAAGCTTTCAAAGTCGTAATACAAAGCTTGGGACTGAAAAGGACAAAACCACCATGTCAGGAGTTTAGGGATTTGGATCTGATCTTGTTACTTTTATGGTTTTTAATTCACTGAATGAAAATCATGCTGACATGTTTAGGTCCCTTTTTTGTTTTGCCAAAGCATATGTCAGTATAAAGAAGGAACAGGAAAATTAAAACTTGATCCACTGATTCAAAAAACCTAATCCTGCTGAAATACTAGGAGGAACAGAAAAGAAACGAAGAAACCTCTTAAACCTCTCCAAAAAGATCTTCTTAAAATACTTCAATCTTGTGTTTCATACATAATTTGCAATAGGTATCCCACCGTTGAAAAACCTTTAATAAAGAAAGTTAACTAGCTTTTCACTGCTTTGTTTATATTTCAAATGGAAAAAACCCACACATTTTAAAGAAGCATAAATTGGGACTTGAAAAGCCTCAAGAATAAAAGGTTATATAAAAAACGAAATCATTACATGTAAAGTAGCCTTAACACAATGTATTATTTTACATAAATGTTATTACCACAAACTAACAGCAGTTTCTAAGTGTAACAGTGTATAACTATTACTGACATTTAAAAAAAAATACATGCTTTAGGATTCACATTCACAGCCAGTTGTCAAAAAATATATTAGGAAAAGGAGAGGGAAATGCAGCAAGAATGGGGAAAGAGGTGAGAAAAGCTGGATATTGGGCACAGAAAGGGTCAAGAGGAAGAAGGGCAGCTGTACTGGTGGATACTGAGCTTGTACTGCACAGTAAATACAAGAGCAGACACCTAGGGCAACAGTACCCTGAAGACAGTCATCCACGAGAAAGCTACTTAATCAAAGAAGACAAAAAATGACATCGCAGAGAGTGGTTCAGAGAAGCAGATACAACAGAGAGAAAGTACAGAGAGGGGGGGCAGCATAAAGTAGCCTCAAATACATGAGAGTGTTTATGGATGTTTTAATCAAACACATTTAATTGCTTCCTCATGAAGCAACAAGAGCACATCTGTTTTAGAAAAGAAACACACCACATTATATTATGGAAATATCTTAATCCCTTTCCAGTCCAGTGATTAATACATCAGATCATCTGCAGCTCACATTCATGGGGCTCTGGGAGTGGACTCACGTTTGTGTTCCAGGCGCCTGGTTGTCCGCTCTACATTGTACCCATTTGCTTCTCAAGCAACAGCTGAGCCCCTTCAGCTGCATGCCAGATCCTGTGCTAGTTGACACACACTACAGAGAGGCATGTCTAGTCTTTCCCCAGACACTGAAAAAAGGTATTGTGACTAGAGTGGAGGGAGCAGGAGGTAAGGACACCCAAAGTGAGGAGGCTGGCAGGGCTGACAGGTGCAAAGCCACATAGTGTCATACTGAATCATATGCAATGGAATGTTAGCCAGCCTTCAAGAGGAATGTAATTCTGATACATGTACACATTGATAAACCCAAGTGAAACAAAATCAGCTCAGACAGACACACATTGCATGACTCCATCTATATAAGATTCCTAAAGTAGTCAGAGACAGAAAGCAGAATGGTTTCCAGGGATCTCGTGTGTGTGTGTGTGTGTGTGTGTGTGTGTGTGTGTGTGTGTGTGTGTGTGTGTGTGTGTAACTCTTTGTGTAGCCCTGGCTGTCCTGGAACTTGCTCTGTAGACCATGCTAGCCTCGAACTCAGAGATCCACCAGCCTCCATTTCTCTGGGATTAAAGGTATGAGACACCACCACTGCCTGACTCATAATTATTTTTAAGGGAGGAGTATTAGCAAATTCTTCTACAAACAATGTGAAACACCACAAAAGAGGCTCAGAAGCTAAAGGAGATCTGACTGGGCTTGTACTGTGTATAGACAGCAATGTGCACACCATATCTAAGCAGAGAGAGACTATGCAGAAGCCCCTGGGCAGAGAGAGGGAAGCTGGAGACCCACCCCGTAGCAGCTTCTTGGCTGGGTGATGAAGACAGCAGTCTTTTCCTCTAAGGTCACACAGCCCTCCCAGCATGATGCAGGAGTTTTGGCTGAGCTGGCAGGGTCATACTTTGTTTGTACAAACTCCGCCAAGCAGGTCTTCCAGTAACATCCTGGATGGGGGCCTTCCTGCAGAATTCCTTGAGCATGTTCCCATGAACAATAAGCAGAGGGCATGCCCTGCTGGTAACTAACACACAGAAAAACCCACTGGCTGAAATGATACTTCTCATTGTTTCTACCAAACAGGACATATGTACAATGCTATACACCACCCAGGGAAATCCCTGCTAAGTTGGGTCATTACAGCAAAACCTACTTATGATGTCTTTGGTTACTTAAAAGGTGGCATTAAACACAGAAAAATGAGCTTATCCTAGAGCTCTACCACTTGCTAACTGAATACTAGATCCAACCTTTCCAAACTCAGTTTCAGAATGAGTATGGCTATTACTAAGAGGAGGATGCAAGGATTAAATGAAATGATGGGTGGCAAGGCCTTGGCACACTGCCAGCACATATGCACTGCAGGAGCGCTGCACAGGGTGGCTACACTAATTATTCTAACCACAGAATCTCCAAGACTTAGGGACAATAGGATAGAAGTGGTGAGGAAAAAAACACTTGAAAAGGATTTGGTTCCTTAAAGCTTTTGTTCACAGAATGGATGGAGAGCAGTGAAGGTAGGTAGAAGGACAGGGGTCAAGCCTGGTGGCACAGCCTATAATCTTGATTACTTGGGAGGCTAACATGAGAGGGCTGTCATGTTTAAGATCTTCCTGGACTATACAGAGTGAGTTCAAGGCTTGTCTGGGCAACTTTGTGAGACCCCCGCCTCAAAGCAAAAACTAAGGGCTAGGATATAGCTCAATGGTGAGACACTGGCCTAGCATGTGGGAAGTCCTAGGTTCAGGACTCAAGTACTACCAAGAAAGGAAATGGACAGAAAGAGAGGGCAGCAGCAGCAACGGGCCATAGAGGCCATGACTTCTGCCCCAATAGCCAGGGCCAGCAAGCAAAGAAGGCCGCTGCAGTCAACAGAACAGCACATCAAAACACATCTTTGACAATTCCAGAGAGAAAGCTTGCCACCCAGTCACTGGGCAGCTAGGAGACTCCCCCACAGTCAGCAGTAAACACATGCCCTGCTTCATTGTTTGCTAGAAGGAGCCATTCAATGCTTTGGGGCTATGAGACCTGAAGGAAATGTTTTTGTTTATGTAGCCCAGCCAGATTTCCTATGTTTCTAAGTATCCCCCCATTAACCTATCTTGCATACTTTAATGTCTTATAAAGGCAACAGACCAAAGGGAATCATACATTTGAGAAGGCTTTCTACCACGTATGCTAATTTTTAGTCTTCCTAGGGACACAACTGGCCATATGCTTTCAAAGGACTGTACACTGACTAAAGTCCAGGTAAGCATAACAGAAAGAAAAAGGATGAGTCCTAACTCCAGCTGCCTGCTGTACGGTCTCCATTACATCATCCATATTTTTCTCATTCAGCTAGAAGGACCAGAACCCAAATCCTGGACTAATGGACAGAACCCTTGCTGAGGCTCCCACACACATGACTGAGTACAGGTTTAGTGGACAAGTGACAGGTGACCGCTAACCTCTGCTCTGCTACCAATAGTCGGAGTGACCAGGGACACTGGCTTTTGCTCTCTGAACTGCAGCTGTCATCTGGCGAAGTACTTGAGGAAGGTCTGAAGACACTGGCGGGATTTTAGGACCACATCTTCCATGTCTAAGTTCAGTTTCCCTGTCTGTCAAACATGTCTAATTCTACTTGAGATAATTAAATAAGTCAATAAATGTGACGGTACATGGTGATATATCATAAACATTATTTGCTACTACTAGGAGTGGGTTAGGGTAAAAATGTTGCCTCTTGGTCCATTAAGATGGCTTAGCTGATAAATGCATTTACCAGCTAAGCCTGACAACCTGAGTGCAATTCCTAGAACCACATGACAGAAGGAGAGAACAAACTCCTCAAAAGTTTTCCTCTGACCTCCATACATGTGCTGTAGCACACACACCATAAGCAATGAAAAGTAAATGTCCATAAAATATTGTCTTCCACAAAGAGCAAATAGTAGGTGCTGGTTAAGGAAAAGAATATGTAGGTACTAAACTATTTTTAAGTTATCAATAGCACAGAAAATAAATAATGGAGATCTAGGGCATAAATCAGTGGTAAGCACTTGTCAAGCACGTGCAAAGTTCGTTTCCACACCCAATACCACAAAGGGGAAAGGAACCAAAAGGGGCTATCATCTACTAAGGAAGACAGCACAGCAGCGACAAGCTGAGGCTCTAGAGAAAAGTGACCTTCACTTACTGACTGTGCGACATGAGGCACAGAGAACCAAACAACTTCCTCACTCTAAGACAAAACAGGGATGATAACCTAGGACCCCAAAGGATTATATGAACATATTAGATGATACACAACAGCACCAGAAAGAGCAGGATGCACATAGTGGGTGCTCATACTCATCTATACCGCAAACACTGGTCCTATATTACATACTTACTACATGCTAAGCCCTGTTCCTGGGGCTAGGGATACATAGATGAATAAAATAGACAAAGCTCTTCCTCTGTCTTCCCAAAGCACCCACATTCTAGCAAAGGAAAAACAGACAGTAAATAAATGTACAAGACGGCATAAGTGTATGAAGAAAATAGAGAAAGACAAAGATATATGGAGGGCCTTGTTATCCGTGGTATGGTGATGTGCTGCTCAACTGTATCGACTTTATCATCAGATTCTAACATCTTTTCTGCTTCAGAAGTAATAACAGCTTCAGAGCTCCTTCTGAGTGCCAGGTTCTAAGCTGATGCATGCTGTGTGCATTAACTTGGTGAACATCACAACACTCCAGTGGCCTTAGTGTTATTACCTGGGTTTTATAGATTATAAAGCACAGACTCAGACAAATGAAGCAGCAGGCCTGCTAGACCTGGAATCTGAGGCCAATGTGGCCTGAGTACTGAATTTCAGACCTTCTGCTACAGCCTCATTGTTAGCTAGTCAAATCCAGCAGCTGTGCGTACAAGTGCACTCTACACTATGATATACTTACATATGTAACAAGAAGAGACAGTTTGCTGAATTTGCCTGAAGGATAAATGGTCCTGCAAGGATGGCAGATAGAGGACAATGGCACAAGGGCAGGAAGAGAACCAGCCATTGCTAAAGTACAGTTTGAAGCCACTAACCTCCTTTCAGGATAACCAGCAATCTATGTACATGTGGGTTGTGTAATAAAATGGATTTACCAATACTTCCTGGAATGTGCCAATCATGCACACTACCCCTTAACAAGATCTATAAAGCGAGGCCAGAACCAAATGGAACAATAGATAATGCAGTTAGAATATGGGGCACCGGAAGCAGATGGGTTCAAGTCTGAAAAAGGGCTCTTCCACTTACTAATCTGTGACCTTGGGCAAGTTATTTAAACTTCCCAAGCCCAGTTTCCTCGTTTATGCTACAGTCACTTCAAAAGGATATTTCTAGGCAGCTGGAAAAAAAATGAGAACTATGAAAAGATATGTGCAAAAAAGTAAAGCAGCCTGTGGTACTGTAGACATTTCATCCTGTTTCCATAAACTAAGTACAAATGTTCCTCGGCTTATGATGGGGACATGTCCTGATGAGCTCATTATAAACTAAAAATAACCTAATGAAGCACACTACTTCACACACACAGTCCTCCAGGTCATGCAGCTTAGTAGTACAGCACTCTTTCCTTGTGATCAGGCAGCTGGCTGGGAGCCATGGCTCACCATCCTACAGGATCACTGTAAAGCTACTGTACTATGCATTACTAGTCCACAAAGAAAAATCCAAGACTCAGAGTATCACTGCCACTAAACTAGCCCCCCCCTCACCCACAACCTCCCACACCCACTTCTCATTTATTACATTCTTTTCCCTTTTCCCTGGTGTCAGACCTGCTCTGCAATCCAACAGTCCCATTGATTCCTGCCCTCCTCTCTCCTTCATCCTTCACAGGATTCTCCAAATCATTCTTCACAAGAGTAAATGCTGTGATTATTCCATCTTGTACACAAAGAAAGTGGGGTTCAGAGAGTTGATATATCTTGCCCAAGGATGCAGCATGCTTTTATTGGTTTTCTTAGGGTTGAACTCCAGCTCTGCCATAGCTCTCTCTGGTTACAAAGCAATTTCCCTCCCCACCCAACTCAACTGGGGATCATCCTAATCACCTCACCCAACCTATTATCATGAGAAAATTTCCTGGAGAAATTGCGTATCCATGTATGGGGAAATGTTGAGGTCAGCCTGAGGGACTGATAGCTGAGACTTCTTGTGATCTTGGGAATTCACTGGTCTAATTCTATAGGAAATTCTCTGAATTTTGGTCTGGGGAAGAAGGCAGCAAGACATCAGCTCTACCATCCAATATGTACAGAGGAAGAGAGATGGCAAACATGGAATGATGAGCCTTGGGAGAAACAGGCCACTGGCTGAGGAGTGTCAAGGATAGCCAGGATCTCTGTCTTTACCAGAAACATAAAGTCAGTCTATACCAGACTGTAGTTCATATTCAAAGAATAAACCAAGTGCTTATTAACAAACTACAGTGCTCCTGAACAACTTAAATTCCAAGATAATGACTCAACCCCTCCCATCCCTAAAAGTGGAGCTGAAAAAAAAAAGCCATGACCATGTGGCTGGGAGACAGGTTAATTTGGAAGAGGAAAGAAAGTAGTAAGGACTAGAAGAGAATCCATGAACAAGAACAACAACAAAAAAGTAGCCCTGATTTTATAATGAGTAGAATTTTTAAAAAGGCTGTGTCAAAGAACTGTTTAACCAGGAGAATTAATTCAAACACTGCAAGACAAGGAATTATAAAGGCCTGTGACAGGTCTCAAGGAAGAAGTCACAGATATAATATCTTAATACTCTTTAAAAATTATTGACACTATATTGTATAGGATTGTTTTGGTTATTCTGTTTTTTTTTTCCATACAAAGTTGACTATTGTTCTCTCGAGAATTTTGTTGGTATTTTGATGGGGATTGCATTGAATCTATAGATTGCCTTTGGTAGAATTGCCATTTTTACTATGTTGATCCTACCAATCCAAGAGCGAGGGAGATCCTTCCATTTTCTGGTATCCTCTTCAATTTCTTTCTTCAAAGCCTTAAAGTTCTTGTCAAATAGACCTTTCACTACCTTGGTGTCTTTTCTAATCTTTGTCCATTTCTTTTTCTCAGACCTATTTGCTGTGGGATAATGTTTTTGTACACTGAAGAGATTTGTCACTTGTATTGGTTCAATAAAATGCTGATTGGCCAGTAGCCAGGTGTTGCAAGGAGGGCGCTTGTTTCCTTCCCAGCTGCTCAGCAGCTCAGCCCTGAAATAACCACTCAGAAACTATATTAATTAAATCACTGCTTGGCCTATTAGCTCTAACTTCTTATTAGCTAGCTCTTACATATTAATTTAACCCATTTCTATTAATCTGTGTATCTCCATGTTGCTATGGCTTATTGGGTAAAGTTTCATCCGGCTCCAGTAGGGTTACATGGCTTCTCTTCGACTCTGCCCTTCTTTCTCCCAGCATTCAATTTAGTTTTCCCCATCTAACTAAGTTTTGCACTGCTATAGGTCCAAAGCAGTTTCTTTATTCATTAATAGTAATCACAGTATATGGAGGAGAATCCCACATCAGCCAGGCATGAAATACAGGTGGGGGTAACAAGACTAGAAGAATTTTGGGAAGAGGAAAGACAGAGAGTAGTCAAAGATGCAGTCAGACACAAGAAATCAGGATGAGAATGCCTCACTGACAAAAGGTACGAAGCCACATGGCTAAACAAGAATTATATAAACAAGAATTATGGGTTAAGTTGTAAGAGCTAATTAATAATAAGCCTGAGCTAATAGGCCAAATAGTTTCATTATTAATATGAGCCTCTGTGTGTTTCTTTGGGACTGAATGGTGTGGAACTGGGTGGGACAGAAACTCCATCTAGAAATTTTGCTCACCATGGGGCAAGAATGTCCACATCTAAAGCCTGAGAAAGCTTAACAAAAAAAAAAAAAAAAAAAAGGATTCTAGAGAGACAAGAACAGAGTCAAGCACAGCTTCCTGGTAACCATCTTTTTTCCAGTAGGCTTTGTTTGTTAGAGCCAAGCAGAGGCACCGCTCTTTTTAAGAGAGGCTTCCTGACTCAGCTTTAGCCGCAAAAACCTTGCAGCTCTTTTAAGAGGTTCTGCCACCAAACACTTAAATGGTGTGTATGAGTGGGTCAGTGTCAGTAGCATGCTTCATGGTGGTGGCAGAGTTGTGGCAATAAGCATGGCTCCTGCCAGTAACTCCACCATGAAGCTAGACTATCAGAAAACTAAGGAATAGGGTGGAGTCAGCCACCAAAGCCATAGCTTTAATCCTACCATGTGGCTTAGCAGATTTAAGGCTCATGCACTTAAGGAAGGAAGGAAAGAAAGAAAGAAAGAGAGAGACAGAGACAGAGAGACAGAGAGAGAGAGAAAAGAAAGGAAAGGGAAGGGAAGGGAAGGGAAGGGAAGGGAAATAGAGTAGCCAGACAGAGGTGTCCCACGCCTTTAATCCCAGCACTTGGGAGGCAGTAGTAGTGAGTTCAAGGCCAGCCTGGTCTACAGAATGAGTTCCAGGACAGCCAAAGATACACAGAGAAACCCTGTCTCAAAAAATCAAAAGTGAAAAATAAAAGAAATAAAATAAGGGGTAAAACCTACATAAAGATTGAAAATAGGGGCTGGAGAGATGGTTCAGAGGTTAAGAGCATTGCCTGCTCTTCCAAAGGTCCTGAGTTCAATTCCCAGCAACCACATGGTGGCTCACAACCATCTGTAATGGGGTCTGGTGCCCTCTTCTGACCTGCAGGCACACACATAGACAGAATATTGTATACATAATAAAAAATAAATATTTAAAAAAAAAGATTGAAAATATACAAAGAGTCTGGATACCTTATATTACTGTGCTGTCTCTGAATTGTTTGACTGCTGAGGAAGGAGAAACAGTTGCTGTTGGATTAATCCAACCTATTGAATTAATATTTTGAAAATGCCTTGACTTCAAAATTTAAGTAAAAAGACATGTTACTTTGGAGAAGAGGTTTTGCTTTTGTTTCCACAGGAAATGAGAGGCTGTGGATTCATTCATGGTTAAGAAAAATAAGGCACTAGCCAGCCAGCAGGCAAGCTTTCAACAGGTAGGCTGTTCCAACACACCGCCCCTCATTGATCTGACCCTATAAACTACAAGGCCCATTCCACCACCCATTCCCTGCGACCTCAGAGGAACTCTGAACCACAGGTTGTAACTACACCCAACGGACCAAGAGTGAGTGATCAGCTAGCCAGCTGAACACCCCACTCTAGGCCCATGGTACCCAGGGCAAAACTCTGAGCCCCTCCCCCACCTGCGTCAGGTTCTCTACCCAGCCAGAACGCGGGTAGGCTGCTCCCACCCACCCCAATCAATCTGACCCTGTAAACCACAAGGCCCACACATCCCCTGCTACCTTAGAGGAACTCTAAACCATAGGCTGCAACGGCACACGGTGAACCAAGAGAGCTGGCCAAGAGAGATCAGCAGCTCCCTGAGACACAGACAGCAACTGCAAGGATTGGACCAAGAGGCAAAGACAGTGTCAGCACCAACTGGAGGAAGAGATGGATAGGCACCAATGAAAACATTCGTTCAACAACCTAAAAAGCAACATGGTAATTTCAGAACCAAATGATCATACAACAGTGAACATCAACAATGATGAAGACCTGATCATCCTAACCCAGAAGAAGTAGAGAAAGACAATCTTAAATATAACTTTATAAAGATGATAGAGACACTTAAAGAGGAAATGAAAAACTCCCTTAAAGAAATGAAGGAGACTGGCTGCTCTGAAAAACCATCTTTGCATTGTTCCTGGGTTCTGTTCCACATTTGCCACCCTCCGCCCCTACCCATCCTCTCCCTCCTCCTCCTGCAACTCCAGCTGCTTTCTCGGCAGAGTCATCAAACTCGATTCCTTTCTCATTCGCACATCGGATCACTGGCACGCACCCCCACCCCCCTTGTCAGACACTGCCATGGACACCAGCTCTGAGATCACCACCAAGGACCCGAAGGAGAGAAGGAAGTTGTGGAGAAGGCAGACAATGAAAGAGACACACCTGCTAAGGAGAAAGTGGGGAGCAGGAGGCCGACAATGAGGCAGATGAAGAAGAGGAAGAGGATGGAGATGAAGATGAGGACGCTGAGGCTCCTACAGGCAGCAGGTAGCTGAAGAGGATGAGGAGGATGGTGTTGACACAAGAAGCAGAAGACTGCTGAGGATGACTGGACAGCAAAGGAAAAGCTCAACTAAGGCCACGTGTCCAGAATTTAAACGTGGTCACCTTCGAGTAGAGGAGCGGGCAGTACCACCCCCAGATGACATGAGCTCTTGATTAACTCACCAAAAACCACACCACCATGAATTTTCAATAGGGGAGGAAAAAAACCCAAAACTTCCAAGGCCCTGCTTTTTTTCCTTAAAAATACTTTAAAAGAAATTTTATTTTTATTTGCATTTTATATTTTTTGTACATATTGTTAGGGGTCAGCCATTTTTAATGGTAACAGGTGACCAGACCAGACTTCAGAGCGTTCTCTGTCCTACTCTGACCTTACTTGTGGTGGGACCATGTTCATTATAATCTCAAAGGAGAAAAAAAAACTTGTAGAAAAACCAAAAACAACAACAGAAAAACCCAATCTTATTCCAGTAACTTCTTTTGTGTATGGACCTGGCTGTACTGTAAGTAGTTGCTTTGTATGAGATGGTTAAAAAGGTCAAAGAGAAAAGGTTCTTTTTCTTCCTTGTTTTGTCTATGAAGTTGCTGTTTGTTTATCTTTTGACCTGTTTAATGTATGTATGAAACAATGTCCAACAATAAACCAGAATTTTATTTTGCTGAGTTGTTCTAAAAAAAAAAAAAGACAGAAAGAAAGAAATGGAGAAAAAGACAAACAAAACATTCGAAGAAATCAATAAATCTCTTTTTAAAAAAAAAAACTCAAGAAAACTAAGAAAAAACAAACAGGTAAAGGAAACAGACCAAGATTTGAAAACTGAAATAGAGGCAATAAAGAAAACACAAACAGAGGAAAGTCAGGAAATCTGGGTAAACAAGCCGAAGTATGTACAATCAACAGAATACAAGAGATGGAAGAGAGAATTTCAAACGCTGAAGATACTATAGCGGAAACAGATTCATAGGTCAAAGAAAACGTTAAATCCAACAAATTCTTAACACAAAATATTCAAGAAATCTGGGATACCGTGAAAAGACCAAAACTAAGAATAATAGGGGTAGAAGAGGGTCAGAAGAAATCCAGCTCAAAGGCACAGAAAATATATTCAACAAACTCATAGAAGAAATCTTTCCCAATCTAAAGAAGGATATGCTTATGAAAGTACAAGAAGCTTACAGAACATCAAATAGATTGAACAACAACAAAAAAGTCCCCTCATTATGTATTAATCAAAACACAAAATATAAAGAAAGACTACTGAGAGCTGTGAAGAAAAAAGGCCAAGTAACATATAAAGGCAGACCTATCAGAATGATATCCAACCTCTCAATGGAAACCATGAAAGCCAGAAGGTCCTGGACAGACATGCTGTAGACACTAAGAGGTCATGGATGCAAGACCAGACTACTATACCCAGCAAAGCTTTTAATCACCATTGATGGAGAAAACAAGATATTCCATGACAAAACGAGATTCAAATAATACCTATCCACAAATCCAGCCCTACAGAAAGTCCTAGAAGGAAAACTCCAACCCAAGGAAGCTAACTGCACTCCCCCCCCCAAATATAACCACAAGCAACAGATAACCTTGCACCAGCAAACTCCCAAGAAGGAAAAACACACAAACACTATCATCAAAAAATAACAGGAATTAACAATCACTGGTCACTAATATCTCTTAATATCAATGGATTCAATTCACCTATAAAAAAAACACAGATTAACAGAACAGATATGAAAGCAGGATCCATCCTTCTGCTGTATACAAGAAACTACCTCAACCTCAAAAACGGACATCTTCTCAGAGAAAAGGGTTGGTTAAAGATTTTCCAATCAAATGGACCCAAGAAAGAAGCAGGTGTAACTATTCTAATATCTAACAAAATAAACCTCAAACTAAAATCAATCCGAAGAGATAGACACTTCACACTCATTACAGGAAAAATTCATTAAGATGAAGTCTCAATTCTGAACATGTATGCCCTAAATACAAGAGCACCCATATATGTAAAAGAAACATTACTAAAGCTTAAATTGCACATCAAACCTCACATACTAATAGTATGAGACTTCAACACCCTACTTTCACCAATGGACAGGTCAACCAGACAGTAACTTAACAGAGAAATAAGAGACCTAAGAGATGTTATGATTCAAATGGACTTAACAGACATCTACAGAACACACCATCCATACACAAAAGAATATACCTTCTCAGAATCTCATGGAACCTTCTCTAAAATTGACCACATTCTTGGTAGCAAAGCAAACCTCAACAGATTAAAAAAAAATGGAATAACCCCCTGTATCTTATTGGATCACCATGTTTAAACTTAGAATTCAACAACAAGATTAACTGCAGAAAGCCTATAAATTCATGAAAATTGAATCACCCCTGGGTCAAGGAAGAAATAAAGAAATGAAAGACTTACTAGACTTAAATGGAAATGAAGGCACAACATACCCAAACCTATAAGGCACTATGAAAGCAGTGCTAAGAGGAAAGTTCATAGCACTAAGTGCCCATATAAAGAAAATAGAGAAAGTTCACATCAGTGATTTAACAGCACACCTGAAAGCTCTAGAACAAAAAGAAGTAGACTCACTCAGGAGGAATAGAGGACAGGAAATAATCAAATTGAGGGCCAAAATCAATAAAATAGAAACAAAAAAATACAAAGAATCAATGAAACAAAGAGTTGGTTTTTTGAAAAAATCAACAAGACAGACAAACCCTTATCTAAACTAATCAAAAGGCAGCAAGAGAACATCCAAATCAACAAAATCAGAAATGAAAAGGGGGACAGAACAGCAGACATTAAAGAAATCCAGAGACTCATTAGATCATACTACAAAAACTTGTACTCCACAATATTGGAAAATGTAAAAGAAAGTGATAATTTTTTTGATAGGTACCACATACCAAAATTAAATCAAGACCAAGTGAACAATTTAAATAGACCTATAACCTACAAAGAAATAGAAGCTGTCATCAAAAGCCTCCAAACAAAAAACAGTCCAGTGCCGGATAGTTTTAGCACAGAATTCTACCAGAACTTCAAAGAAGAGCTAATACCTATACTCCTCAAATTGTTCCACCTAATAGAAATAGAAGGAACATTGCCAAACTCTTTCTGTGAGGCTACAGTTACCCTATTACCAAAACCACATAAAGACTCAACCAAGAAAGAGAACTACAAACCAATCACCCTTATGAACATTGATGCAAAAAATACTCAATAAAATATTGACAAATCGAATCCAAGAACACATCAAAAAAATCATTTACCATGAGCAAGTTGGCTTCATCCTAGAGATGCAGGGATGGTTCAAATATGAAAATCTATCCATGTAATTCACTACATAAATAAACTGAAAGAAAAAACCATATGATCATCTCATTAGATGCTGAAAAAGTATTCAACAAAATCTGACATTCCTTCATGATAAAGATCTTGGAAAGATCAGGGATACAAGGAACATATCTAAACATAATAAAAGCAATATACAGCAAGTCGACAGTTAACATCAAATTAAATGAAGAGAAACTCAAAGCGATTACATTAAAATCAGGAACAAGACAAGACTATCTACTCTCTCCATATCTATTCAACATAGTTCTTGAAGTACTAGCAAGAGCAGTAAGACAACAAAAGAAGACCAATGGGATACAAATTGGAAAGGAAGAAGTCAAACTTTCACTATTCACAGATGATATGACAGCATATATAAGTAATCCCAAGAATTCTATCAGGGAACTTCTACAGCTGATAAACACCTTCAGTAATGTGGCTGGATACAAGATCAACTCAAAAAAAATCAGTAGCCCTCCTATATACAGATGATAAAGAAGCTAAGAAAGAAATCAGAGAACCATCATCATTCACAATAGCCACAAATAACATAAAATCTCTTGGGGTAACATTAACCAAACAAGTGAAAGACCTGTATGAAAAGAACTTCAAGTATTTTAAAAAAAAAGAAAGTGAAGAAGATATCAGAAAATAGAAGGATCTCCCATAATCTTAGATCAACATAATAATTATGGCAATCCTACCATAAGCAATCTACAGATTCAATGCAATGCCCATCAAAATCCCAGCACAATTCTTCACGGACCTCAAAAGAACAACAACAACAACAACAACAAAAAGCAGAATAGCCAAAACAATCCTGAACAATAAAAGAATTTCTGGAGGCTTTACAATCCCTGACTTCAAACTCCACTACAGAACTACAGTACTGAAAACAGCCTACTATTAGCATAAGAACAGACAGGAGGACCAACGGAACCAAATAGAAGACCCGGATATCAATCCACACATCTTCAAACACCTGATTTTTGACAAGGAAGCAAAAAATGTCAAATGGAAAAAAGAAAGCTATTTAACAAGTGGTGCTGGCATAACTGGATATCAACATGTAGAAGAATGAAAATAGACCCATATCTATCACCATGCATAAAACTCAAGTCCAAATGGATCAAAGACCTCAACATAAAGCCAGATACACTGAACCTTAGAGAAGAGAATGTGGGAAGTACACTTGAACATATTGGCAAAGGGAAACACTTCCTAAATATAACCCCACAGCACAAACACTGAGAGAAATAATTAACAAATGGGACCTCCTAAAGCTGAAAAGCTTCTGTAAAGCAAAGGACACAGTCAACAAAACAAAACAACAGCCTACAGAATGGGAAAAGATCTTCACTAACTCCACATTAGGCAGAGGTCTGATCTCCAAAATATACAAGAACTCAAGAAATTGGACACCAAAAGATCACATAATCCAATAAAAAAAGTAAACAGAGAACTCTCAACAGGGAAATCTAAAATGGCTGAAAGACACTTAAGGAAATGTTCAACATTCTTAGTCATCAGAGAAATGCAAATCAAAATAATACTGAGATTCCATCTTACATCTGTAAGAATGGCCAAGACCAAAAACACTGATGACAACTTATGCTGGAGAGGTTGTGGGGAAAAGGGAACACTTCTGCATTGCTGGTGGGAATGCAAGCTGGTACAACCCCTTTGGATGTCAGTGTGGCGATTTCTCAGAAAATTAGGAAACAAACTTCCTCAATCACCCAGTAATACCACTTCTGGGTATATATCCAAAGGATACTCAATTGTGCCACAAGGACATGTGTTCAACTACGTTCCTAGCAGTTTTGTTTGTCATAGCCAGGACCTGGAAACAACCTAAATGTCCCTCGACCAAAGAATGGATAAGAAAAATATGGTATATTTATACAATGGAGTACTATACAGCAGAAGAAAATGACAGCTTGAATTTTGTAGGAAAATGGATAGAGCTAGAAAACGTTATTTTGAGTGAGGTAACCCAGACACAGAAAGACAGTTATCACATGTACTCACTCATAAGTGGTTTTTAAACATAAATCAAAGAAAGCCAGCCCTCAAACCACAATCCCAGAGAACTTAGACAACAATGAGGACACTAAGAGAGACTTACATAGATCGAATCTAAATGGGAAGTAGAAAGTAGAAAAAGACAAGATCTCCCGAGTAAATTGGGAGCATGGGGATCTTGGGGTAAGGTTGAAGGGGGGAGGGGAGAGGCAGGGAGGGGAGCAGAGAAAAAAAATGTAGAGCTCAATAAATATTAAAAAAAGATTGATTTACTTTTATTTTTTTCCTGCATGTATGTTCACGCCTGATGTCTAGAGACCATAAAAGTGCACTCAATCCTTTAGAACTGGACTTACAAGCAGTTGTTAGCTACCATATAGGTGCTGGGAGCTCAATCTTTGTCCTCTGCAAGAACGAACAGAGCTTTTGATCACTGAGCCATCTCTCCAAACCCTAAAAATCATTTATTCTACATTGTTTGGATTATGATTGTGGTGGTTTGAAGGAGAACAGCCTCCACAGGCTCATCTGCTTTGATGTTTTGACCCTAGCTAGTGGATCATGTTGGAAGGATTAGGAGGTGTGGCCATGCTGGAGTAGGTGTGTCACTGTGGGTGGGATTTGTGGTTTCAAAAGCCTACATCTCAGCTACTGCTTCATCAATGACGCCTATCTGCTGCCATGGTCCCCACCATGATGATCAAACTTCTGAAACTGTAAGCAAGGTCACTGTTAAATGCTTTCTCTTATAAGTTGCCTTGTTCGTACTATCTCTTTACAGCAATAAAATAGTAGATGATTATACAATTAAAATTTCAAATATCAATCAAAGGACCATTGACTATGAAAACAAGTAAATGTAAACCAGAAAGCACCCTTTTAAGTGCACAGATGCAAAAATGTAATTCTGATGTGAAATAGCCCCAAATCTGGGTCCTTTTTAATTCTGACTGAACTACTTAATACACCTGAACAAACTCTCAAAGGCTTACAGTGATTACGTATAAACGATAGGAAGGAACAGGATGAAATGAGGCAAACAAAGAGCACACACTTGTCACCTTCTTACTATTAGCGCTTCCACGCAGTGAGCCAAAGGAGGCATCAAATCCTACAGAGGTTTCTAGAAGGATAACAACAGGTTTGGGTCTGTAGAACAATGGAGGGGTGATCCAGGTAAGCTCCAGATGGCTGTGAGGACCTGAAATGTCCATATCTTTAAGCAGCTCAGCACTGCACAGTGATGCTGCAAACACACACAATTAAATAGCAAGAGTAACACTCAAGGCCCCACACCTCACATTGACTTCTTTACTAATCCCCAACGTCCCTACCTCTTCGGCTCTCAGCAGGTCCTGGAGCAAAGTTTTAAAATTTACAAGAACTGAAACACAGTTAAGAGGCTGGAGAATCAGCCCAGCAGTTAAAAGCACTGGTAGTTCTTGCAGGGGACTAAAGTTGGCTAATCAGTGCCTGCATGGTGGTTTACAGGCATCATAATCCCAATTCCAAGGGATCTGACATCCTCTTCTGCCCTCTTCAATGGGCACCAGGAATGTGGTATACACACATACACACAGGCAAAACACTCGTATGACTAAACTAAACTAAACTAAACAAATCTGTCTTTAAAAGCTACCAAAAGAAAAACAATTTAAAACAAGATATCTAGAAATTGGGAACTAGTTAATGTTAAGTGAAAAAAACAAAACAAAACAAAACAAAAAACCTGAACAACTTTTAAGAATAAGGTAGCAGGGCAGTGGTAGTGCACGCCTTTAATCCCAGCACTTGGGAAATAGAGGCAGGTGGATCTCTGTGAGTTCAAGGCCAGCCTGGTCTACAGAATGAGTTTCAGGACAGCCAGAGAACACCTGTCTCAAAAACAAAACAAAACTAAAGAATAAGGAATAAACCAGGTGGGGTGATGCACGTAAGATCAAACATTCTGGGTCAATTTTAGCTAGCAAGTTTGGGGTTAGTCTAGGCTACATGAGATTTTGTCTCGGAAAGAATAAGGAATTCTCATAGAAAACATGGAGACACTGCTTCATTTAGGGAGAAAACAGTACCAAAGCTATTTCCTGAAGAACAGGATAGGCCATTTTCCCATAAGAGACAGCATGATACATTCCCACAGTCACCAAGCATGGAGGTACATGCCTTTAATCCCAGCACTCAAGAGGCAGAGTCAGTCTATCTTTGAGTTCGAGGCCAGCCTGGTCTACACAGGATAGGGAGCTCCAGGTCAGTCAATGCTATATAGTGAGACCCTATTTCAAAACAAACAAAACAACCCTGGCTACAGAGATGATCTCTGACTGGCAACAAAAAGAGGAAAGGACTACTCTGCTTCCTGTCTGACCTCCTACCCACGGAGTTTATCTTCTACCTCCTTCTAGCTCAAAGAGCTACGTACTCACTTAGGAGACTCACAGAAGTGTGATGAAGTGAGGTGGGAAACCAGAGCTGCTGCCGAGAATTATAGCTGTATGACCAGAGCTAGGGTGAAAAGTAAATCTGCAGATGATCCTGAGGTGCAAGAGTCACAAATGGCCAGGAAAAACAAGTTTTCCTAGAGCTAAGCATAAAATATTATAAACAGAAATGGATCTTAGTTATTTATTCTTATTCTCTTGTATTTCTCAAACTTGCCTTGGTGCGTGTGTGCACACATGTGTACATATGTATATCCTTACAAGCTTTGCCAATTACCAGCTGTGAGACCTAGAGCCAGAACTTCAGCTCTTTGAATCTGTATCCTTACCTCTAAATGGGAATGATGTTCTTGCCTGTCTATGAAAGGGAATGCAGCAAACAGCAGCATTTGATACCATCAAGTGGGTTCTACTGGATATCAACAGCTCCAAGTACATTATCACGTTATCTCCCAACACCATATAAACAATTCCCATGAATTTAATTTTACAAATGAACTTCCCAAGATTCAGAAGTGAAAAGAGTCCCTATTGTCACACAGCCAAAAGAAGAGCTGGATCCTAATTCAGTATACATGGGGGGGGGGCAGGGTTAATCTAAGCACTGTGCTCCCCTGCTTCCCCAGTGTGTCAGGCACTCGAAAGCTCCCAGCAGAGTGGTGTTCAGTGTATTACCCATTCCTCGCTCCTTACCATTCACTGTTTACAGAAGGAGCAGTGTATGTGGTTTCTTTAAAGAAATCATATTCGTTATTCTCTCTCTTAATCACATGAAATCTCTGCCTATCATTGTGTACTTTTTCACCTACTCTACAAATAATCAGCTCTAAACACAGCAATCTGCTAGAGTCATTTGGAAGTTACTGCCAAAAACTAATGAAAACTTTGGTACTTTTACTTTAAAATCAACTTTTATCCACTCACATGACACAGCTTCCATAATAAAGAACAGACCATTCATTTTTTATCTGGAAAACTACCAAACACATAATTCAGTAAGGGGCCTTATGACCCTACCACCTTGTCAAGGAGAAGAAAAGTATATAAAAAATGAGGTTTGCAGGAGCAGAGGGTTTTGGTCTGTCAACTTTCTCTTGGATTACATCCATTAACCAAGATAAAAATAATGTAAAAAAGCGATGTAACAAATCCTACATCTTTGAAAATACAAGTTAAACACACTGATACTTCAAACTTATGTTCAATACACCAAGGGCAACTGTTAACTCCTGTGGGGTTGCAGAGATGCGTGTTATGTCAATCTGACCTTTCAAATAAAAATGTGAAAAGCGTTTGGGCTGCTTTGAAAAGAACCCAAGCCAAGAGTATACATTAGCAACACAAGTTCGTAGCATTGCAGAACTTGAGGACCATCAAGGGACCTACAGACCCGAGCAGAGCCCTTTCATCTGGTCCATGAGAAAGACAAAGCTCAGAAAAGTGAAGTGGCCTACAAGACTACAGACTGAAGTTTAACAACCAGAGGATGAAGATGCTGCCTACAATCTATTTCTCTTGTAATATTTAAAAATAACTTTTAAATTAAGGTTTCTTTTATTTTTATCTACACCATGTGTGTGTATGTCTCTGTGGTCATACGCTAAATATGTGTGGGTACTCAATGTGGCAAGAAGAGGGTATCAGACAGTTGGAAGATGCTAAGAAGGTGCTAGGAACTGAGCTTGAGTCCTCTGGAAGAACAGTAAGCACTCCCAACTGTTGCGCTACCTCTCCAGCCCCTCTACTTGTAAATCTTGCTTCTGATATTCATAATCACTTTCAGTACTTTCCAAAATTATTCATCAGAATAGAGAGTAACAGAAAAACTCACGATTCTCAAATCTTATCTGCCAATAATGGTCATATGATCATGGCAATCTCTATTTCTTGGAGCTTCATAGCTTTTTGTCTATAAACTGTGGGTCACGGTGGTTTTCCCAAGTATCTGGAGGTAATGCAAACAAAGAGCCTGACAAATGGCCTATGAGCAAGCATAAGGTCTCTGTGCCCTCAGAAGAGACTGGAATACACACATGCTGAGAAGACACTTCCCAAGCAAACAGGCACTGAATTTGAACCCAAGATTTTATGGCTGTTAAACACAAGTTATACTAGCCAGTTCACAAGATTTTAGAGCAGAGTGTTAATTCTGTTTTATATAGTATCAAGAACACAGGTATTTTCTGGCCATATGGCAGGAAAAAGTATAGTCAAGGAAGTTGTCAGTTCCTTCAGGGTTAGGGCTGTTCTCACAGCTGAGCTTGGTGGTACACATCTGTACTCACAGTACTCTCAAGGCGGAGGCAGGATGGTCTCAAACACCTGGCCGCCTAGCAAGACATCATTGTGACACTTTGTAGCCAAGGAAACCTGGGCAGCACTAATTTACCTCTTGGAGACTAAACTTTCCTAATTGGAAAAATTACTTTAAAAGGATCATATAACAAATGAAGCAATGTTTACAAAGAAATACAGGATGACAGGTGACACAAAAGGAACCCTAGTCATTCTGTTTCCCTTCTGCTGTTTGGAGGATGTCACTGCTGCAATCATTTAAATTTCCCTTCCTTCCTGAATCTTGCTTGCTTCTCTAGAGCCCCCAAATTTCTCTTTCTTAAAAATATTTTTTAAAAAAATTATGTGTATGTGGGCATGTCTTCATGAGTTCATGTGTACCACACATGTGCAAGTGCTCAAAGTCTGAGTGGTATGGATGGAAATGGCCCTCATTCAGTGCGTAACACTCGGTCCCTGGTTGGTGGGACTGTGGAAGGATTTAGAGGTGGCCTTGTTAGAGGAAGTGTGGGGTTGGCTTTGAAGTTTCAAAAAAGACTCTTGTCACCCCCACTGTACACTCTGTTTTCTGTTTGTGAGGTTTCAGCTGCTGTCCCAGCATTATGCCTGCTTGCCTGCCACCATGCTCCTGCCACGATGGTGATAAATTCTGTCTCTCTAGAACTACCAGCCCCAAATAAACTCTCCCAGGCATAGGCTGCCTTGGTCATGGCATTTTATCACACCAATAGTAACTAAGACAATGCCAAAGGGCATATGAGATCTCTTGGAACTGGAGATACAGTTGTAAGCTGCCTAGTATAGGTGCCAAGAACTGAAGCCATCTAACCAGCCCTCTTCCATCTCTTTGCATGCTGACTCTTCATAGATCTTACCAACACCAGACACTATGGAGTTCATTATATCTGCTCAACTAGCAGGTGAGCTCCAAAGGAACAAGGGGCTTTGTGGTTTGGCTTACTGCTATACCCAATAACTAGGAAAGGGCCTGGCCACAGCTGGTCAGTGTGAGGCACTGTGTAGGAACGGTGGTTCTTCTGTTGTGTAACCATGGCTCATGTCTCACCTAGACTGTGTAATTTTACTGTTCTTTTTATGTCCACTTTGTCTCCAATATTGCACATTAACCAGCAATGAGAGAGACACTTGCAAAGTCCCTGTCAGATCAAACCTTTGCTTGCACCCATCAATGGCTTCTCACTACCATTAGAAGAAATCCCATTTCCTCCCATGCCTGTGAAGTCTCCCCCGTCAGCACTAATCCAACTCTTGTTCTCACTACCCTTTTCTTGTGCTTCAGACACACCAGCTTTTCTTTTACTCAAACATGCCACCATCTTATCTGTTCTTTTGAGGAAGGATTTTGTTGTGTAGACCAGGCTGGCCCTGATCTTGTGATCCTCCTGACCCCACTTCTCAAGTATTATCTTTTCTTTTTAAAGTTTTCATTTATTGTTGGGAAAGCAGGAAGTGAGTTTGCGTATTGGGAGTTGCTGTCACAGCCCACATGTGGAACCCAGAGGAAAACTATGTAGAGTCAGTTCTTTCTGCCTGTATGAGGGCTTCAGGGATGGAAATCACTGCCAGGCTTCTATGGCAAGGATTTTATGTACTAAGCCATCTCATCAGCCTGTCTTCTCTTTTTAAATTCAGGAAGGAAGATCTATTCTTATTCACTTAAAAATTCATTAAGCAAAACAAACAAACAAAACAAAAACCCCACTACTCTGGACTTATGCCTTTAATTCTTCAATTACCAAAGAGTAATGCAAAAATAATCCGACAAGGAACATGGGGCTAGAGTTGACAAGTTGCTTTCTGAGCTGAGGCCTTTGTGCTTGCCACTCACCCTTCTTTGAGTGCTTCCTCCAGGCTGATGACCCCCCCTCATCATCTGCTCTCAGCAGAAATGGTAACTCCTTAAACGACCTTCCCATGCTAAAACTGCCCTTCCCACTATCACACCTGTCAATCACTCCCTCCTAGATATGGTAGCTTTTCTTTCCTCCTAGAATTTATTTCATTTAATCTGTAATGACTTAGTGTGCTAACTTGTCCTAACTTCCCAGCCACAAGGTGTAGGGATAAGGTGTTCTGCAAGCTTACTGCTGTAGCGCACACAGATATGTGATAAGCAAATCTGCATCAGCAAACTGACCTCACAGCTTAGCCAGGATGAAAGATGCAGATAACAGGGCATGCCATTGGCCCAAATGTCTCAAGGTACTAGTTTCCATCCAAGACAACCACTCCGTGTCACTGAAAAACGTGGATTTCAGCCAAACTTACTTGGGGATAGGTACCCGAATTAGTGTCCCTTCCACTTCTGGGTTCAGATTCATTCCACTTTCTCTTATAGCCTTGATAGCTGCAGCTGTACACTGAAAACCAGATCAAAAGGTAAACAGAATTAGTAAATAATTATTACCAGATGCAAGCCCTCTGTCGATAACTGGCAACCCATCTTGGCAGAACATGGAAACATTTAGTTCTGTTACCAGTAAGATCAGGAAGTTACACTGGTGTAGAGTGCTTTGATCAAGCTGAATAGCAAGCCATGTCCACTCCTGGTACCAGTGTATTGCGGAAGGAAAAAAAGAAAGAAGAAAAAAGAAAAAGAAAACAGCTCTGCTTCTTTGAAAAGATTTCAATGGTTTGAGGCAACACAGATCAAAACCACAATAAATCCTCAAGGGAGGAGAGCTGGTCTGTGCAAAGATTGGTGTAAAGACAGATGAAAGATTTCGTACGTTAAAAATTCCAGTTGACATTTTACACTCAAAATATACCAGTGCCGGTTTGGAATGAGTAAATAAATTTAACTCATTCACATCTACACTCATACCAAACTCACTCACGCTCTGGAATGAGCAGTAAACCGCCACTGCTGTGCACCACAGAAAAAGCAGAGTGACAGAAGAAAAGCATGGGTCTTGGAATCAGAAAAACTTCAGTTTAAAACCAGCTTTGGGACCACATACCCTGAACAATAAATTTGACCGTTAAGAATCTGAGATGATATGGTACCTACGTATAACAAAAGCAATGAGATAATGTAAGCAATATACCTAACTCAGTGCCTGGCACAGAGTTAATATCCAGTCAATAGCAGTTATTATATGAACACACCATATCCATGTATTGAAAATGTGTAAAGTCCCCCTAACATCCTTTAGTAACTTCTCTTGCAGGCTCACTTACTGATACACAGACTGCCTAATGTCCAACTTCATACTTGAACAATATGCTCGCTGCACCTTCTATCAATCCTAAAAACAAAAGGAAGTGGGTAGAAGACAATGAACTCACAAGAACAAGGCTCCTGACATTTTCCAGAGCTGATTCATGCCCTTAAACTCAAAGGCCAGTCCTGTCCTTGAGTTCCTCCAGCTTTACGTTTGAAAGGCATGGAAGGTGGAACACACCTATGTTACTTTTCCAAGCATTTCACTGTTCCTGTTTTAGAGGAGGTGTCTAAAAATTTACCCATTCATCTTTAAATTACCTTAATTCTACACCTGTATGACATCACGACAACAAACCAGATCATCCATACACATATGTGTAAAACCTAAGAGTGTGTAAAATATAAGTATTTACAGTAAATTTTCTAAATGTTGCCTCAAATCATAGGTCTTTAGTATTGGAAAGGGATCTCTGCTATAACCAAGCACCACCTGTTTATTATGAACAGGGAGCCTACAGGGTAAAGTCACATCCTTTTGGATAGACAGTATTCCTTGACAGCTCAAGAAAGATGCTATAAAAGAGACAACCTATCAAACTTCAGTTACTTTCAGGGGTAAGGAGAGGCTGAGCTGCATTTGGTCTAATGTTATTACTTTGTCTTTATTCTTTTTACAGAGCCTCAAGTTCAATGTATTCAGTAATTATTACACAAGGAAACAACTATGAACAATATATATAAAAGTGGAGCTGGAGGGACAGCTCAGCAGTTAAGAGCGCTTGCTGCTTTTACAGGGCACCCAAGTTTGGTTCACAGCAGCTTACAACCACCTATAACTCCAATTCCAGGAGACCCAACACCATCTCCTGGCCCCTGTGAATAATGCATGCACACAGTGTACACATAATCACTCATATACGTAAAAATAAACAACTGGGCAAAATAATAAAGAAAATATCTCCTTGCAGAAAACAGTCACCCTTTATAAAATCATTTGTAGAGTTAAGAGTAAAGGAAGCATCCCCACTTTAAAGAAGAAGCTCTAGCTCCCACCTCCTAACCTTTTATAGCTTCTCACTACATAACCCAGAAAACACTGCTATCACACCCTTACGTCTTAGGTAGGGTTTTTATTGTTGTGAAGAGACACCATGACCACAGTAACTCTCTGAAGCAAAACAATTACTTGGGGCTGGCTTACAGTTTCAGAGGTTAGCCCATTATCGTCATGGCGAGAAGCATGAGAGCATGCAGGCAGACATAAGACGGAGCTGAGAGTTCTACATCCTGATCCATAGGCAACAGAAGGAGATTGTCACACTAGCCTAGCTTGAGCATATGAGACCTTAAAGCCTGCCTCCACAGTGACACACTTCCTCCAACAAGGTCACACCTCCTAATAGTTCCACTCCCTATATATCAAGCATTCAAACACATGAGTCTATGGGGGCCATTCCCGTTCAAACTACCAGATTCTACTACCAACAAGCTCCTTTTCAGTCTGGTCCAAGTGGGTCCATGCAACCTTCCCCTGTAGACAAACGAGTACTCACTCAGACATCAAGCTAGGCAGTCTCACTATTTCCACCTGCACAGTAGAGGCTGCAGTGCCAGTGAAGCACAAAAGCTTGCTGAATGAATACTCCTGGTAATTACATTTAAATCAACTGGAAAATGCATCTCCTGACTTTACTTCAAAACCTTACTTTACATTTTAGTTTTTTTATGTCTTCATATTTAGGGAAAAATGTTAACTGAGATTTCTCATAAAGAAACTTACTGAAAGTAAGTCTTCTAATTTATCTAGGTATGTACATTTTGGTTTGACACGGTAGGATTCAGGCCTTAGGAAACTACAGTTATTTCCCTAACAGTATGTTTAAACTATTCATAGGTCAAACAAAAAAAGGCATACATGCATATACAATTTCCAGTCCTTATCTTTAGCTTTTAATTCTGTCACTGGAGGGGAACACTCCCTGTTATCACAAGGCAGACTGATTGCTTTGCTCTCAACACTAACCAACTGGCAATAGATACTGGCATACTGTATATTGAGAAAGATCACTGACCCCATCTGGGTACTGGCAGAAAAGAGTTCCACTATCAATTAATTAGCAATGCCTGTCCTTGCCAACCCACAATAATGGACAAAAGATAGCAAAATGTCTGTATACAGGTAAACAACTTCTTGAGAATTCAGAGTCAACTCTGTTAGTGCCATATCAATTACCGGCCTTCCATTTCTTTATACCTTAGTGAATCCCTAGAATACAAGGTACTGAAAACAGATCTCTGATATCTCTAACCATCAATGAGTTTCCGGCCCTCCACATAAAACCTACTCACTTGGAGGATGCAAAAGATATCAGTGAGTTAATGCAGATGGTGGAAAGAGTGCAAGCCTACATGTCGAGCAGAACTATGTGCATAACAGTGTGAAGCTAGGAGAGGCATTTCCCTTCTCTGAGCCTGTTGCCTCATCTACAAATAATTGAGCCAACTGATGGTGTTACCGTTGTCACTGTTATTTGCTTTTGCTCAAATGACGCTATTTTCATTCACTTCTCTTCTTTCCGATCATTAACTGTAGCTTCAGGCATGTTTAGGGAAGAGGACAGCTGTGTGCATAATTTATCAAGCAAAATATACGCTAAACAAAGGAAACACAGGTTTTGGCTTCAATGTGTTTGAAGGATTATACATGTAAATCTGCACTGTGTCACAACAGCATGACACAGAAATGTCCAGGCTGGGAAAGAAAGTCAACTACACAAGAAACAGAAAGAAATTCTATAGATACAAGGAAGATTAGCTGAGCATTTTGAAGCCATGAACCTCAGTACTCTATGGGCAGCTTCTAAAGCCGGGGGAAGGAAGTGTTTAGTTAGAGCTGTTGTTTTATGCACCCACCAGATGAGATAAAGAAACTCACACTTCCTCACTGTGCCTACGCCTGCACCCTCTACTGAGATGTTGGGTAAGCTTTTTCCAGAACCCAGGGGATAGCACACTAGAGAAATGGCAAAGATTCTTTAGTTGAAAGAAGAAAATACACTCCAACTTCCTAAGAAAAAATTAAACAGTTAATACCTCCTCCTGCCTCATAAGAGATGCTCTGGTGGCCAATCAGGTGCTACTTCTGTGAATAACATTTGCCATTTAATAACAGAAGTGATTGGCTCTGAAAAGCAATCTGCCTGATGAGGTCTTCAAGCTGTGTAATTAGGAGGCTAGTCCCTAAATTGGTCTACAGTGCCTATGGGATTAGATGAACAGGGCAGACACCTCAGGGGTTCAGACGGGGACAACAGAGAACAAGCTGACAGTTCCTTTTCATGTTTCTATGCTCCTCAGTAAGGCCATGAATGAGTGCTTCCCTTCCATATACCTAATAATACATATCCACCAATGTAAAGACAATGTATGGAGCAGTTCCATGTGCCCAGCACTGTTTGGTGTGAACACAATGAAAAAGTTATACATGACTCTCCTACTGCAAGCTTACAATCTAGTGAAAAAGTGACATCTACATTGTAATTCAAAACTTGAGCAGCAAACAGCCAGCAAAAAATGTTCCAAGTCACAAGAACAGTACCTACAAAGACCCTGAGGGTGTAAAAGTCATGATGTATTTTAAGGCCAGTCTGAGTACAACAGAGTACCAGGAAGACAATGCCACAGGACTGCAGAGACTGGATGCAGGCTGAGGCCAGATTACCAAAGCCTTTTTGTCCACAGTAAACATTTTAAACTTTTACTTCTTAAAGATCATTTGAATTGTGAGAGTGATACAATCCAACACATACCTTGAAACACTAAAGTTCACTGTGGGTGAAGGATGGAGAATGGAGAGGGGCAGTGGTTCAACAAATCCAAAAGTGTGCCTGCTGCATCAGTCACAGGACCCTTCTGACTGGAAACGGTCTGTTCTGCTCCTACTGTTAAACTGGTTTGTCAAATCCAACACACAGCCTGACATGAACAAAACTACTGACACAGAGACCAGAGCAGGATGGTCAGGCGATGGCGGCAAGAGAGGAAGTAACTTGCCAAAGGAAAAGGCAGAGAAAGGACTGGATTTCACGTTTTCTAGGTTTCTCAACTACAGTTAAAACCATAGAGCCCCAAGGTTAAATGCAACTCATCTTCCAGTCTCTAATGCCAGGCACTGCTTATATTGTTCTGTCTAGTCTGAAAGAAGGTGAAGTCCTAGAGGGTCTTCTCCAAATTCTAATACAGAAGTAACAAAATAGCAGCTCTCAGGTCATAACTGGCCCATTTAAAATGTTTTATTCCGGCTCAAGGTTTTTTGTTTGTTTTGTGTAGCCTAAATTATCCTTGAACTCCTGATTATCCTGCCTCCACCTCCCAAGACTTAAGATAACAGACACATGCCAACCCTCCCGGATGCCCATATTTTAAAAAGAGAAAAGTAAACTAGTCCAAAACATTTAGAGAACAAAAAGACTTTGTACAAAATTTGGGGTTACTGGTGTCTCTTGGAAATAAAAACTGGAGCATCTGTTAATACTAATTACCAGGTCTACATTTCTGCCTGGCAATTATCAACAAGAACTGGACAGAGGTGCCCCACAGATAGGCCACATGGTTTCCAGGCATGCTGATTTGAATGAGAATCCCCCTCTATGGCTCACATATTTGAATGTGTGGTCTCCAGTTGTTGGAACTGTCTGGGAGGGATTAGAAGGTGTGGCCTTCGAGAAGAAGGTGAGTCACTGGGGGGTCAGTTTTGAGGTTTCAAAAGTTCTTACCTATGCTTTAGCTCCATGCCTACCTGCTGCCATGTTCCCCCTCTATCATGGTCATAGACTAACTCTCTAGAACTGTGAGCCTCAAGTTAAATGGATTTTTTTTTATAAACTGCCCTGGTAATAGTGTTATGTCATGGCAATAGAAAAGTAACTAAGATAACAGGTTACAAAAGTCTTACACTGCCCCAAGAGCCAATCACAACCTCTCCATTATTGCTTTTTGAATTATTTAATTGGTTGCTATAACATTTGCATTTAACAGGTAAAAACTTAAGAGATGGGGCTGGAGAAATAGTGGTTGAGAGCACAGGCTGCTCTTCCATGGAACCCAGGTTCAATTCCCAGTACCTACATGGCAACTCACAACTATATATAGTGATACATTGTTTTCCTGGATCTGATCTTTTCCACACCTGAATCTATAAAATCCTGGACAATTTTTTCAAAAGTTCCAGGAGATCTGACACATCATACAGACATACACGCAGGCAAAACACCAATATACATGAAATAAAGATAATCATTTTTTAAAACTTCAGAGATAAGAGACTTTTCTCGTCCTATATTTTCTTTAATAAATTCCTTCCCAAACTAAAGGGGACATTTCCTTCAGACCTGATCAAACCTCCACTATTCAAAACACTGAAGACAGATACCTTTCAATAAGGCACCTTACCTCTGGGAAACTGGCCATATTCACCAAAATCAACTGTGGTGACTTCATGGAGATCTGGCCAATGTGATTTAAAGCAAGCTTCCCATCAGCAGTTACCACAGTAATATGATCAAGGGATCCTAAGGAAAAAGCAAGAAGGTTTTAGAATTCTAAAAGACTTTAGAAGCCCGTATCTCTATCTAATTTATCTAAATTAGATATCTTTATCTAAAATTTAACAAACACACAGGAATCCCTTCCCAATGAGACAAGGCTGTTCACAGGAGCATTTTCAGGCAATGAACCACATTGGAATTCCTTACTAGAACCAAGGTAAGTAACCATTCTGGTTTCCTGGACTTAAGGCCTTTCCTGTGACATAGGACAGATCATCACTGAAGGAAGCCAGGACAAGAACTCAAGCAGGGCAGGAACTTGGAAGCAAGAGCTGATGCAGAGGTCATGGAGGGGTGCTGATTACTGGCTTATAGAACCCAGGACCACCAACACAGGAAAAGTACTGTCCACAATGGCTGGGCCCTCCCCCATCAATTACTAACTAAAGCTATTCTGGACTACAGTGTAGGATTAATGAAGTAAATACCACACTATGACCCAAAGACCTGATTTGGAGTACTCAATCAGATTCAGTGTCATCATGACAGACAAGGATTGACACCACTGGCTTTAACCTGAAAAAGTATCAGAGTATAAAAATAAAAAGTCACCATGATTCTAAAATTCAAATACCTAAATTCAAAAACCAGCTCACTGCTTCCAGATTCTAAGTACCTTCTGCGCCTCCATTTCCTGATCTTTAAATAAGACAAAAACTGTACTTCAAGGGCTTTAATGAGGATTAGACTTAAAACTATATTAAAAAGCATTATAACTAAGACCCAATAATGCTGTTACTATTTTTTGGAAAGCTTTGTATTTTAATCAAACTAATATCCTTGCATGTAATTTTCTCTCTATTAGGAATATACTTCTCCTTTTTTTGAAATTATAAAAGCTATTTAATTCATCATAACTTAAAAACAAGAATAAACTTAACTAAGAAAGTATAGATGTCTACTTTAAGTACTACAAAACAGCCTAGTGGTGGTAGTACATGCCTTTAATCCCAGCACTTGGAAGGCAGAGGTAGGCAGATCTGTTAGTTAGAGGCCAGACTGTTCTACAGAGTGAGTTCTAGGACATCCAGAATTACACAAAGAAACCCTGTCTTGAAAAACAAAAAAATTAAAAAGCAATGGTTAAAGGAGTTGAAAGATTCACAAGATTGGAAATATCTACCATGTTCACTGACTAGTTAACAATTTTTTAACTGACCACATCACCAAAAGTGATCTACAGAATCATCCATCGATTGACATAAATTAGTTGACTAAATCACTTTATAATTTTTTAATGTTTTCTCATCTTTTAAAATTAACTATAATCACTGTGCAGTGGTGGCATATGCCTGTAATCACAGCACTCAGAGAGGCAGAAGCAGGCGGATCTCTGAGTTGGAGGCCAGCCTGATCTAAAGAGTGAGTTCCAGGACAGGCAGGGCTACACAGAGAAACCCTGTCTTGAAAAACACAACAAGAACAAACAATAACAACAACAAAGTAACTATAATCACTTAGAAATTTTAGGTTCAGGTTTCCATACATCAACAGATCAAGTTAAAGAGAACTGGTATCTTAATAACCCTGAATCTCTCAATTCATTGTATTTTAGATTCATTAATCATTTCCTCAGCAGCCCTTGAACAAATCATATCTGAAGCTGGGTCTGCTGACTCCTCTCGTGACCCTAGTACTCTGTAAGTTGAGGGAGCACAGCTGCTATAAGATTCTAGAATGTGACTTTTTTTCTTCAATACTTTTATTTTTTTAAAAAAACAGGTTTTACTATGTAGCTTTGGTTGGCCTGGAGCTCACTATGTAGTCTACTATGTGGGATAGCAGATATCCCAGTCTACTTTACTGTGATAATTTTTGCTCTTTCTCTAAAGTCTCGGGGCAGTGATATCTAATCTCAAGAACCTGTCTGACTCCTCAGTTGTATCACAGACCCTTCTTATAAGCCCTCAGCATTCTAAGCATGTCTCAATAATAATGATGGCAGTCTTAAGTTGCTGACTACGTCCTATAAGCAAAGCTCCAGTGCTAATGCTTTTTAATATTACTTGCTTTCATTATTATTGCCGCCACCATTTTACAGATGAGGAAACTGAGGTAAACAGAATGACTTGCCCAACATCACAACAGCTCTTAATAACAGAACTTAAATCCAAGTCCATGCAAGACCACCTCCAAAGTCATGCTTCCACTGTTTCGCTGTTAGGTTGTTCTTATGTGCATCAGTTTGTCTGCCCTTTCATATGAGGCTCTAAATTCCTGGACATTAGGAACCAGATCTTCCCTCTCCATGTTCCCATCTATTACAGTAGTGCTCAATACTACTGTGCAAACAAACAGATGAATGAAGGACAAAGGGGAAGCAGCAAGAAGGAGAGAACAAACCTGCACCTCAGACAAGTGTTGACAGCCATCTGCTGTCTCTGAGATAGACACAGGCTGGATGGCAGTGAAGAGGTCCAGGTAACCTCTTATGAAATGATATATTATAGAAATGATATAGAAGAGCCATTCCAGCAGAGAGCATGGGCCATGTGTAGCTTGTTTTACCCAGTTTCTTCACAGCCTCAAAATCTACACAGAACATTACACAAACTTAACCCAAGGAAAAGAAGGGGAGATTCCAAGTGGAGGTCTGCTGAAGATAGATCTTAGTTCCGCCTCCCTGACTGGCTGTTAAGAGCCTTTGCCACAGAAGGCCCCACATGGGCAGAGTGCAGTGGTAATGGTGCCTATCCCTCAATCCTTATCAACATAATGCATCAAACCCTTCCCCTCAATCTGTCCCCAGTGGGAATCTCCCTCAAGCTCACTCCTGTCCCTCATTTTCTCAGAGGTTAACAGTTAACAAATTACACTCCCACCCTCTTTCCGAGCCCATCATCTTCATAAGTTCAACAAGAGTGGAACTGGCTGGCTCATTTTAAGTATCACATTTCTCCCTGGGCTTCTCTCAAGCTGCTCTCTGGTTTCGGCTGCAGAATGTTAACAGGCAGAAAGCACAAGGGAGACAGAGCACTTTATCAGTTTCATACCTAAAATAATAAGCAAGCTTAAAATAAACAGTTGGGAAAGATTGAATGGCACGCTTTACTGTCAGCAAAGGCAGAAACACTCCAGCACAAAGGTTAACAAATGCCAGGAACTGCCTTCTAGTCTCACACCAGATCGCATCTTTGAACTCAACGTGGTTCTGATCATTTTTATAATGAACTGAGTACTTTTCAGAAACAAGTTCATGAAATATCGTCTATTTTCCTTACAAACCTCCCCAATCAAAACATGAGTGGGAGAGGCTGAAGTTCCTAAAGACACCTTCAGAGGGGGTCTCCAACTTAACTGTAGGATGATGACAACTCGCAAAAGGCCAATTTAACAGCAATTGGATTTTTCCTGCCCGCTTGCACCATTAGCTGACAGCCCACTTCTCTATCACATCTGCAAACAGTTCTCCTAGACAGTCCTGACGTTTCCCACTTAGAAAAGCCACTTTCAGGAAGCTATTAACCTAAGCGGAATCTTCCTGGTAAGCTTATGGGCAGAGAAAGGCCTCAGGTGGGCAAGTCTGCAGAATGTGGTTTTCAGTGCTGGTTAAGAACGGCCAAACAGCGCAAACTAGAAAAAGCAGACTAAGGACATAGGACTATGAGACAAGATACCCACATATGCTTATAGTATTCACAAAAAAACTACTTTGTGAGAGTGTAATTCCACATGCACTGATCATGACAGGTTTTGCTTACTGCTATGCTGGTTCCCCGCAGGCCAAGCACAATGCTACTCCACGGGAGAGAGTCACTTAATGGACACAAGCCCCACTATTCTAGAACCATGATACAGTTAACTCATTTACACTCTACAGCAGGAATTGGACAAGGAAACTCCTTAGTTACAGAAAAGTAACTGCTCATAAACATCAGTTATTCGTGCCAAAGCTGGGACTGACACGGTGACAGGCCCATGCTCTATCCTACTGTAACGCTCCCTGAAACATGGGTTTAACCACTAACCTGGTGCAGTCCTTATGTTGAGAGTCTTATTGAAATTATCCTTGAGTGCTTCCATCACAGATTTCATTTCTTCATCCACCTCTTCCAAGTTGATTATATCCTCAACCAAGGCTGTGTTAATATTCACCCTGGCCTGGGGCTGTCCTTTCCCTTTAGCTAAAAAGTGAACATACAATGAACAGAAGAATAGAAGCATACCCAGAAACAATAAGCATTGGCTTTTTCTTAAGTGCCTTTGTGTACAGGGCACTATCAACTGCTAGAAGTTTATAAGAGCATTGCTGCCCTCCACAAACGCTCACATCTACTGAGTGTCAGCTAACTCCCAGGTCTGTGCTAAAAGCCTTAGCTACTACTAAGGCCATAGACTTTATAATTAGATACTCGGGGCTACACCTGCTGCAGTGCATGTGGGCTGTATAAGCTTGGGCAAGTTATCCTGTTTTTGAGTATTAGATTCTCCACTTTTAAGAGGATTAATCTGTATTATAAGGCTGTTACAGGAATAAAATGAAGCCACTTACATAGCCAAAAGAGTATTCTACATATCCACTGAATCCAGAAATAAATTAATACCTTATTTTTCAGAAAAGTGGAACACCAGAAAGGTAAAGTGACTTGCCTAATGTCACAGGTCAGGAAATGGTCAAGTCAAGATTTGGTCCCAGATCTGTCTAATTTTAAGCCCATGAACTTTTCATAAGACAATCTCCACAAATCTAATGGAGAGAAAGGAAACATTAATTCAGTTTCAAATGCATACTAAGACAAAGTTATGTTCAGCATTGTACGGCTGATCTAGACAAAATGAACTGCAGAGACATTAAATCCTACCCACCAGAGCACACTGGTTTGTACAGTGCTGGAGATGGGTAGATTCTAACTTCACACCTAAACCATTCTAAAATGTGCATGTGGCACAAATACTCTTGTGTTTCTACATAGGTGTGGGAAGGAGAGGAAAGATAGGATGGAAACGGACAGAATCTGAGTAATGAAGACTGTGATGCTCACTCACTAAACGTTTGACAAAGCATTATTGGAATCCACTCAGCAATTTTCAGTGTCTGTGGCCAGCTTAACTCTGTGCTGTGTTTGACATCCTAATTTGCAATGCTCTTCCGTTTGATATTCAGATAGATCTGAGGTAGGAAAATGAGAACTTGAGGTACAGGCCATTGAAATATTTTGTCCAAAGTAACCAGCAAACAAGGAGCAAGATAACTTTTTCAGAGGTTTGTTCAAGTCACCGTCCTGCGTGAAGCCCCACCGCTTTTGAGTAAACAAGCTAAGGATTTAAAATTTTGGGAACCAATAAAAGATGTCAATTCAGAAAAACTCATTACAAGCAGGACAACAGAAGCAAATCTGTATCTGGACAGATTGTAAATGAAGAAAATCTAAGACATACAGATAATTTTAAAAGCGAGAGAGAAAAGACAGATTAATCTACAAGGAATCAAAATTACATGTTGAATAAAGAGGCAAGACACAAAGATATATACTACAGCAAAAGAGCCACATATAAGAACAGTAAAACAGACAAAACCAATCCATGCCACCAGACATCTGAAAAGTAATGACCTGCAAAGGGTACTGGGAGAGGGGGCACTCACTAGGTGTGTTTGAAAAGGGACTTCTCATGTGCTGAGAATATTCAAACCCAGGACCTGAGTGTTCTACCACTGAGCTACAATCCCCAGCCTCTAGTTTCTCGGACAATGTCTTGCTATGTATGTATGTATGTATGTATGTCTGCTTCAGCCTCCTGAGTGCTCCGATTACAGGCACAGATCCCCCCAACACCAGTTCTTGATTGAGGAGTAAGGGGAGTCTTGGTTACACTGGTGATTTCAGCTTGGAAAAATTAGCAAGTTGTAGTTTATTTCTGTGAAAAGGTTTAAAACACAACAACAAAGGGTAACTAACTATCCAAGAAAAGAAAGATTATACACATAAAGCTTGCAAATCAGCAGAGATGAAAAGAGAATAAAGAACCCCGAACTTAATAGAAAGGAAGAAAAAGTTAGAAAGCCACAAAAAAGTACAAAACAAAATTAAAACGTAAATACTCAACAAATAAAATAAACAGAAACGAACCAAAATGACTAGCTAAAAGTTCAAGGGTCTCAGTAAGACTTTAACTTAATCATATAGAATATACAAGAAACTTTATAAATATGTGACAAGACAGGTTTAATCAATAGGAAAATTTTTATAAACCTGAAAAATATTAATGAAAACAAAATATGTTTTATAATGGTAAGTAAAACATTTTAAGACAATGCATTATTAGAAATGAGGACTACTTCAAAATAATATCGGAAGATTTTAACAATTCTGGGCTTAAATATATATATCTTTAAGGTAATCTCAAAATTAAAAAAGGGGAAACTGTTCAATCTACAATTACAACATGAGATTTTAACACACCTTTCTCAGTAACTAGTAAGCAAAGCAAATAAAAAGTTAAATAAATAGAAAATGTGATCCTAAGTACAGGTTGCCTTTAATCCCATTAGGATTAAAACTATGATACCTGTAAATTCAAGGCCAGCTTGACCTACACAGTGAGTTCCAGGCCAGCTAGAGCTACATGTTACAACAGACCTTGTCTCAAAAAGGAATAAGTAGAAAACACAATAAATATTATTGTCAACAAACTAAGAAACAAAAGGTTTTTAGCCTGGCATTTGTAGTAGCATTTCATTTGCATTTTAGTAAATAAAGCCTGCCTGAAAATCAGAAAATAAAACAGTCCCACTGGTCAGTCTTATAGACATACCTTTAATCCCAGTAGCCAGTTGCCATAGAAACCTGGCGGTATATGCCTTTAATCCCAGAACTAGAAAGGACTATAAAACGGGAGGAGCCTGTTCTTACAGCGTCATCCTGAGATTCCTGGAGGCAGGATCGCCATCTCAGACTGAGGTAGAGGTAAGAACCAGCGCCCGGCTGCTTTGCTTTTCATATCTTCAGGCTGAACCTCAATATCTGACTCTGAGCTTTCATTAATTGTGCATCAGGTGGTGGTGGTGCACACCTTTAATCCCAGCATTCAGCAGGCAGAGGCAGGCAGATCTCTGTGAGTTCTAAGTCAGCCTTGTCTACAAAGCGAGTTCTAGGACAGCCAGGACTACACAGATAAACCCTGTCTCAAAAAACAAAAAAAAAAAAAATGAACCAAACAAAAAACAAAAAAATGGATTTTTTTTTAAAAAAAGCTTGTAATACTGATAAACTTTTGGCAAAATGATGCTTAAAAAAAAAGAGAAGGTAAAAGAGTTATTTATCAAAAGCCGGGTGGTGGTGGCGCATGCCTTTAATCCCAGCACTCGGGAGGCAGAGGCAGGTGGATCTCTGTGAGTTCGAGACCAGCCTGGTCTACAGAGCTAGTACCAGGACGGGCTCCAAAGCCACAGAGAAACCCTGTCTCAAGTTATCAAAACAGTAAAAGTTTTAATCTTTTACTTTGTTTTTTGAGACAAGGTTTCTCTGTGTAGTCCTGTGTATACTGGAACCTGCTCTGTAGACCAGGCTGGCCTGGTCCCCCTGTCTCTGACTCCCAAGTGCTAAAATTTTTTAATCTTAAGAGGCCATTAGGATAATTTAGACCAACAGCTTTGAAAACAGAAAAAAATTCTAAAATAGAAAATATAAGCAGTCTCATAACTATTAAAGAGACTAAATCTATGATTTCAAGTTTATTTATGCATTCCAGATCCGGATGAATTTATAGGCAGGTTCTACCAAGGAGGTAAGGAACTTTAACCATCCTATTACATCCGATTACAAGAGATATGCACTCATCTCACACGATGAGGCTAGTGTAAACAAGACCTAACAAGGGCAGGGGAAGAGTTAAGCCCTTCATTATGTGGGATTACATTCAGCCTAAATTTACACATGCAAGCACAGACTAAAGAGTCTAATATATATCCTATATACAAACTTGATAAATCCAGTAATTAATACACAGATTATGTATCAAGCACAATATATATTTAAATTATCAAAACCAAGCAGGGCTCTTATCAAAACTGCAGAGTGATTTAACATCAGAAAAGCTAAGGCTGTTGAGTTCCTCCATTAACAGATTAAAGGCAGGGGAGTACTGGAGATCTGGCAGAGTGTAGGATACGCTCAGCACATGCCAGTTCAATCCTCAGTGCTGCAAAAATTAAAGGAGGAGGTAGAACCAACTCAATAAACACAGTCTATCATCTGATTAGAAGTTAGTGCCTTTTGGCCATCTTACGTTCCCACGTGTATGCATCTTATCTCAGCTGGTTGGCTCGAGACCCCCTGAACACAAACCCTAGTCCCCCGCGTGGCCCCATTTCTACTCCGAAAAGACAATCATGAACCAGGAAAATAGCAAACCGCAGGCACAAGTGTGCACTGGTGGGAAAGGAACTGCTCGCAGAAAGAAGAAGGGGTTCACAGAACAGCCACAGCAGATGATAAAAAACTGCAGTTCTTAAAGAAGTTAGGGGTGAACAGTATCTCTGGTACTGAAGAGGTGACCATGTTTACAAACCAATAACAGTGTTCCATTTTAACAACCCTAAAGTTCAGGCGTCTCTGGTAGCAAATACCTTCACCATTACAGGCCACGTTGAGACAAAACAAATGACAGAAATGCTTCCCAGCATTCTAAACCAGCTTGGGGCAGACAGTCTGACTAGTTTATGGAGAGTGGCTGAAGCTCTATGCAAACAATCTGTGGATAGAAGAGCACCACTTGCTACTGGAGAGGATGATGATGAAGTCCCAGATCTGGAGGAGAATGTTGATGAAGCTCCTAAGAATGGGGGAAACTGAGTGGAGGCAACTTCTGAAGAAGTGAGCTACTGTTTTATATCATGGCTGCTTTTTAAAAGTCTTTTGTTTATGGATCTGATCAAATCAAGAGTGCTAATATTTTTAAGCCCAAGTCCCTTGGACACTGCAGTTCTTTTCAGTTTTTGCTTAAACACAATTCATTCTTTGTAAGTAAATTAAGCTGAATAAGCCTGGGACTAAAGTTCGAAAAAAGGATAATAAAATTCTTTGCCTAGTAACAACAACAACAAAAAAGAAGTTGCTAATGCCTTTTTTAAAAGCTCAAGGATTAGATATATTTACTTAAAAGAGACGATGAAAAATAGAAAGGAACATTCTTTACATCAACATATAAGGAGTGTTCTCTACGGGCCGGAGAGATGGCTCAGAGGTTAAGAGAGAGCACTGCCTGCTTTTCCAGAAGTCCTGAGTTCAATTCTCAGCAACCACATGGTGGCTCACAACTATCTATTATGAGATCTGGTGCCCTCTTCTGGCCTGCAAGCATACAGCAGGCAGAATAGTGTATACATAAATAAATCTTAAAAAAAAAAAAACTCCCTCTAAAGTCAAGAATAAAAAGGGATGCCCGTTATCACCAATCATACTTACTCAATTTAGACTAGAGTGCAGGGAAGGAGAGTACGGGGGTAACGGGATGAATGTGCAGCGTATGCACCAAAACACACAGATAAGAATGTTTATATTGTGACGATACTGCTAGTTTAACTCCAAATTGCAAGTGACCCAGATGCCATTACAGGATAATAAACTGCAGCAGCACTTTTGGGACACTATAAAAAAAATCAAAGCACATAGCAACTGTTGCAGGTGCAACATGCAAATATCTCACAAGAAATCTCTTACCTCACAAAGCCAGACATTGAGTTCAAAACAGATGAAACAAATTGATGGTGTTAAAGCTGATCTCCTGGGAAAGCTTATAGAATATAAGTGATGTTTTCTTCTTTTATTTTCTTTTATATAACATTTGTTTCTGTTTTTGTTTGTTTGTTTCCTTGTTATTTTGTGGTTGCTGTGTTGAGACACTATCAATATATAAGTGTGGCTTGCCTGGAATTTGTTATACAGTCCATGCTAGCCTTTAACTTGTAGTGAATATCCTGCCTCTGACACCCAAGTAACTCCACAGAATGTCACATTTTATTTCTTTTAATTATTTATTATTTTATGTGTATAAGTATCTATCTGCATGTATGTCTGTGTATTAAATGTGGGCCTAGTTCCAAGGAAACCAGATGAGGGTCTTCAGCCCTCTGGAACTGTACTTACAGACAGTTGTGAGTCAACATGTGGATTTTGGAAATCAAACCCCAGTTCTCTGGAAGAGCAGCCAGTGTAACTGCTAAGCCATCTCTCCAGCCCCCTACATCTAAGAGATGAATACATGGTTGTGCACACTTTCAAAACTCAACTGAGCCAATGTATATGTTATACCTCAAAATAAATTATGAGTATATCATAAAATGATACAATAATGATAGCATTTTCTAGAAAATGTTGGCTTATGACTATAAATTTAACATAGAAGAGGAAAAAGGTAAGAAAAATGTGTGTAACAGGTAAAATTCTGCAGCAGTGCACACCAAGCTTTATGACTAATTCTGGAAGTAAGGGTAACTTAGCACAGAGAGAACAGTTCAACAAAACCGCATAAAGAAGTGTGACATCCAACACAGGAGTTACATGGGAAGAGTGATATCCAACACTGGAGTTATATAAGGAAGAGTGACATCCAACACAGGAGTTACATAGGAAGAGTGATATCCAACACTGGAGTTACATAGGAAGAGTGATATCCAACACTGGAGTTATATAAGGAAGAATGATATCCAACACTGGAGTTACATAGGAAGAGTGATATCCAACACTGGAGTTATATAAGGAAGAGTGATATCCAACACAGGAGTTACATAGGAAGAGTGATATCCAACACTGGAGTTACATAGGAAGAGTGATATCCAACACTGGAGTTATATAAGGAAGAGTGGTATCCAACACTGGAGTTTATATAAGGAAGAGTGGTATACAACACAGGAGTTAGCACCAACTGGATGACAAAAGTGCTAACAACATAGCTAACAGCCCCTATGGAAAAGAAACCTAAACTGAGCTTTACAGATCAGGGTGCCCCACCTTGAACTGCCAGTAATCTTCCTACCTCAGCCTCTAAAGCACTGAGATTACAGGTGTGAGTCTACACAGAAATATTTACAGTCAAAATTGTTAATTCACATTACATTCAGAAATAAATTACTTTGGAGTAGAATAGGGTTTTTGAAAAAGATACAAAGAGTACAAATAAAATGTTATTGTTTGTGTAACATTCACAGATATAACACCCTCATAGCACAAACAATAAAGGATACAATCCCATAGCACAAATAATGAAAACCCAAAGACAGATACTGGTGCTAAACCTGAAGACCAGAATACAAAACAGTCACACTAGTCAGTCATATAGGTCAGGTAGTGGTAGCACACACCTTTAATCCTAGCAGCCTTACTCATAGAGACTGGGCAGTGGTACACGCCTTTAATTCCAGCACTGAAGAGGAATATAAGGTGGGATGAGACAGGAATTCATTCTCTTTTCAGTCTTAAGATTTCATAGAGCTAAGAGCTCTCTAGTGGCTTGGCTGCTTTGCTTTTCTGATATTCAGGAAAGCTTTATTTATTAAAATACAAATAAAATATCACCACATTACACTTTTGTCTAAAATAAAAAAGAAGGCTGTAACTAATATAAGAAAAACTATATACAAAAATTACAATAACTATCTACAATACATACAGGCAATAGACACATCAACAATGTGTTTTGACACATTCAGAGAAAATTCTCCTTATCTATCCTATCTTGGTGAGTTCAAAGTCTTGTACCTAATTTACTTTCTACCATAACTTGCTTTATGCATCTGGTAAACAAGGAAACTATACCTACCTAGTCCTCAACTCTCTCAGAGACTAAAGAAGGAACTAATATTAACTGAGAAAGCAGAAGTATAAGCATGAGATTCCAAAACATGTGAAAAATGACAGAAACAGCTGGCTGTCTGGACAGTCACCCAGAGTTCCTCTGCAATGTTGGGGCATCCATCTTCAGCCTATAGGCATAGCCTATTCAACAGATTTTCTGTGAAGCAGGATATTCAGAAAGGCTGCCCCAACCTTGTCTTGACAAGGTTTGGCAGTCACTCTCTTTTGTGCCCTGCTTGTTCAATTAGGACAGAATACCGTCAGCAGTCAAGGCAAGTGCATTTTCTTGCCCAGTAGCTTCCTTTTGCCACAAAGAAAGTTAATTCCATGTAAGTTTCTTTAATAGCCATCATCTTCCCTGAAGTAGATTGGTGCTGCCAAGAGCAGACATATCTCATTGTCATTTAAAAAAAAAAGAGAGAGTACCTATGTTATTAAACCATCTTAAATGCCATATTCTGTAGACCTCTGAAGTCTTTGAAGATGACCTGCTTATCTAAAATATACCTTTGTTTGCCCTTGAAAACATACCTAAAGTGACTATGAGTTCAGTTATAATAGGTGATTAAGTACTAATCTGCATTACCTTATCCTAAACAATTGGTAACAACAAGGACTAGAAATTTGCATTATATTGTTAAATAAGTAGTACAGGTACAATACCTTGAACAGGAGTAGAAATATATGTACAGTATGTTCTAACAAAATTAACTTCAAATTTATATCAATATACAAAATTTGTATATAACATACAAAAGTCCAATCCAATATAAAACATCTAAAACTAGTAGTTGCTTTTAAAAAGTAGGCTCAATAATCTATCTTTTATCTTATCATATCCATATCTGCCCTTTTTTTCTTTTAAGAGTAGAGTCAATAATCTACCCTTTTATTCTATCATATCTATATACCCCTTTTTTCTTTTCAAAACTAGAACTCTAAATCTAGTCTCTGTTGCCCAACTTTCCTTCTGGCCGTAACCAATAACAACTTGTACCCAACCCCTCTAAACAATGAGAAATAGCTATAACCTACTGAACGACCAAAAACCACCCACCCCACCTTTTGAGAATGTGGCTGTTTTATTCTTAAATTTACTTCTTGCTGTCTGGGGCACATGGCATCATTAGGAGATCCTGAAAGGAAAAATTTAGGTTAATTGTCAAGTCCTGGGTGAGGCAGCTGTATCATTTGTTGTCTAGTCTCTGCATACTGGGAAAGTGCAGGGCTTGCCTCAAGTCTTGGCTAGAGTAGTCTGTTAGGCTGGATCATCTCAGCTAGGCACCTTGAAATTGTTCTGAACAGTTCCTAATTTTGGGTCTATTCTCTTTTGGGAAGTTACATCTGATCAAATGAAAAGCATAGGTTAGTTTAGATTAAATGATCATGCAGCTTGATTAACTATCATCTCTTCTAAGTAAGAGGTGTCTCTTGTTCAACTCAAATCTTTATCAATTTTGATGGTATCCATGGCTTTTCTTCTCCTGTGGAAACAAAAGCAAAACCCCTTCACCAACGTGACATATGTCCTGGTTTCCAATTTGAGGTCAGTACATCTTTAAAGTATATCAGTTGATTTAACTCTGTAGATTTTTGTCTATTATCTAATGTCTCTCTGCAGCTGTTATTCCTTTCTCATTAGCATTTAGAAACTTCAAAGTTAGTAAAGCAATCTATTTCTTCTGAGGGTACTTATCATCCCTGTTTATTTAACATCCTTTAGATATGTTATCTTTCTATAACTGCCTGGCCTGTACTGTGTTGTGTACCTGCAATGTGCTTTATATTATAAGGAAAAAACAGTTTCATTTTCACAGAGACATATGCTGGGGCATTGTCTGTCTTTATTTGTACAGGTGTACCACATGATGGCCATAACTTGTAGCAAATGTGTGATTACCGAATCAATGTTTTCCAAACTCAAAGCAGCTGCCCACTGAAAACCGGAATGGGTATCAATGGTGTGATGTATATATTTTAGTTTTCCAAATTCTACAGAATGGAGCACATCCATCTACCAGATTTCATTCCTTTGAGTACCCTTTAGGTTACTTCCTGCAGGTAGTCATGTGTGGCTGTATAAGGAGCAAGTAGGACATTTCCTTATAATGCTTACATATCATTTCCAATGGCTGACCTGTAAAATATTGGCACAGGGTGGGGCTATTTAGCATTTCCTAAAAGAGAACCTTCCACTGTTATCTGTTAGCAGGCTGAGAATTATTATAAGCACAGACTGTGAAGGCAAATTCTTCTCTGTCCTTTTCTTGTAAAGGTATAATGAAGAAACAACCTTTTAAATCAGTAACTTTAAGAGGCCATCCTTTAGGCAATAGAGAAGGCAGAGGAATGCCAGACTGTAGAGAGCCCATTGGCAAAATCACCTTATTAACAGCTCTTAGATTGTTTCCATTCTCCATTTTCCAGATTTCTTTTTAACAACAAATACAGGAGAATTCCAAGGGCTGGTTGATTCCTCAATATGCTCAACCCATACAGGTTAGTCTGTAAGCCATTTTAAAGGTAGGGCTGTCGGTGCCTTTGAACAGTTGCTGTGTCCTGTTCTTGTACAACCTGAATGGTTGGTGACTGTCCTCTATAATATTTTGTAATATTTTCCCCAAAAACATACATTAATTTTTGGTTTGTTTTTAAGACTGGAGGAATGTTAATCCGAGTATTCCAATTGCTGTAACAAATCACATTCCCATGGTTCATTGCTATCTTAGCCACATATGGTTTTAATAATCCTATCTGTCCTTCTGGCCCGATACATTTCATCCATCTCGCACTCTGCTTTATCTGAAATGAAGTTCCGATCCCTAAAAACTGAACATTACATCCTGAGGAGGCTAATTTGGATGCCATACGACTATTGCTTCCTTGAATCTCTTTAAATCTAACATTGACATAGGAGAGTCTACTTAATTGTAACAGAGCCTCTGCCATTTGGCAATTCATGTAAGGTTACTGGATATATTTAAGTTGGTTGTCTGAAAACAGGCTGTTCCTCACTATTCTTATAATGCAATGCTGAAATTTATTCTTCATTAAATTCTGTCTGTCTCTCTGTGATCTGTTTTATTAGGTTTTTCTGAGGCCTGTATCAGATTAACCAACTTTCTTAGTGATAAGACAAAAATGATAAAGCAGCAAATGTTTACAATTGGCATTACATAAATCCCATCTAAATTAGATATCCTTTCATTTAATTGTTTCATTTTCAAACTGTTCAGCATATTATTATACAAAGACCCAAATCCCTCCATTGTAATGGTTTCCCATTTTTCAACGTGGTGGTGAAAAAAAATTCTTCCTTTTAACTAATTCCTCCCTTTAAGAATTCCCAATTTTTAGCTGGGTGACGGTGGTGCACACCTTTAATCCCAATACTCGGGAGGCAGAGGCAGGCAGATCTCTGTGAGCTGAAGGCCAACCTGGCCAACAGAGAAACCCTGTCTCAACAAACCCAAAAAAAAAAAATGAAAAAGATTCCTGATTGTCTTACAGTATCCACCTATGATGTTGGGGAAGATGTGGGACTGACTGCTCCTGCGCAGAGCAGTAAAAGCCTGACTGGAGTTGAAAGCAACCTACCTAGTTTGGCAGTAGCCCAAGAAGGGGGTTCAAGGAGTGCCAGCAACCCACAGGGGAGAGAGGAAGGGGCTGTCTGAAAACCACACAGGATTGTTCAGAAAAAGCACATGTGGTTGGGGGCCACTTGAAGAACTAGGCAGTCTAGGGTGGATGTGTCCTGTGGCCTTTGGAGCCCAGGAGCTCCTGGAGTTTAGGTGGCAGCTGGAGACTGTTTCAGAGAGGCTACAACAGGAAAATCCCAAACTTACTCATGGACTTGGGGAAAAAAAGAAAAGGAAGCCCATCTGGGTGGAGCTAGAGTCCCACGGGCAGTTATAGGCAAACGGCTTTTTCGTGAATTTTGTACCCCAAATGTTGGGCACCAAATGTAGTACGAACAATAAAAACCCAGAGACAGATATCGCTGTTCAACCTAAAGATCAGAAAAGCAAAGCAGCCAAGTCACTAGAGAGCTCTTACCTCTATGAAATCTTCAGATTGAAAAGAGAACAAATTCCTGTGTCATCCCACCTTGTATTTCTCTCCAGTGCTGGAATTAAAAGCCTGCACCACTGTCCAGTCTCTATGGCTAACTAGTGTGGCTGCTGGGATTAAAGGTGTGTGCTACCACTGTCTGGCCTGTATGGCTGACTAGTGTGGCTGTTTTGCATTCTGATCTTCAAGCAAGCTTTATTTATTAAAATACACATGAAATATCACTACAGTATCCTCTTGTAGAATGACTCCAAGGAATCTAAGAGAATGAAAACAGTCAACTCTTTGAGGAGCAACCAAAAAGAAGAAGACCCTGCTTGCAGGCCATATTGAGCATCTAGAAGACTATGACATCATGGCATCAGAATCCCCAGGTTTCTTCCTCTATCTGGAGCCAGCCATGAGCAATTTTTTTTTCCAAACAACTATATCCTGATTTCTATATTTTCAACTTGTTAACATGTATATTTATTAGGTAATTGTAAGGATTTTTTCACTGGAAAATTATAATTGTTTTCAATAGATAATGCTAAGGATTGGGTTAGAAAACTTTAAAAATAACATACAAATCCAACATTAACAAGATAAGTCTTCTAAGGGTTAATTTTCTTTCAGCAGTGTGATAATCTTTCTTTCAATAAAAGCATATCTGTGTGAAAGCAGAAAAGAAAAGTCCCAGTAGAAACACTCAGCAGCACATTCTAGCACCATCAGGGACAGCAGGACTCCTGACCCCACCCCAAACAGCAGGTTTGCCTCATCATCCTCTGTCATCCATTTCTCCAACCAAGTTTCTGAAAATCTAATTACATCAATATAGCCCTGGAGAGCGCTAAACAACAAAGAGAGATATGATCATCAGGGCAGGCAGCTAACGAACAATAATCAATTTTACAACTGATTAATTAATTACTGCAGTTCTAAGTGTGTCAAGAATAAAATAATAGTGTACACGACTGCATGTAACAGGGGACCTGACCCAGGCTCAGGCCAAGGAAGGCATCCCGGAGGAAGTGGCATTTAAGCTAAGACCTGCGGTACATCAAAATCTCATTCTTGGGTGACATAAGCCATTAAGATCATCCATCTAAACCCGTGGCTTTAATGCCCTGTCACCCAAAACCCTTCTGGCTTTAATTATACCCTCAATTCAAATCTTCCTAAAGAATGAGTGTATGCTGATCCCTGCCACAAGCACTCCAGTAGGCTTGATATTTTTACCTCTAGTTTTGCATCCAGATGAAATAAAGTAGGCATTTTATGAGCCTACAAGAAAATAAATGAGGTATAACAAAACAAACCCTGGGCTCAACAAAGTCTGTGTGTGAACGTCAGAGATATCTCTGAGGTATCTTAAATGTAAGAAAGGGCTGAGAGGGGAAGGAGGTCACCTACCTTTAGCTTTCTTGGTTGCAAACTGGCGAACTGGCATGGCTTGGTAGGCTAAGTATTGCCTTTGCTCATGTTGTCTTCCATGCACAGGCTTCATGGAAATTTCTGAAGCAGGTCTGGTCAAAGTAGTAAGGTAACTGCAAAAGGCAGGGTGCAGCAGGCGGAGGCACTTTATGCCCAAGGCCATGATGAAAGAGAATCCACACAAACAGTCACTAAAAGGAATAAGACAAAAGACCTCAATAAAAGAAAACCCATAGCAACTTCCAAAACCAATTCATGCCAACTACCAAGCAAGTCCTCTAACTGAGCCATGAACTCAAACATTATCTCTAAGCTGCCTCCCAATAGCCTCAAAAAGAACTATTCTCCTCACCTACAGGACGAAGAATCTGGTGTTCAGAGACTTAAGTGACCCACTCAGACTGTGGAGTTCTTTCAGTGTATCTAAATGTCTGTTAAGCAAATGTGCAGCAGCCTAAATCTATGATGATGCTAATTAAGCCCTTATATGAGCAAAAGCACAAACTCTTGATAAAGTTTAAAGAGGAAAGGCAGAGTACTAAAAGGGGCCTATAAGTAAGAAAAACATTTTAATAGGCATAAAATGACTGGAAAATTTACATGGCAGCATTTAATTAAAATTTTCTTTGGTTCCTTATGCACTGATTACCAATTAGAATCCACTTTAATTTGAGTCTGAAGTATGATTGAGGTTTGAGGTCTTCCACGGTCTAGAACTAGGAAATGCCAACATCCATTGAGGTAACACAAGTTATACACATTTCTGAGGTCTCTGACCATACAAAGATGCTATTGTTTCTTCTGAGACAGAACACAGTCCTAGCCAACAAATATCACACTAAGAGCTTCTGCCAAGAATCTGGTTATTACTTAGCTAAAAATTAAGAACAATTAGTACCAAGTGTCTGGAAGCACTATCTTTGGAAATCACATCTCATTTAAAAAAAAAAAAAACTGCTAAAGTGTTGACGCAGCATAACGCGATACACAAGAGCAGGCATTCTGCAGCACGAAGACATAAAATCCAATCCCAGCTCCACCACTTACTAAATAAGAACTGCTGAGTCTTCACTTGCTCTTCTGTAAAATGGGACTGGTACTTATTTCTTCAAGTTGGGAATAATGAGACTAGGCAGGTAAAACACTTGGCATGGTGACTATTAGGTAATAGGGACATAAGAAATACTTTTTGATAGTTATCAGTTTTCATTTTAAGGGCGTCTGTGCTAGGGTCAGACAGGATGAGGACACTTGTACATATGTCAGAACTAATGCGTAAAGTGGCAAAGATTCAGTCAGATGTGGATGTAAATTTCTGTCTGGGGTAACTCATCCTTTCCCTATCAGTGAGAAAGATAGGCCTCACTTAAAAATGAAACACTGAGTACATATAAAACATCCAGCACAGACCTGGCACACACTAACTGCTCAAGGTGTGCAACTATTATTAAATATTATTACCAGCATTACTTTTTTTAATGAAAAGAAAATGAGCAACACATAATGCCACATGTGGTGAGGCATGACTATAATTCTTGCAGTTAGGTGTTCAAGGTCCATCCTCAGTTAAACATCAAACTGGAGGCTAGCTCAAGCTAGATGAGATTCTATCTTTAAAAACATGCAAAAAAGAAATGAAATGAATAAAGTAAAGGCAAACAATTCCTTCTGATGCGATTTTTAACAAGTTCTGCTGGACAGCAGCAATCAGCGTACCAGATCTACACAAACGCAGGCCTGGGCTGTTTGTTTTACTCATATTTGTTCATTTCCTCCTGTCAATAATGCCACAGATAAAGCATTATAGTCCCGACTTTGTAGACGTTGAAACTGAGGCTCAGAGAGATGAAGGCCCTGCCCACAACTGTCGAACGAATAACAGTCCAATACCACTTAAGAGCCATTCACAAATGTTTGGCTCTGAGTGACATTTCTAAAGCTCAGTTTCTACCTAATATAGCAATCCCCAACTCAAATTTATATCCAAATATGGCTGTAAAATAATGTGCAGTTTAGGTTTTAGTAATTGACAGGGTCTCAGTCTGGCTACAGTGTGTATGACAGGTTTCCTGGAGTTCCTATTGTGGGTCGTAATACCAATCCACAAAGCAACAGGAAACTAAAACGGGTTAGAAATAAACAACCTTTGACAGAAAATTCAGCACCAAGAAGCAGGCCCAATACATGTGAACCGGAAGACAATTCTATAAATAAACCACATTGCTTTATGCTTGAAACATTCATTTCAATTGCATAGAAGTCAGGGAATTTCACAGTGGAAGTTCAATAAAGCAATCGGGTGGGTCTCTAACCTTAGGAACATGAACACTCAGGTCAGTATATGAAGCATTAAAACTAAAGAAGAAACTTCCTATGAGAGAGTTCAAGTATGTTCCAGACACATTAACGCACTCACAAGAGAATCTGTTTCCCCACTACCTGTGTGACCCTGAATAGTCCATCTTTCTCAGCAACATTTTCTACTACATCTTTTTCACTTTAAAAAACTAATACTTTTAGCACATGCCTTTAATCCCAGCACTCAGGAGGCAGAGGCAGGTGGTCTCTGTGAGTTCGAGGCCAGCCTGGTCTACAAAGCAAGTTCCAGGATACCTAGGACTGTTACACACAAAAAAAACCCAGCATCTCAAAAAAAAAAAAACCTAGTATTTTTTAAATAATAATTTACTTTTATTGTATGTGCATTGTTGTTTTGCCTTCGTGTATGTCTCTGTGAGAATGTCAGATCCCCTGTTACAAACAGTTGTAAGCTGCCATGTGGGTGCTGGGAACTGAACACAGGTCCTGGAAGAGCAATCAGTGCTCTTAACCACTGAGCCATCTCTCCAGTCCCCCAAATAACTAATAAACTTATATTTTAATATTATGTTTTGTTTACTCTTTAAGAGTTCCACATACTTACAAACCTACATCCTGGCTTGCCCACTGTCCTAGCAACCCTTCCCAACCAGCTGTGTATTGTGTATTGATATACAACATATATTTCTAACTTTTGAACATGTTGATCATGCTGGTATGCAGCTGGAAGATCTTGTATATGAAATACTTTTCCCATCTTATTGTATTTGCTTACCATATACATTTTACAAAATAAATTGATCTTTCATTTCCTCATGAGTTTCTTCTGTTCCTAAGTTTTTAAATATGCCACTAAGGGTGCTGAAGAGATGGCTTGAAGGCTAAGAACACTGGCTATTCTAACACAGGATCTGAGTTCGATTCTCAGCAACCACATGGTAGCTCATAACCATCTATATAACTCCAGTCTAGGAGATTCAGCACCATCTTCTGGCATCCACAAGCACTAGGCACATATATACATGTAAGCAAAATACCCATAGACATAATTTCTTTCTTTTTTTCTTTTTTTTTCTTTTCTTTTTTTTTTTTTTTTTTAGTTTTCCAAGACAGGATTTCTCTGTGTAGCACTGACTCTCCTGGAACTGTCTCTGTAGATCAGGATGGCCTTGAACTCACAGAGATCCACCGGACTCTGCCTCCCAAGTGCTGGGATTAAAGGTATGCACTACACCACCCTCCGTTCCCTCACCCCACTCAATAAAACATTTTTTAAAAGTCATTAAATAAGCTCGGTGTGGTCTCCCCTTATCTCTTTACCATCTGTTTTTCCTTAGATTTCAGCTTAACCATCAGTCTGTCAGAGCACAGGGTCAGTGGCCACCCCTTCCAACTATGTCCTATTTCCTGAGATCCATTTTCATACCCATACTCCATCACAGCACTTAGTTTTTAACAACAAAAGTAAATATTTGTGTAATTATTTGATCCTTGCCTAAGTATCTCTATATGGCTGTTGGCACTATGTGGCCTATGCTAGCAGACTAATCTACCTACTAATCTAACTGTTCACTGCTGCACTCTTTACTTAGGGTTGTACAGTTTACAGGAACACACATATCACACAAATGTGGTAAGTATGGTAATAGACTTCCAGAAAGATTAAATCCTTGCCCAACATCAAAATACTGACATCAGAGTTGTAATCTACACTTTTGATGGCAGGTCCTGGGATCTACTTCTCAACACTGCCACCATTAGCCATGATTTTTCCAGGTCTTTGTTTGGAATAGGGTTGTTCTTTTTCAAATTCAGTATCATGTAAAGAAAGGTATTTGTAATATTTGACTCAGAACAGCATCTGACTGCCCTTGGCATAAGCCAAAGAGGAATGATAAAATTTTAACAAGTGGATAAAAGGCTTAACCCAAAGACTAGATGAGCAGACTTCAATATCCCACTTCATCCTCATCACATGTATCTTTTGGATTCACAACCAGCCAAGTTCAAAAAGCATATATCACAGCTCAACCAAGGATGTGCACTGGAGCAAATCATTTCTCCTAGCTTGGTTTTCTTTTCTCAGCCATTCCTCGAATGAACCAGAGGTTTCCAGCCTTTCTAACTACAAGTTCTCCAAATTTCGGAGAACTACAACAGAAAGTGCACTTCCTTCCCTTACAGGGAAGACCATTGTGCTCCTGGCTGAACCCTCCCACACTATAGAAAAAGTAAAGGCCAAGACTGAGGATGAGGGAATTCCCCCTGATCCACAGAGGTTGATTATGTGAGTAAGCAAATAGAAGATGGCCATACTTTGTCTCACTAGAACATTCAAAAGGAGACTTTTTTACACCACTCCCAAGAATAATAAGCATAGAGAAAGAAGGTCGAGTTGGCTGTGGTGAAATACTGTAAGGTAGATGGAAATGGCAAAATTAGTCAACTTTGTCAAGTGTCCTTCTGATGAACGTGGTGCTGGGGTTTTCAAGGCTAGCCACTTTGACAGACAATACTGTGGCAAGTGTCTGACTTACCGCCTCACCAAACCAGAAGACAAGTACTCGTGTATGAGTTAATAAAAAGTCAGAACTGAAAAAAAAAGAAAGAAAAAAAAAGGAGGGAAGAAAGAGTACCCAACCCTCAGATGGCCTAGGCAAGAGTCCTGCTTCTAGCACTTTCTAAGTAAGTGTTCTCAATCTCATCTGTAAATTTGCCAGAGCAGTGGAAATGTTGAAGTACCATTGAAATGACAACTGTTTGCCCACAGGACGGCAGAGTGACGATTTTTAAAAGCCCAGGCGTCCGACTCAGGCCTGGGTGGCATTTAAACTTGGGAGCCGCGAAACCCTAGAAAAGATAGCGCTGAGTTTTCGTTTCTACATCACTGGGAATAATTACTATCTCTGCGCGTAGGGCTGTTCGAAAGAGGTAATATTCCCGACGGGTGACGTCCTAAATATCAGGAAGTATTTACCACGTTCCCCAGCAAGGCTCTAAAGGCGGGGTGAGTGACACGCGCCCCGCCCCCACCCTTGAGAGGGTAGAGGGACCAGAAGTCCCGCCCCTGGCTTTAAGGTCGAGCCGAACTCTGCCGAACCGGTCACGGGCGGTAACCTGGCACCACGAGGTCCCTCCGAGGTTCTTGAAAAAGTGTCACTGGCACCTGGACCCGTCCTGCGCCTCGAGACCCCCTCGAGGCCACTCACCAGCTATAGCCCGGATTATACAGAAGCACGCGCGACAGAGGCGGCGCGGCCGTCGTGACGTCACGGGGAGGCGCGGCGGCGCAGACGTAGCGCGTCACGGGCGGCCGGGTGGCAATCGGGGTTTCAGCTGCTGTATCCTCGCGTCCCTCGCTCGGACCCCGGCTTCGGAAGCTGCTCTCGGGGCATGAGCTGAGGGCACAGCTTCGAGACTAGCAGGTGAGTACCCGAAGCTCAACGCCAAGCTGGCGGCGGGGACGTTGGCGGAGACTGCCCTCACCTGCCGGCTTCTAGGCCCCGCCCCGGATTGTCCTGTTCCTCGCCCGGAAATAACAATCCCATTAGTGCCTTTTCGCAGCCTAGAATCGGGAAACCCTGGTTCCTGGCCTGACCCCGCTGTTAGCGTTTAGGAATAAGCGACCCATTTCCCCTCCTGGCTTCTAGTGTTGTTCTAGTGTTGATACAACTCAACTGGGAGAGATCTGGAGAGGCATTTTATGAATTTATTGCTCTAAAGAGTTGTCGCCATTGCAAACCCCAAAAGATTTGATAGTTGCATGCTGCCTTATTAGACGTTATTGGTTTTCAAAAATCCACGTTTGAGCTGTCACATGCATATTCTTATTTAAAATAGCTACGTGATATAGGAATAATTTTCCCCATTGTGGAAGATAACTGACGATGTTTCGTTCCATCTCTAAGAAAATTGTACCAACTCTAAGCCCGGCAGTGCACTACCTGCTGGTCATAGAACCATGATCAAGGCAGGCAAGGTCCTGCGCTGTACGAGCTTTTATTTAGAGACACAGGCAAAATGTAAATAATACATTGTATTCACATTATATGGGAATGGGGAGTAGCAGAGACAGAGGAAGTGATGAAGATACATAAGGCAGATACTGTTACATACTAAAGGCACAATAATTGGGAAGGTCAATTTTGAATCCAGATCTCTCTAGTTCCGGGTCTTGTTTTCTTCCAATTGAAACATGGCATCTTTGACATTAAGTATCTTTTGGTGTTACTGTTGCTTTTAGACCTGAGAACCCAGAAGTTCTAGCTTTGAAATCTAACTCCACTCACTGTAGTAGTGCTACCCTAAGTCTCTTGACCCTTCCCACTGTTTACAGTATCTATCATCAATTACTTCGGTCTTTTGCTTTCTTAAAAATTTAGTTCTGCTCCCCTTTTAAATATAAGCATTCTGAGGATGGGGACAATTTCCTACAGGGCTGAGCTGAGACACTTGTAGATATAGAAGACACATGGCTTTTTTTCTAGCAGGGAGGTCTGAAGTCTGGTACAACTTACCATTTTCCCTGTCCCTTTATCATAGTATAGATTTATTAAAATTTCATTTTTCATCTATCAACTCATTTCTTCTCAGCAATCTTAACTAATAAGCAAAGCAAGGATTATCTTTACGAATTTTTTAGATTTATCTACTGTATGTGCATGAGTCTTTTGCCTGCATCTATGTATGTACACCACATGTATACAGTGACTGCAGAAGTCAGACAAAGGCATCTCATCTTTTGGAAGTGACGTTAGAAATGACTGTGAGCCACCAAGTGGGTGCTGGGAACTGAACTCCTCAGTCTCCTGCAAGAGCAATATGTGCTCTTAACTGCTGATCCATTTCTCCAGCCTCTTAAAGTTTATATTAAAACATTGAAGAAAATGGGCCAGCAAGATGGCTTAGTTGGTGCATGTGCTTCCCATAAAAGCGTGACAACCTGAGTTCCTTCCCTAGAACCCAAGCAAAAGCCGAGGGAAAAAGAGAACCAACTCTTGAAAGTTGTCTTCTGACCTCTACCTGTACTAAATGATATGTGCATGTCCCTGCCCCAGGATAATGGAGTAAATAAATTAGAATGAGAAAACTGAGGCACTGAGAAAAATAACTTCAGTGGAAACGGAGTAATTAAAGATCGGATCTTCTGGCACCAGATTCTCTGTTCTTTCCATCACTGCCTCTGTCACAGCTGTCATTCTCCTGCTCTGTGAGATGGGACACTTCAGGAATTAAGATGAGTAATAATTACTTCTTGGAATTGTGGTTCTAAAAGCCTTAGGGGATAACTTGGCAGAGCTGTATTCCTTTATGAGTTACTGTCCTCACAAAGGGACTAAGGCAAAGAGTAGTTAAGTGACTTGCTGGAAGTGGAGTGAACTGTCATCTGTAATAAGTAAGGAGATTGTCTCTTGTTTCTACCAAGACAGTAAACTTTGTGATCAATAGCTAATATATATTGACTATTTACAATTGTTAAGTGCATTGTTTGGTGATTTTTTTAATGTATGTAATCTTTACAACAACCCTATAAAATGAAAACTATAGCCTCTAATTTTACATTTGAAGAATTTGAGGCCTATAAAATTCAGAGAATTAAGTAAGCCACACAACCTGCTTTCATATTCAGCCCTAACTCCATTACTTGTGCTCACATTTCCTGTGCATCCTCCTCCTTTGGTGAAATTGCTTCAAGAGGGACAGGAACATAAGCTGTTCTTCCCTCTCCGTTCCCTTCAACACCATCAAGACTGTATACTTGGTGCTTGCCTCTTTTCTCTCTCTTCTGGAGTATCATCTAGTGATAGAGCCTCAGGAAATCTCAAGACTCTCCACACAACCATAACTCTTTATTCTGCATGACAGTACTGGCTGCCAGAAGGGCTGTCCTAGGGAGCTGGTCCAAGGCCTCAGTTGGGAACAGCAGGCCTTTGAGGACTGCCCAGGGAGTTTGCTGTCCTTGGAGAAATTGCATGTGATATCTGATGTTCACACAGGATGATTCCACTTTTATCCCTGAGTGCTCACATTGCCTTTAGTATCTCGTAGAGATTGATGGAAGCAGAAACCAAAACCCTTCCCCTGGAGAACGCATCCATCCTTTCAGAGGGCTCTCTACAGGAAGGACACCGATTATGGATTGGCAACCTGGACCCCAAAATCACAGAGTAAGTCCAGATCACTTAGTTGGTGATGTGCAGAGGTGCAGTGCCTGCTGCAGATGCTAAGGAGACTTTTCGGAGCAGTGCTGTGTATCTTGAGCCCTTCATTTGCTTTTATTTTTCTTTGATGGGGACATTATGCTGTCTTTAACCTGTTTCATTTTTCATACATTTGTACTCCACAACTGTAAGGACATATCTTTGATTTTCTTCATGCATAAGCCTCTTCCTTTTTACTCCACAAAGAATAGAACTCTTTGCCAATCGTTTGACTGTGTACCCAGTGGTTAAAAGGAATTGTTCTAGATCAACCTGAGGCATATTTTGTCTCCCAGAATGAAGGAACAAGAAGTAGTTTTGGGATCTTTGCAAATAGGCATTTGGGCCCCATTTGACTGACTGCTGTAAGCAACCACAGAAAGCAAGAGTGGGAAGGGATCTCAGAGATCACCCCTCACCCCTTTGGTGTTCACTCATTCATTTAATGGATGGAGTGTCTGTTGTGTGCACAGCACTATGCTGAGCAGCTTAAACAAGAGGAGCCCCTCTGGTAAATCTGAAAGAAGCTATGTGTAAAATAAGACTACAGAACTGCTTTCACCAAGAAGGGAAAAGAGGCACTCAAAGCCTTTTGACAACCTCCACTCTTCTTTTGGCAATCCCTATGTGAGCTGCCTGGGTTGAGATCACTTGGGGAACCTCTGATAACATCCATCTCTCTTTCCCTACAATAATGGTGATGATGGTGTAAGAGGCAGAATTACCTTGCCCAAGATCACATTACTAATTGAATACAATAGTCCTGACTCCCAGTCTTTCCATCAGAGCCATTATAGTAAAAAGGAATATCTTGGCAGGAACTAACAGGTTTTTCTTTCCATCACTTGTTCTGTTGGTTGATGGCAGAATAGCAATGGGTAGGTAGACTGACTTGAAGCAAGCTTGAAGTAAATGGGCAGTCCTGGAATGACTCCAAACTGGAATGACTAAACACAGAGTACTAAGAGAGGGAACCCACTGATTGAGTCTGGGGTGTGATGAGGTGTGCTTAAGGAGGGGAGTAGGAAAGAGGGAGAGATATGATTTTTTATCACAACACCAAGGTTAGCTCCTAAACCTATGAAAACTCAGATCATATAGGTGCAAATATCATTAAGTGTCCATATAAGTTACAGAGATATTAAAGATACATCATGGGAACCCTTTAATGTGGATTGTATTTAACATCCTCTCTTATAACATTGAGGATGGATGTGTGAATCAGCACAAGTTCTTAATTAATGTCTTTAATTAATTAATGTTCATCTAAATCTTTCCGTCATCTAAAACCCAGGCTCTGAGGGGTGCCCTCCAGAGTGGTTTCCATTCCCATCTCTCCGTGTCTGAATGAAAATCTAAAGTGTGGAAACAATGCTGGTTGTGTTGGCTGTAGTTCCAGGTGATGAGGTTCTTGTGCTGATTGTTTTCTACTGCCCATCGGAGGGTTCACAAGGGCACCTGCCCTGGGTCAGTGGCATGGTAACTGTATGAATGTAATACTAAGTTACATCTTTAACAGGAACATTGGATTAAGACCTTCCCATTGATATTTCAGTCAAAGGCGAACATTAGATGACAAGTGTAGATCAGGCCTTGATGGCTAGAAGTGTTGTGTTCTACCTGTAGTATCCACATTTCTGTATTGCCAAACCATTTTCTCTGTTTTCCTTCTATGACTTCCTTACCTTGAAACAAACTGATTTGTTATATAATTTATTTTTAAAAATATAGCCGTTCATCAAAGGTTATGGTTCACATGAAAGCTTAGAGTCGCTTTACTAAATTTCATGGATCTCATGGAAACATTTCCTTCAAGTTGCTCAAATGCATGGACTTTTAGGTTAGTAATAATTCTCAAAGGGTAGAAAACAGTGAACCTAGCTAAATAATTAATGTATATTCACTCCCTGGTTTTGAAGGAATATGAACACGTGGTACTTGTGTTGTCAGTTGAATCCAAATCTCTAACCTTCTAATGACTCATAAGGGGAGTTTGCAGAATGTCTTCCAGTTTTCCTAATTAAGCCTTCCCAACCAAACACTGCTGCCACTTCCTGCTATTTCCTCTATACCAGACCCTTAATTCTCTTTTCTGTGCCTGTATCCCAGCTCCTTAACACTTCTTTCCTAATCCCTTCCAGAAGTTGATTTGAGTGTCTCTCCTTAAATGGTCTCTTACTTCTTTTTAGGAAACAAAGCATGTATTTACTGTCAGGAATAGTTACAGGGTATCTTATACAGTGATAGGGTTACTTTTTCATTCTTACTATTTTATACATACATGTTTAGCTGCACTTAGGTCTGATGCCTAGTACCTGCAGAGACCAGAAGAGCATGATACTCCTGGAGGAACTGGAGTTACAGATGTTTGTGAGCCACCATGTGGATGCTGGGCATAGCATCCTGGTTCTCTGGAAGAGCATCCCATGTTTTTAACCACTGGGCTATCTTTCCAGCCCCAATGGTAGTTTTTTAAAAAAAACATTTGAATAATGCATTCTGTCATTCATTTTACCCACATTTATTTTGTGATTAGTTCTAGTTGTTCTGTTTATATCTGTTTTTTTGTTATTAATCTGAATATTACTAAGCTATACTAGGACATCCATCAGTTTCCTGTCAAGAATGTGACACTTTGGTGCTCAGACATTACACTCCTTGTGCTTAACACTTTGCAGATACATAAACTCTTGGATCCTGCTCTACCTGAGGGTAGATGTATGAACCTACATGAATAATTAAAATACAGTCACTCCCAAATGTTGCTGTATTTTGTGAATATAGAGTGTTGTCAAACTTAACTGTTCTAGGACTGTACTGCATGCCAGAAGCATTCCTGTGACTAAGTAGATCTTGGAGACTTGAGGGAGTGATGGGCACTTGTTCTTCGAGAGCTGGTCTAGTTAGTTCCTCAGCTTCATTGTACCTCATGTTTCCATAAAGTGAGAATGTTCAACTAAATAACAGAAACATTTTTTCCAAATCTAATACTGTGTGAAGTCCTCTTATTTCATCTCCTAACAGCTTGGGTGAGGGGAACAAATTTGCCCTTCTTTATAGGAAAAGGCAAGTTGCATGGGTTGGCTCAGTTGACAGAGTAGTTTATGATAGCTCTAGTTTCTCTCCCTAACTCAGTGCACCTTTGCTCAGATAGTCTGACAGTCAGAGTCACTGAATAACGTGACCTGGAGCATCCTGCTTTGAATTCAAACATGTGGAAACTTATAAATTGCTGTGAGACCCAGACTGTAAGCTTAGAACAGTACCTCTAAATATTACCAGTCCTTTCAGCATAGAAGCCAAAAAGTTAGTGTCTTCACATGTTGGTTTGCCATGCTGTACTTAGTACTGGCTTTCTTATTCAGATATTAAATGAGCTCTGTAAAATAAGTCATAACCTCTGCATTGTATGAAAGTGTGAACTGGACCATCAGTAAAAATTTTAATAGTGCCTTCTAAGCAGAGGGGAATCATGACTGAAAGGACCCCAGTCAGAGTAAGAAAGATGGCTCCCTATAAACAGATCCAAAAGGACCTTTTGGTTTAAGGCAAGGATGAGTACTAATTGGTAATGAAGAAGGCCGTTAATAGGTAGAATACTGTCAAGTAAAGATGGGCTCTTCACATTGTGTTCAGATGAGTTGAATTTCCTGTAAAAGAATGTCACTGTGGGTGTTAACAAGAACATGATACCAAGATGGGAATGTTTTAGTGGGGGCCTCATCTGCACGTGTGCAAGGTGTCTTGGAAGGGCCAAGACTGAGGATGCAGGCCCATTAGGAGATACTTACTGTTACCGCTGCCACATGGCTAGGGATAGTGAACTTGGAGCTTCTGGGTAAGTCTGAGATGTGAAAAACAAGAACTGAAAGAGTTAAGAGTAGAGATGATTCTGAAGGGTGTTCTAGTTTTGTTTTGTAACACTGGGGCTCAAACCCATGGTCTGTGCCCCAGAGGTCTTGCCTTGGGAATGAGTGTAAACAAGTCCCCACTGATCATGGGGTAGTTTGAGTAAACTTAAAAGCCAAGAGGTGGAGAGCCAGCCAGGTGGATGTGTCCTTCAAATGCTGACTTTCTGCTGACTGGGTAAACCAGAACTCAGTGGGAGTAGATGCATGAGCCTGTGAAAGCAGGATGTCTGCCTTGTCTCTCTCAGCCCGCTTCATACTCTGCCTTCGTGGTCTGGGCGAGTGAAATGACATTTATTGTTTGCTTCCTTAAATCTGAGACAATGAAGCATTTACTAAGATGTATGACACAGCACAAGAGCATTCTCTTCAGAGGAGTGTTTATAAACACAGAGAAAATTTTCCCTAAAAACTTTATATACTAAAAAAAAAAAAATTCTGAAGGTCATTTCATTGGCTATCTGCTTCCTAAGTTCCCTGAATACACATCCATTATGGCCTATCCTTACTCTCTACTCTCATTCAATACATCAAATGTCACTTTTCTCTTTGCATGGTGTTCACTCACACTGAGGTTGCATTCAGATATTCCCCTTTATCAAGCTTTCCTACTCTTCCGTGTGTGTGTGTGTGTGTGTGTGTGTGTGTGTATGCGCACATGCACACTCTTTATGCAGATGTGCACTGCTCACAGTTGTGTATGCGATGTTCTCCTGTAGCCAGCATTGAGGACCTGGAAGGCACTTTTATTCATCTAGAAGTCCCAATGCCTAATTGGTCCTTGGCACATAGTAGGTACTTGTTTAACATTTGCACAGGTGATTGCTTCTGTGCCACAGGCAGGGTGGCTATTTTAATGACTCACTAGGAGAAGAAAGTGCTGATTGGGTGACAGAAGAATGTGTGGGATGCCTATACTTATTTCTCTCCTGAAGGCAGCAGGGTGTACATTTCATTAAGGGAAGTAAGCCGCTGATGAGGGCTTAACTCCCATACTCCAGCAACAGATAAAAGTACTTGCAGATGTGAAAGCAAGAGACTTCAGGCTTTTTTCACTATCAGAGCCTGCAGTCCCCATCTCCAGGAAGCAAAATAGTAAACATTTCAGTCCTTTTGTTTCAGTGTTCCGATAATTTCAAGAAATTATCAAACAAGAAAAGAAATCCTAGAGAAGTTGAAAGACACAGACCTCAGCAGATGTTCCTGGAATCTTAAGGTCACACTTCTCAGGCAGCGTGTGTTTGTTAGCTTTACAATGTATAATCTGTTGGCATTTTTTTCTGAGTAAATTAAAATTCATTTCCTAGGAAATGCCAATTGCGTTACCTTCCTGCTATTTAGCAGAAGGAAGCTAATGAAAAGATAGCTATGCCATAGTAGCCTTAAGTTTTGTTTTGTTTTAAATGGGTTTGACCCACCATTGGCATTGGCATGGTGTGAAGGTTTGAATGGGTGTAGTAAGAGCAGGTGTGGCTATGAATTAAAGCCTTTGGAGAAGACTCAGCCTTGTTGTAGCCTGTTCAAATAATCAAGAACAAAGGTTTGTACTAGAGGTGTCTCCCAGTTTCCCCCGGGGAGTCCTGTGTTCTCACTGGGTGATTAAGGTCTCCTGATGGGAGATCATAATTAAGTACAGGGTTGTGGTTGTTTTCTTTTTCAAAAACCAGTCCAAGGACCAGATTACTATCCTCAGTGGGGCTTGGTAGCCTTTCATCCTATCCCAGTACTAGACCTGTATTGTATCTTTGTACAGTGGTAACAGACTCCTGATTAACTGTCATGGATTTGCTTATTGGTACACATTAGTGTCAGATTTAGTGCAGTATTTTCTATCGTTGCTTCCCAAAGGAGATCTTGCTCAAGAATAAAATCTTGGTGACTTTCTCCTAGCAAACAGCATAAATATAAATGTGCCCAAAAGGACTTTACTGACTCCCTGTGGGGTAGAATTCCGAGTAGTAACAGATTTAGCATGTGGGCTGATACCTTTTTAGTATCAAGGGGACAGCATTGTTTAGAGAAAGCCTTGACTCTATTTGAATAGCTTAGAAGGTGCCAGGAGGAAGGCCAGAGGAAAAGGAAATGGGAGAGCTGTTGGTTTGTCTCACCCTTATATTGGATGACAGGAAGTCAGAATGGAGGTCGGCCACGGCAACCTGCTAAGGTTTGAACATCTGTTTGAACAACTCAAAAGTCTTATAGAAACCAAGTGAATTGTAAGAACAGGGAATACAAAAAAGGGGTAAGCAGGACGGCGAGTGATGGTTTGGTAAACCTCTGCCAGGAATAAATTCCTTTCTTGACTCTGTTTTTTATTTGACCATACCCCAAAGTAGGTAGATACCATGTTACGGAAACTGAGGTTGCTGATTCACAGAGCTGGCCAGTGTCCCCTGCATGGTGAGACCAGCCTCAGTCACATTTGGCTTCCACATTGTCCTAATTTCCAGTCACATCTAAAACCTTGTGGAAGTGCCACTAACTATCTGAGTCCTAGCAGAATCACTGCAATGTCTATTAAGAGAGGTGCTTTAGAGCTGGGCTTTGTTTGTGTGAATTTGGATGGTTTTGCAACTTTGTTTATTTTTAATACAGGCTAGATTTAGGTTATGTGTGTGTTGTGTTTGTATGTGTGTTTCTGATGAAGTTACAGATAGATACTCACAAATGCTATTTCATTGCCAAGAAATTTAAAAAATAAATAAGTCGACGCTATTTTTGAGCTTTTCTCCAAAAGAAAAACAAACGGTGCTTGTGGACAGACAGCTGTTTTGTTAGGTGTGGTTTTTTCGTTCTTCATTTTGTGTTGGACAGATGCATAGGCATGACAATTCTAGTTCCCAAGTGGATGCAAACAATTTTGTTTCCCAAATAAAATAATGCAGCAGTTTGTAGGAAAGCAAGGACAGTGACCAGAGAATTTTTTTGCCTGAGATGAACTGTCTCCCTCTTTTATCTACATTTGGGGCTGAGCAGCCAGCAGCATTCCAGGAGTGAACTCATGGGCTCTTCTGTCTTCACAGATACCACCTCCTCAAGCTCCTCCAGAAGTTTGGCAAGGTGAAGCAATTTGACTTCCTCTTCCACAAGTCGGGGGCTTTGGAGGGCCAGCCCCGAGGGTACTGTTTTGTCAACTTTGAAACTAAGCAGGTAATTGAGCTCTCTCTCTCCCTCTCTTAGTCTGCACTCTATCATAGTCATATTTATATCTCTTGACCACCAGACCTCATGGGCAGGAGTCTTGTCTGGTTATTCTCTGTGCCTCACAGTGAATTCAAGTAGTACGGCCTGCACAAGCTTCCTCTCTGGGCTCAAGCTGTAAGGTGACTGGCCAGTAGCACACATTGATCTGCAGTGATCTGTATCAAAACCTTGTACTTGTTTGGTTGGTTGGTTGCTTGCTTGCTTGGTTTGGTTTTTCTTCTTCTGTTTTTTTTCTAAAAGATCTATTTATTTGTCACACAGTGCTCTTGCCTGCATGTGTGCTGGCATCTCATTACTGACAGCTGAGAGCTGCCATGTGGGTGCTAGGAACTAAACTCAGGACCTCTGGAAGAACAGCCAGTGATTCTAACTGCCGAGCCATTACTCCAGCCCTGATTTGCTTTTTCAAGACAGGGTTTCTCTGTATAGTTCTACCTATCCTGGAACTCACTTTGTAGACCAGGCTGGCCTTGAACTCATCAATATCCACCTGCCTCTGCCTCCTGAGTGCTAGGATTAAAGGCATGTGACACCTCTACCTGGCTATGAAATTAGTACATTTTACATGTAACTAACAGTACAATTAAAAAGTAATCATCAGATGCTGGGTGTGATGGTACACACCTGTAAGGCAGGCACAAGTAGATGTCTCTTAAGTTTGAAGCCAACCTGGTCTATATAGTAAGTTCCAGTCCAATCATGGCTGTATACGGAGACTCTGTCTTAGAACAAAACGAAGTCATAATTTCTGGTGATTACATAGTATTATATGGATTTATGCTATATGATCCCCAGTTATTAGTTTATGAGTCACCACTAGTGACAGGCTAGTATAAATATTATGGTGTGGGTGTCTTTATAGCTGTAACTATGTACATTCGCTGCATTTAGGGAAATGGAATGAATGGCATCATCAAAAGGCATAACTTTTAGTCAGGCATGGTGATGCGCACCTTTAGTCCCAGCACTTAGGAGCAGGCACAGGCAGGTGAATCTCAGATTTGGAGGCCAGTCTGGTCTATAAGAGTGAGTTCCAGGATAGCTAAGGCTACACAGAGAAATTCTGTCTCCAAAAAAAAAAAAAAAAAGCTTAATTTTTCTTAACGGACTGGCCACAACTGGGCCTAGTTGTACATGCCTGCAATTCTGATGCACGGGAGATCTAAACCTGCACAAGAGCATCATCTGTCCTCACCAGTGCAGGCAACAAATGATACATTGTTATTCTAATTGTCCACACCTTTTTATAAGCAATTAAAAGATGGTCATATGATAACCATTGTTAAATGCTTTTCCTTAATGATAGAGTGATAAGGATTCTTGCAGACTACTAAACTCAGAAGTCATGAGCATGTCTCTTTTGACCTCAGTTTTCATCTGAAAAAAATGGGGTAAACGAAAAGGTTCTCTTACAAAGTTGAGAGGCTGTGAACATATGTAAGTATACGTAGGACAGTATGATTGGCATTTAGTATTAAATTTGTAAACGTTGAAACAAAGTACAGAGATGGCAATTGTTCTTTAGAATACTCTTATTGGCCTCTACTGCTGCTGATACTTCCGAACTGATAAAGTACTTCAGATACTGTAAGCCATCAAGTGAAACAAAAGAACATGTCTCTTGTCTAACACTCTGTATGCTACAGTGGAGCATTACTATGGCCAGTGAATAGCCAATGCCTGTTACACAGTGGGGAGTGAATAACATGATAGTGTGCTGCTGAGTGCTAGAGACTTCCTGGAGATGCCAGCTTGGCATGCTCATGTATGTGCACCCTGCTGTTGGGGTCTTCCTTAAGAGCCTCTTCACTCCTACTAGAGGTGGGTTACCCTTGGTCGAATGCCTGATGGATACCCAAGGGGCAGAGAAGGTTCATCAGGATGGGGAAGTGGCCAGGTTTGCTGGAAGTGACCTAGAGTGACATTATGACTTTATGCAGCTTTGGGAATTCTTTTTAACTTTGTTACTGCTGTATCTGATCAGGAAAGGGTCAGGGGAGTTTGTGCTCTATAAACTGGGTGTATGGCTTGTCTCACACAGGGGCCTTGCTCAGTTTCTTGGGACTGGCCCCTGCTTTCTCCACACTGATTTCTTTCATACCCATATCTATGAGGCTGTAGTCCAGGATATGGCTCCAGAGCTCCTGAAAGGAGCACAGGGCCTTGATGTAGTATTGAAAAATATTATTTTCAGGCATGTGACTTTAGTTTGCAGTGCATTTGTTTAACTCTGTGAAGCTGTATTACTGTGCCTGTTTAAAACACCCGGTGGTCCTAATAAAGAGATGAACTGCCAGTAGCAAAGAAGGAGCAAGGATAGGCGGGGCTGGAAGGCAGAAGATATAAATAGGAGAAACAAGAGAACAAGGAGAGGAGGACACCAGGGACCAAACACCCAGCTACACAGTAAGCCATAGAGAAAGAAGCCAGGAAAAGTATACAGAAATAGAGAAAAATAAAAGCTCAGAGGCAAAAGGTAGTTGGGTTAATTTGGGTTAAGAAAAGCTGGCAAGAAACAAGCTAAGACTGGGCATTCATAAATAAGAATAAGCCTCTGTGTGTGATTTATTTGGAAGCTGGATGGTTGGCTCCCAAAAAGCCAAAAGAATAAAATGTCACAGACATTTTGGTATCCAACATGGTGCGCCAATTGTCCTCTTTTGTAATTGTCTGCCTTTTACACTATAGCTGTCCTAGTCAGCAACTGCAGTTCTGCTGCCAGCAGCAGCCTGAAGAAATTCTGTTCCCTCAGGCACTGACTCTTTCAAAGCTCTAAGGGAACCTATCTAAATCTCTGTCCTGCTAAGGAACTCAAGATTCAAAGGTTAAGATAGAATTCTGCTTCCCAGAGAGGTTGAATAGCAAGCAGCTCAGCTAGCTCTCCTCCTGGTGTCTCCCAAGAGTCCTCAAGCCGTTCCTGGCCCCTTCTTAAAAACCCTTCTCCACCTGGCTCCTCCCTACTGCTTCCTGTCATCTTGTTGCTGACGCAGCCTCCAGACCACAGGTGAATTTTATTTAATCAAACACATCTTTGCATCATTAAATAAATGTTCCAGTGCATAAACAAAGTAACATACTTTAAAATAATTTTCTACAGCAATGTAGTCTGTTGTATGCCAGCTAAAGCATGTGTGTAGAAAGACTGACCTGCTGGGCGGTGCTGTCAGCCAGCACTCGGAGCTCCTCCTCTGCGTGCCCTACTCATGCTCTCTGAGTACTCACACCACCCTGTGGAACAAGTCGTGACCGTATCTTAGAGCTGACAAATGCCAACAAATGACAGGATTTGAACCATTGTTTCCATTTTTTTTTTCATTGTTTCCATTTTTAAAAGTTTGTATGCTGTTGTTGTTTTGTTACTCAAAATTTTAAGCCAAGTACCAAAAGCAATTTGGTTAGAAACCCAGCCGCTACAACTTACCAAGGCCTGGCGAGAATACAGATAACTAAGGATGACAGGCATTTGAGTTTCTGACTATTGTTCCTACCTTGGACAGGAAGCAGAACAAGCCATCCAGTGTCTTAATGGCAAGCTGGCACTGTCGAAGAAGCTGGTGGTAAGATGGGCCCACGCTCAAGTCAAGGTAAGTCTAAGGGAGACAGACAGCATCCTGCCTCGTCCTAAGTCTATAAAGAACAGCTCCCGCCTCTCCATTCGCATCCAGAAACTTCATCTGGAGCAGCCATGCTTTGCTCACTTGCTATGGTGTCTTGTCCAATTTTCTTTGGAAAAGCTTCTCAGGAAGGGAGCAGATTCCTTCGTTGTCTGTCTGCACATGGCCACAGATCCCGACTTTTGATTGATTTTTGCATGTGGCTGATATGTACACTCAAATCTGTATTTTTTTAATGGGGATTGTTCTATGGACAGGAAGAAAATTATTTATTTTTTAAATTAGTTGCTTTGGACATTAATAGCCTCTTCCCAGCTTCACCTCTCTAAGGAGAATTTGAATATGTTTATTGGTCTAAATGCTTGAGAAATGGGTAGTTTCTCTCTATGCTTAAAGCATGGCAGTCTCCCTCTTGCAGAGGTCTGAAGAGTTACTGTAGTGTGAGTTTGTGGGACTCTGAAGGGCGTCTCTAGGCCTTGAGAAATGGCACACTTCCCTGGCCATCTTATAGTTTGTCTCTTGGGGGAAAGTTCTAGAAAAGCTGTGGCCATTTTTTCTTTTCTTTTTTAAGAAAGGGGTACTCTCTTCCAGCTGGCACAGAGGCCGTGGTGAAGTACGTGGACTAGAGCAGTCCCAAGACAACTCCACTGCAGCAGATCTGGACGGACCTGCCAGCAGACAGATTCGCAGCTGTCAGCTGCAGCCTCTGCCCTTAGCTAGGTGAACGTGAGGCATGCTGCCCTTCCCAGCACTCTTCCCATAAGGACTCAGTAAACCAACATTTGAGTGGAGAGTCTCTGCTGAAAAGCAGATCCTAAATCTGTGAGGCCTGCAAGCATCTCAGGTCATGATGGGGCACACTTGGTATCTAAGACAGAATTACCAGTGCTTTTACTCAGAATAAAATCAAGTCTTATCTGCCAAACTGGCTGGTGTGTTCTCATCCTGCATCTCATTGAAAAGGCAAGCAGGAGAAAATCACCCTTCATCCTGTCTCTCGTGTGAGATCTCTACTTCATGGTTCCTTTTTGGCCAGAGGCTCCTGATTGTTCCTTAATACCACACTTAACTTTTCACAACAAGTATATAATCATCTGACATCAAATTAAACTCGTCTACTAAGGAATGTTTTCTGTATCTGCCACTGAATGCTGTTACTTCTCCTCTCCACTCAGGCCTGTTAAGAGTTGAATATTATGCTTAATACTTTACAAAATCTATCAGAATTTTAAAGTGTTTTGAATAAAACAAATATTATAAGAGGCAGTCTATTGGCAGTTTAAGAGTGTAAGAGGGTAGGCCTGCTTTGCATTTGTGCCGTCTGTGAATTTAAACAGTGAAGTTCTTCCTCTTCCAGTAAAGAGGACTAATGACTAGACAAAAGCTTTTTCTCAGCTTCTTTTTCTAAACTGCTTTTCGGCCAACACTATGAGGATTTTTTCATTAAAATTAAATATAAAACAAGCCTAAGATTGTCTGGAACTATGCTGAGATAAACTGAGTAGGGTTGGCATGTTATAACCATGTACTAGAGTCAGGAATGCTTTCTGCCCAGGTGAAATCATTTACCCCTTTTCTTATTTTCAGAGATATGATCATAACAAGAATGATAAGATCCTTCCCATCAGCCTTGAGCCATCCTCAAGCACTGAACCCACTCAGTCTAACCTCAGGTAAGCCGACATCTGTACGACTGTCATCACAGCCTGATGGCTCTCATTCTGGAATAGAAATACTGGTGTGCTGTGTTGGGAGATGTGTTCGGTACATATTTCCTCTTTTCCCACCCCCTTCCCATGATTATGTGCCACCGTTTATAGAATTCATTCCCTCATAAAAGAACAAGTTTAATTGTCACATACCACGCCTTGAACATGGTGCTGGGGTTACAGGGATACCTCAGACACAACCCTTACCCTGAAAACACGCATTCTTACCAGACCTCAGTCTCTGGCATTTCCATCATATATTAATTCCTCCCTTTCTGTGGTTTCCCGTATGCTCGCAGCATTTAATTCTATGTATCCTTACAGCAACTATAATAGTTTTGTTCCAGTTTGTATGAATTGTCAGTTGCTTCTTTGGAGTTAATTCAAAACAGGGGCACTAAGAGTTGAGTAGAAAAAGGGAAATTAAGTGGGTGGTTGAGCAGAAGCAGAGTGTGTGAGTGTGTGTGTGTGTGTGTGTGGTGGTGGTTGGGGGTTTTGTTGTTTTTGTTTTTTCTTTTTTTGCACTGTAGCTTAGGGGGAAATTTTAACAATAACAGTAACAATACCCAGGATCTATTGAGCTTCTGTAAGCAGGAGCTTATAAGTACTTTATTATATCCTTTATTTAGCATATATCCTTTAATGCCATAAAAAGCACTTTACATATGAGAAAACTAAAGCTTAGAAAAGCAAAATATTATGACTGAAACCATGCTGGTCGTAACAGAATCAGAATTAATTAACAGATCATCTTTTTACTTACTACTTCAAAATGGTCCCAGGTTAACACCATGAAGATATGTACTAAAGCTTGTTCAGGAGAAAGGAAGAAGATATCTGAAGCAATACCCAGGGATCAGAAATCAACAATTACACTCAATCTATTGTAAGATTATAAAATCTGTGATACCTGTTTGGACAAAACACTAGACTGAAAGGAAACGTGTCTTCCTTATAGGTGATATGCCCTGAGCCATACAAACTTAAAAGCATCTCACTAAACTGTAAGAGGAAGAAATGGACTTGAATTGAAATTAATTAAATAGAAAATAAACATGATTTCTTTACTGTCATTGAGAGTACATATTCATATGCCATCTACCCCATAAATTCTGATCTCCATGGAAATTTTTATAGTTCTGCTATACTGATCTTTGAATTTATGCTTGATAGTCTCCATATTACAATGAACATGGCTTTAACGTCTCAACCTCTGCACTTGCAGCTTATTTACCAGCCTGGTGTAGTAACACATTAGAATTTTATTGCAGTATATGGCTAATTCTACTGATGCAAAGAACCACGTTATTTGTGCATTCACGTGATGTTTGAAGAACTGCATGCAGGGAAGGGTTTGCCTCACACATTTGTTCTCTTCTTGTTGACTTAGCTTTTTAATTTGTTGCCCCTGAAAATGTGTGAGAATGTTCAACCACTGTATGTCCTTTGAGGGTCTCTAGAAGACCATGTGGACACGCTTTACAAATTTTTCTCACTAGCTGTAGACCATTGACAGAATCAAGAATGAAAATGGAGAAATGTGAGACAACATGCTACTGAGTGCTTTGCACTTTACCCCAGTGATTTCAGTGACCCCAGTCAGAATTGAACACCTCACAGCTCATACAGTGCCCCTCACTTCATCTTTTCTTGTCTGCAGAGCTGTGCAGCTCCCTCTCTGGGGGAGAGGAAAAGGCTTAATAGGTGGACTCCTAGCCCCGCAGTTTGTTAGTCTTGTTACTCTTGGGCTTGTTTATGTCCCTCTGCATTCATCCTATAAAATCCTGAGTGTAACCTTTCTTGGGTTTTTATAAAGATTAGAAGCAGTAAAGTCCAGAGCATGGTGGGTGTCTGGGGGGGGACACTCAGACAGACAGACAAAAAGACTTGATAATATTTGTAGAATTTTATTTTCTGGTACTAGGTGGTCGAAAAGGTATGGTAATTAGTGTATTAGTTAGTAACATGGGGTTTTGAGTTAGTTTGTATACAAATCTCAACTCTTGCTCATTAGCCGTTTAACATTAGCAAAATAAGAACTATAACCTACCATCTCACATCATTGTTAATCCTGTCTTTGTCTACTTTGTGACAAGTACTGAGATGCCACCTGGTGTCTGTGTCTGAGGACTAAGTGTAAAAGGCCATGTGAAGTATGCAAAACTATGCCTAGGCTTATATTATTTTAAAAAAAATTGGTTTTCAGGCTTTATTGTTTTTTGTAATTGGAGATTTATCTCCTGCCTGCCAGTTCAGAGGCTTAATACAATATTACTTATAACTGCTTAGCTGGTAACTTAGGTTTATTATTAGTTAGCTCTTACATTTAAATCAACCCATATTTTTTAATCTATGGTTAATCACATGGTTCATGGCTTGTTAACCTCATTTTTTACATGTCTTCCTTTCTCAGTGGCTGGCTAGTTGTCTCCCAGTCTCCACCCTTCTGCTTGGATTTCCTGCCTGTATCTATCCTGCCTTGCATTAAGCTAAAGCAACTTTATTTATCAGCCAATGAGAGCAACACATATTCACAGTGTACAGAAGGACATCCCAGCACTTTTTCTTGGTTCATGTTCATAGTTTAATACTGTATGGCTTCCCTAATACACATCAATATAAGAAGATGAGCGGATTTTCTGAATGTGCCCAGGTGTATTCTGATCTCTCTTCCTTTTTCCAGTGTCACTGCAAAGATAAAAGCCATTGAAGCAAAGCTGAAAATGATGGCAGAGAATCCTGATGCAGAGTATCCCGCAGCACCTGTCTATTCCTACTTTAAACCACCAGACAAGAAAAGGACTACTCCTTACTGCAGAACAGCCTGGAAGTCTCGGAGATGATGGCCACTTTCCAGAGCAGCAAAAGCAAATGGGCTCCACATTTGAAGTCCTCCTCCATTGTACTTGTAGATGTGAATGGTACTGCCAACAGCACAGTCACATGTTAGAGCTGCTAACATAGCGTGTTTGGTATTCATATGGATGTGTCTTCCCTGAACTGTGTGGAACTGAGCATCATCCAGAATAAATAGGAATGTGTCCAAACTGATTTGAACACTGAGCTGCTCTAGTTGGCTGCTTTGTTTGGATTTGTAATTCCAGAAACACGGTGTGCCAGAGAGAAAAATAAGCATACAAAGTTGTTACTTAAATCAGGAAACTAATTTATTAATATCCACCAAAAACTTTTGGCATTTTTATGTATAAAGGTCTTTTCAACATAAACAAAAAATAAGGGTGAGGGTGGGAAGTGAGAGGCATTTTCAGTGATTTTCAGAACTGTTTGAGAACTTACTGTGGAAATCCTTCAGTTGGACTAAAAAGAGAATTCTTGGCAAAAAAAAAAAAAAAGCAGCTGATCCCTTGAGTGAATGTTACAGCAATCTATCTAAAAATTATGCTTATTATTTCCAAATCTCAATTAGGAAAATGTGGTGTATGTCTTAAAATTGTTTATGTCAACACAGTATAGAGTCAAATTTAGCATTTTATAACACAGCAGTATTCTATTTGGAAATCCAGCTTTTATTCTTTGGCAATCATGGTTTTAAATCTGAATCACCTTGCCTTCTGTAATACCAAATGTTATTACTAGCCTGGATTTGAATACACTCACTACATGAGACTGTTTTATATCATGAGGTTGTCCCAGTAAGAATCATGTCATAACCAATCTAAGTAGAAAAGCAACATTTCTTTGAAAACCTAAAGTTTACTATATTGGTCACTCTCCAGCATTACTGTCTAATAGTCCTGGGGGTTGTGGAAAGCGGCTGAGTGACCTTGTGCAGCTCAGGAGGGCAGGTCAGTGAGCATTAGGAGGCAGAGCAGCCAGTGTTCGGGCACCAAGACCATAACAACCACATGTGTTCTGCCGTATTGAAAGACTGCATGGCTTTAAAATGAGCCTTATTCTGACAGCATGCTTCTCCTCAGAAGTCTTTGTCTCTTTGGACATCCTGAATCTGGTAGTATAGAAACATACATAAATGGACAGCCTTGGGTGCATGTTTTTCAGCTCGGTGGTGGTGTTTTGGTGCCAGACCTGATGGACCGTTTCATTAGCAGCACCATATTCACTGGGCAAATCACTGTCACTCACCACAGGTGCCACCCAGGATGACTTGGATTGTAGAAACTCAAGTCTCCCTGAGGTTAAGACACTTGACTTGACCTCGAAGGTTTCAGAGTCCACAGAACTGCTTCAGAGGAATTCTTACCGCTTTTCCCAAGGCCAGTCTTTTTAGCTGTCTTTAGATATTGAATATTTCCTGAATTTATTAGTCGTGTGTATCTATGATGCAAGAAACTCTCCTTCCACTTAGGAGCTCATTCAGGGAAGTGGGAACTCTGGCTCCCATTTGTCCGGCTGCTTGTTAGAGTCTAGAATTCACCGTAGCATCTGTGAGTTCTCAAAGGGTTGTGGTGGAGTAGAACTTGATGCCAGTAGCCTTCTATTTTTAATAGGAACCTAGAAAATACTTAGGATTATCTAGAGTTGTTTCTTTAGAAACTAGAACTATTTATTTGTATTTAAACAATGCCTATAATTTGTACCAATTCTTACCCCTCTGTGTGAATAAACGCAAGACAGTATCTATGTGGTTGTCATCCTTTGTCTATGCACTGAGTCACAGCTCTCTGGGAGGCTGGTTCCACTCAAACTGGCCAGCAGATCCAGGTGATGTGCTACTTTCAAGTGCCTTCTCTCCAGACGGTTCCACGGGCCCAGTCACTTCACCCTTTTGCCTGCCTAGGTCTGCCATTAGAGATGAAGAAGGGGACTAGGTGGTCTCAGGACACGGGTGATTGTCTGGAAGGACAATGTATCGTAGAATACTCCTCTCTTCTTAAAGTAGAAGTTTTAAAAGAATGAATGTATACATTGTAAATATGGTGAAAGGGGTCCAAGTGTTAACCTGATTACTATGAAGAGGTTATCTGGGCCAGGTGGTGGTGTGGCGCACACCTTTAATCCCAGCACTCAGAAGGTAGAGGCAGCCAGAGCTTTGTGTTTGATGCCAGCCTGGTCTACAGAGTGAGTTCCAAGACAGCCAGTGCTAGAGAAACCCTGACTTGGGGAGGAGGGGGAAAGGTTGTCTGAAATTATTCTCTGGTTTGCTATTTTGTCAGAACCATCTCATTTGTAGTTTTGATTTGTTTGGTGGAAATACCGAGGTGGGAGGTGTGAAGCATGGGCTCTCAGCTCCTGTCTCAGATCACCCTGACCTATTGGCTCTCTGTCCTTAGGGGAAGGGTCATCTGAGGAGAGGCTTCTCGGAGCAGCTTGTAAATAGATAAAACCAAGAGTTCTACACCCTGTCTTTCTTTATGAAGATGAGCAGCTAACTTCCAAATCTGGACATTCACCTCTGGTTTTTATACTAATGTCTAAAAGAGCAAGATATTCTTGCCTTGTAAATTAAGACTTAAACATTCCTGTGTGCAATCATTGTGTTCCTGAAATAATTGAGCACAACAAATATATCTTTGATTTCTTCTTTTCTCTTTTCTTCTTGCTTCTATTTGATCCGTCTTCCAAACATCTTGGATCTGACTACTACTCACCCAGCCCTCCTGTTCTCGGTCAACTCACAGCTATTGCAATGCCTCGCTAACCATCTCCTGCTTCTAAAGTTACTCCCATAGAGAGGATTTGTACTAAAGGTATTGAACACAGGAATTTGTATGCGCTAGACAAGTGTTCTCTTTTTGAGCTACATACCTAGTTTGTTTTTTTTTTTTCATTTTGAAAAAGGGTCTCATTCTGTAACCCAGGCAGTCCTTGAACTTATGTCTCAGGCCTTCAGCAGCTGGGCTAACAGATCTTGATACCGGACCCAAGAAGCCTCTTTTAAAACTTCTTTTGAAATGTCATTCTCAAGCTATATACAGTAGCATGTATCTGTAGTCTCAACCACTTGAAAGTCAGACGTCCAGAAAGCCATTGATAGCATGTGCCCCATTGATGTTTAAGAGTTTTAAAAAAAAAAAATCACTTTCCATGGCTTTCATCACATCTGAAATAAAATCCAAAGATCCATATGGTCCAAAATGACTTGTGCTTGTCTACATGTCTACACTGAGGTCTCTTCTTCTGTATCACTGCACTCAGCCATGTGACCTCTCTGTTCCTTTGGATGCAAGGGAGCCGCTCCCTGAGAGGTTACTAGCACCTTCTGTTGCCTGTGATGCTCATGGGCCCATCTGGTCATTTCTCGGCTCATGTGTAAGTGATTAAGAAGCTGTCCTTGGACTCCCATTAAGATTAATCCCTGCCACTTTCCCGTTCTTGCTTTTTTATTTTCTAAATAGAACTTACCACTACCCAGCATTCTATATAATTTGATATCTGTCTTTTTATCTAAATATAATGTTGACTGCAAGAAAGAACTCTGGAACTGCTATATCACCAGACTTTTTAGACAGTGCCTGTCATGCAACACACTCAATGAATTTGCTGATCGAGATACCAGGATCCTGTTTATTTGAGACTTGAAGAGACTTGGAAGATCATCCCACCTCATTCCTTTGTTGTCCAGGTGGAGAGCAGGGAACCCTGAGAGATGATGTAGCTTAGGCAGGATCACACATTTAATAGATGCTATTATGGTCAAGGGCTCCTGTGGTGAGCCCCCACTGAAAAGTATTAAGAGTTTGAACAGTGGATCCAGGTATGATGGTGCACACCTTTGATCCCAGCGCTTAGGCTGTAGAGACAGGCAGATCTCTGTGACTTCAAGACCAGCCTGGTCTACATAATGCGTTCCAGGCCAGCCAGAGTTACATAGTGAGACTCTGTCCCAATAAGAAGAGGAAGATGAAGAAGGAAGAAGGGGAAGAAACCAATAGATGCATGTACACTTGCTTACTCCTGGTGACTCATCTTCTGTATCTAGCATGTAAACCTCAGAACCCTGTCACTAAGAAGGCCACCACGAGATGCAATCCCGTGACCTCTGGTTGACCTTCAGAACTGTGTGTGAGTTGAAATTAACCTCTTTAGCTATAAACTAGCCTACCTCATGTCCTTCATTATAGTAAGGCACACATAGGACAATAGAAGAGCTTTAGGTAGAATCCACAAATGTCAGGCCTACAAACATTACCCATTCAGCAGCAGAATGACACATGCTCCCTCTTTGTGCAGCTGTGAATGTGATGCCTGAAGGAAAAACTCAGAAGACTCTTGTGGCGCATGAAAATCAAATTTCAGGGTCCCACGAAGTTTTAGTTAGAACACAGATGCCCTCATGAATCCACGTGATACAGAAAACACAGAAAGCAGGTGATGCAATGATGTGCAATGGGGGATCACTGTTTTCTCGTCCCCCTCTATTATCTGTGTGGATGTTGTGTGCACCATGTGCATGCAATGCCCTCAAAAGTCAGAAGAGGACTCCAGGCCCCTGGAACTGGAGTTAGAGGCAGTTGTAAGCGGCCATGTGGGTACTGAGAACCATGGTGCTGGTCTTCTGGGACAGCAGCCATCTCTCCAGCCTCCTATTACTAGTTTCTTGCTTGCCTCTGGAATAGGGAATTGTCTGTGCCCATCCTGATATCACTATTCTGCAAAAGATTGTATCCTCATAGTCTGTGTGAGGAAACCAAGCTGTATGCGCACTGGCATCAGGTGTGCCTAAGTTAATTTAATTTTCCAGTCCAAGTGAGAACTCATCCAGCTCATGTGACAAAATCAATGTTCCAATCACCTTGTGGTATGAATTTTATTGGCTCATGTAATTGAGAAGCCTAAGTGTTGATAACATTCAGAAGCCTGTCTCTGGATTCTGTTTTCTCTTTGTTGGATCCATTCTCAGGCAAACTCTCCCACTGGTCTCTGGAGAGGAGAGAGATTTTGGGTTTAAAAATAAAAGTCAGACCTGTGAGAATCTATCCCAGGCGACATACAGTCTTCCCTCCACATTCAGTCTAACTTTTACTAGGACTGTTGATTGTGCAGAATGACATGTTTTCTCTGTGTCCTGTGACTTTCCTAAGGCAGAAATGACATTAAAGTGGTAGTAGCCTTTTTCTCCCTAAAATCTCCACTATTTGAGATGCTCTTCCTGCCCTCCTCCCAGGCGAGGAAACACATTCCGCAATCCTGGACTGTCGCGCGCGAGAGAGTAAGGGTGATAAAGTCTAATCCCATACATGGCAAAGGCAAGAGCAGAGGAGACCTAACACAGGGACAGAGGCAAGATTTCCCGGCCAGCACCTGTGCTAACCCAAGGATTCAAGAAGAGCATTGGCAGGGGTGGGAGGCAGGATGGAGAGAGCAAACAATGCCTGAGAGCACTTGGCATTGAACTTCTGTGGAAGGAAGTTCTGTCCAAGCACCTACATGTCTAGAAGAAACTAGGCTTATTTACTTTTGTAGTCTGCTCCAAAGTGCTGCCCCCCAAGCCACAGGAGACTCTATATTAGAAACTAGAGAACCCAGTTCCACCCGCCACTCTGACTGCATTGCTGCACAAGAGATTCCTACTGATTAAGTAGTGCTCGCCCACCCCCACCCATGTCTAACAGATCTTTCTATAAATTCTTAAATGCTGACCCAAAGCAGTTACTACCTTTATGCCTTTGAAACACAAGTCCTAGCTCAGCATTTATCACTATGCACTCTGCTTTGTCCTTTAGGAATGAGCACCACTGAAAGGAAAATGAACGTTCCTCCCAGAAAGCAGACAAGACCACTTCTTAGATCTCAGCAATTCCTGAGACTTCCATGTCTGTCTCTATACTGACATCTCAGAAGTATCTTTCCAACTCTAGCCTCATGAACTACTTCCTGAACACGCCCCATACCCTGACCAAACTGAGCTTATTAAACCTTCTTGCCTGTCCCTCCAGCCTGTAAAGGAAATCCTTAGAAATTAGAAATCTCAGAGTTAACTAAGCCATTTTCCACTATATAATAAAGTTATATATGATGTCACTAGACTCACAATATAAAAATATGTGTATCAATATTTAATATATGAATCTAAAGAATCATAATGCACAAGTATACAGTGTATGATTCTGCACAAGTATTCAACATAAAGAATTCTATCTAATACTGTACATGACTTTAATATGTAAAGCCAGTTTCCAAATGGACATGTTGCATGTAGTAATAAGTATATAGTATAAACCCATCCTCTTTGTTCCCACAGCTGCCTCATCACCTCCGCCTTGCAGTAGCTCAGTACTCCCATCCTCAAATCTGTCCCCACATCAACTGCCTGCATCTCTACAAACCCCAGTTTGACTGTCATCTACATGCTTAAAGGTCCTCGGAAGTTGCTCACAGTTTATATTTTGAAGCTGATATTCCTTAGTATGTTATGCAGGTCTCCATCCCGGTGGAGTGATGTTCACGTTTGAAATGATGGAGCAGAAGAGGTTGACTGTGAGAGTATGGTGGGAGCAGAACTCTCTAGGAGGTGCCTGGTTGTCCTGGAGGATTCCGCTGATCTAGTCGCTTTGTACCTATGCATTCTGAGGGATGATAATGGCTCTGGGTGTGGAAGTACTTACCAGACACTGAACCAGTGCCAGGTTTACTATTTACTATTATTTTATTATTATTGCATTTATTTACTCTGTGTATTTATATGTTGCATATTTTCTATGTTGTGTATTTGTGAGGGTACATGTGAGACGTGGCATATGTGTGGCAATCCGTGGACAGCATGAGGGCTTTCGTTTTCTCCTTCCACCATGTGAATGTCAGGCGGCAGGCTTGGCAACAAGTCCCTTAACCCACTGAGTCATCTCTGCAGCCCAGAATCTAGTTCTTAACTTGAAGATGCATCATGAATTCCTGGAATATTCTAACACTTCTAAGTGGGTTTTCTGTTAGTCCTGTTTTACCATGAAGAAACTCAGGTTTCTGGAATTTGTCATTGCTGTAGAGCCCCACAACTAGTGTGTAACAGAACTATGCATTATCTCAAACTTCCAGAACCCTCCACTCCATGCTATGCACATCTGTAGAGACAGTGGAGCTGCCTATTCATAGACCCAGACTTCCTGTTTTGTCACCCCACCCTTTAGCTGCCACGCACCTCTCCTAAACACAGCCTGGTATACACTGTTTGGGCCCCAGTCTTCACCCTGCTCCACCCCTGCCTCAGCCCTTGCCTGCCTCACACCAACATATCCTTCAGTGCCTCCCATAGTGCTCCACCAGTGCTTCACTAGGGGCCATGCTAAGCACCCTGCTCCTTGCTCCCAAGGCATCCCTTGTAACACTTACCACATCACACTGCAGCCTAACTTTTCTCTCTCGGTAAGATTATGAGTCCTTTGTGGCAGAGACCAGATCAGCCTTGTCTGTCTTTTTTGGTCCGAGCTGGAATCTGGGATGGAGTAAAAGCTTCACAAATATCTGCCAACCTGAATTGACTCAGTGTATGTCCAAACTGGGAGACTGAGGTAGCTATACCTATAGACATTGTAATATACATTGAGACCTAAAGAACTTACATCGATCACTTTATGTAATCTTCTAAAGCTGATAATGCTCCCACAGATGAGGAAACTGAGGTTCCGTTTTCTCAAGTTCACACAGCCAGAGAGTGTTCAGACTTGGAGTCTAAAGTTTTCTCCCTCACTTCCCAGATCACATCTGATTCAAACAACTTACATATTTTACCAAGAACACTGTAACTGAGAGAGATAAGGTGCCGGCTGAGGGTCATTCTGTTTGTACCCCATTCTGTGCTCCTTTCCTCAGCAGGACTCGTCCAGCAAGGTGACAAGGCGAGAAGAGGGTCCTGGACAGGACCGGCGTAAGCGGCCTCTGTCTCTTCCCATTTACTCTCTCCCTGTGTGTCACAACCTGAATGTTTAAATTTCGTATTTAGTATTTACTCTGAAATGGCTTTCATCTGATTTCCCCCTTGCTCACCAATTTAGCTGTCAGAGTAAATAAATGTGAAGCTGGGTCTCCAGTCTCTCCAGCTCACATTACCTTCCTAGAATTACTCCCGGCGGGGTGGAACCACTGCTGGGGGCCTCCCACAGAATTATCCGGTTACTAATGAAACCCCTTTTCAAGCCCAAACCTTCAAGGACAACAGAGTCTCAGGTGGGGGGAGGATGGCAAATCCACCTCAGAGGACCAGATGACCATATCCTGTTAGAGACCAATGGGAGCTGAAATGATGACATTAAAGATGCCTGGTACTTATATAGCTCCAGAATGGAGTCAACATTTGTAAAAGTATTAATTAGTATTTAATGTGTGGTTAGTTTTCACTCCATCCCTGAGGGGTGAGAATGTTTAGCCCCGGTGCAAGTTGGGAAACTAGACCTCTAAGAGGTAAAGTGACCTGCCCACAGTCTCCTGCAAGAGGAAAATGAGTATCCTGTCTGAGCAGACTAAATGAGTTGCTCTACGTTTCTCAATCTGGCTTCATTCTGCTGCAGGAGTCTGGGCTTGTGGGAAGCAAGATTTCTTGTCTGAAGAGATTGCATTTTTGTCTTTGAAGTTGGATACGCTCTGGGCTAGAATAATGGGTCGGTTGCTTCTTGGGTGAGTTATTCGGGAGAGCTTTTGAGTGTTTGAATTATGCCCTGCCTATCCCAGAAAGAACCTGAAGTAGTATCCAGTAGAAGAAACACTACAAAATCTGGTGGGTCCATGCCATGGTGGCCCCTGATATTCAAGGGCTGGTTACAGACATTCTGAGTTACTGACACGTGTTTCACAGTTGGGTGGGGCTGTGCTTAGGAGATGGACTCTGTTAACAGCCCCACCTAGCAGGGGAGAAAACTGAGGCTGAAGGAGTGAATGAAGTACTTGCCGATCCAAACAGTAAGGGAGTAAGGGGCGTTGTGGAGGCTGGCACGGAGGTGGGCAGCCCTCAGCCTTCAGACTTCAGTACTGCATTTCCTCTTCCCTCTTGTTCTAGTTTGATTTTTCTGAGGATCCAGGTGTGGAGCTGCATGGAGAGAACAGTTTCTGCTCAGAGAGCCAAGACTCAAATCTAGATTCCAGTCAACCAGGGCACTGTATCACTTTTATAGAGTTACTAGGGGGATTGAAGAGGATGGTGCATACAGAACAGAGCTAAGTCACACAAATGGTGATTACGTCTTTGTTGTAGTCATTGCTGTCATTCTGGGAGCACGTGCTTCTCACTCCTCATAGCAGTGGCACCCCGTTTGCTGTCACTAGACCTTTGCTGCCATTTCTCTACCCGGGCCGCGGTCTTCTATCTCTCAAACCATGTAAATCTCAACTGCCATTTTGTTTCAGTTGATCTTGCCTTACCTAAGAAGTTTTGGAGGACCAAAACAGCCTTCAAGTCATGTCTTTTTGGGTTTCTATGCATGCCCCCTACTGTGTATTGCCCTCTGGACTCTCCAGGCCACGGAGAGGAGAGAAAAAGAGAGGGGAAGAGAGGAGAGGAGAGGAGAGGAGAGGCACAAAGACAGTGCTGTTGTTTTTCTGTCTTTGCCGATGAGCCAGAAGTTATATACATATTTTTTACAAAATATGGAAAGCATGTGTGTGTGTGCACATGCTCACCATGAGTGGTCATAGTCATGGGTATAGCATAGCAATCAAGGTCATGAGCTCTGTAGGTGAATCTGGTTTTGAGTTCTCGGCTCAGGCGGTTAATAGCCATTTGGCATTATAATGGTTATGAGTTCTTCAAACCTCAGTTTAAAATGAATAACATGGGTGCCATAGGGAATGCTGCCTCATACAGAAAATGAGAGCATGGTTTTACAATGCTTAGCACTTTAATACTTATTCCAGATTAAAGCATCCAAGAATAGTAATGTGTACGTGTACATATGTGTGCATGTACACACCTCACCTACTTCCAAAGTGTAATCTGTTCTCTTTAGTATAAAAGAGTGGTTCAGAACCCTTCTCTCTAAATGCCTGTGCTTGAGAGCAATAAATCACTGGAATGCAAGGGCTGATGCCAATAGCTAGGGCTGTTGCCATTAGCTAAGGCTGTTTCTGCCGGAAGGGACAGATATGTGTCTCTAAAGCTTCAGAGGTGGGTTCTTAGTATGTGGTGGTATATAGAAAATGTTCTCAGTATCTGTTTCTGGCTATGCCTATTTGTGCAGATGGAGACTGGCAGCTGGGAATGATGTTCTTTGCAAAAGTGTATGTTGCTTTCCCATAAGCCTGGTGCCTGGGTCACCACCTGTAAAAATGCAGAACATAGTAGGAAATGTCAGATAACAGACAAGCAGTTACACGGGCTTTGAAGCTCTGTGGGAGCCTGGACTCTCCTGAATATGACTGTGTGTCCAAGTGTAAGCGTGATTGTGGGACACTGTTTACATCTGTAAATGAGGGCAATTATGGAGATGGTGGTCTCTGTGATGGGTGGGTTGCTGTGCTATGCAGGACTGGGTCTAAATCTGAATGTGCACATTTTTAAAGAAGAGGATACATGTTTACACACTTTTTTGCACAGTTTGTGTGTGAAGAAGGAGACTGAGGCTTATAGTGTCCAGTTGTGTTTATCAGTGTAAGGACCTTTGAGTTTGAGGGTCTGTGTTTGGGGACTGTGCCTCCTATCTACATATCCAGGTCTCTGCCTTTCCCTAACTTTCAATATTGTTAGAGCACCATGGAAGGTAGAAAGTGTAGCGAAGTAAATCTTGAAGTGAAGGTGGATGTCCCCAGCAATTGCTTAGGGGAACTACCCTCCCACTGCCACTAGCACACTGTTCTGACCCCAGTTCTAGTCAGTCCTTAGGAGCTAGTATAGGCTTTGGCTGTTCGGGAGCAGAGATATCTTTGCAGGAGAGTGAGGAGTGTGTAGATGTCCGGAATCTGAGGGATTGGTGTGAGCAGGTAACCATTTGCAACCACATGTACACAAATGTGCCCGGCTCGGCACGGCATCAACAGAGTGTGGCTTCACATGAAATCCAGCTCTGCAGATGGGCTGACCACGGATTCCTCTCGCACTTATGAACCGGCTGTGCGAGGGCGGTGGGTGCCCTTGAGGGAGAGGCGGTATTAGGAGCTGTGAGGTTGTAAGCCCGCCAGTGTCTTTGTATGTTAGCATGTTCCCAGAGTCTCTCTGTAGCGCTGAGTTTCAGCGTGTCTCTCGGTGTGTATGTCTCTTGAGTCTCTGCCTCCTTGTGAGTGTCTCGCTCTTCTTAGCGGGGAGGGGATTGGTCACGCATGACTCATCTTGAACGGAGCGGGGCTCCAGCGGCAGGGCGGTCGTCGCCGCAGCTGGAAGGGGAGGAGGACGAAGAGGAGGAGGAGGAAGAGGAGGAGGAGGAGGAAGAGGAGGAGGAGGCAGCAGCGGCAGCAGCAAAGGCAGCTGCAGGGACCTCTCCAAGTTTGTCGGGACCTTCTTCGGAGGAGGCAGTGGCGCCGGCAGCCAGGGAGGCCGAGACTGCGTTCAGGCCGGGGGCGGGGGCTGAGGCTGGGCCCGGGGCTGCGGGGCCCGAGCCTCGGCTCTCCAGCTCTCTCAGCAGCCTCTGCCCCCAGGGCGCCCGAGGCCCCCCTCCGCGCCGCTCGCGGTGCTGTGCGCCCGCAGAGCCCTTCGCTTCCGTGCCGATGTACTGGAAGCATGAGAGCGCCGCCCCGGCACTGCCCGAGGGCTGCCGCTTGCCAGCGGAGGGCGGCCCCGCCACTGACCAGGTGAGCTAACTGGAGAGTGGGTGAGCCTCCACGGTCTCGGGGCCAGCGGGAACCAGGATTCAGATCGGCCGGGCCCAGTGGGGCAGTAGTAGGGAGGAGGGGTGCTGGGTAAGCCCGAGGAGTGTGTGTCTGCGAGTGTGAGAGCGCGCGAGCGGGTGCGGGGGGGGGGGGGGGGGTCGCGGAAAGCGGGAACACATTATGCAAATGTTGGAGGAATTTCTCAAAAAGCGATTTAGCAAAGACATAGGCGAATCAAGAGGAGGCGAGGCCAGTATTGTCCGTCTGAATAGGCGCTGATAGCGCCGATGCGCCAGGGGTTGTGCCGGCGCAACGCTGAGAATCCCGACGCCCGGCCGGTCCCGGGCGCTCCGAGAGTCTGGAGGGTTCTCTTTCATCCTTCAGGAGGCCACTCTTTTCTCTTTTTTGGCCTCATTTCATTTGCCGATCTCGCCCTCTTTGACTCCAGGTTTCCCGTGGACTGGCCCTTCGAAAGGCGTTTGAATCGGTGTCAATATCCCCGCTTCAATTTCGCGGCGCGCGTCGGGCGGGAGGGCGGATGCTCCCAGTGCTCTGGGTTTTATTTTTCTCAACCACCACCACTACCACCACCACCCCCATCTCCTTTTTATTTTCTTTCTTTCTCTCTTTTCTCCTTTTTGCATTTTGTGCCTAGAGTAGGAGAAGGGAGGGGTGGAGGGAGAAAAAAATTCGATTTTTAATTACTACCATTAAAAAATCAAATTTGCAATTCTTTGGGCGGCCTGATGGATCTCACTGATTGACAGTTGGAATTGACACTCTGGCTACCTCTTATCTTGGGCATTCACGACAATTTCTAATTGCAGGTAGTTTGTGTGTGTGCGTGTGTTTTTTTCCCCCCTCAGAGGCTTGGATTGCAAAGGAACTAAGCGATTACTTCAAGAGCCACGGGTTAAGTGCAGGGAGAGGGGGAGAGAGAGGGAAAAAACCCAATCCAAATTCAAATTGCTTCATTAGAGAGACACCGCTTTTGTGGGGAAGGGCTTTAAATGCCCACTACAAAGTTAGGACTCATTGTTCGCCGCCGGTTTATATAACAGGCGCGGGGAGGCGCTGGGCTCTGACAGCTCCGAGCCAGTTCATCAGCCGCCGTCGCCTGCATTCCCTCCCCCTCCCCCAGGTGATGGCCCAGCCAGGGTCCGGCTGCAAAGCGACCACCCGCTGTCTTGAAGGGACCGCGCCGCCTGCCATGGTGAGTCCTTTGGGCTCGGCTTTCGGCCCTGAGTTCCCCCAAGAACACAGGCCAGAGCATCTCTGGCTCAGCCTTCTGGCTATCAACCTCTACCCCTGTGCTGGAGAATTGCCGATAGGAGCCGCCTCTCTTTTAACCTTGGTTTTTCTGGCCTGGAATGTGATCTTTGGCTACTTTCGCACCCAGGATACGCTGTGTTAAAAGTTGGGGGCCGCCCCTTCTTCTCCAATAGGTCCTTTCATTCTTGTCCTCCAGCCTAGGGCGAGACATCTCTGGCACATTTCGTTGCCAGTTGGTGCGCAAAGGAACCAGATTTGTCTTTATGGCAACTCTGGGTGTCCGACTTAGCGCTTCGCTTCCTCTTTCCCATTTTAGGCTCAGTCAGACACCGAGGCCCTGGCAGGCGCTCTCGACAAGGACGAAGGTCGAGCCTCCCCATGTACACCCAGCACACCGTCTGTCTGCTCGCCACCTTCTGCCGCCTCTTCCGTACCGTCTGCAGGCAAGAATATTTGCTCCAGTTGCGGTCTCGAGATTCTGGACCGGTATCTGCTCAAGGTGAGTCAAGATAGGTGTTGCCTACACATCGGCGAGCGTGAACTGTAGCAAAGTCCTGAGGACTGTAGGGAAGCAACGCCCTTGCCAGGCCCATTTTATTTGGCGTCCTAGTTCAGCAGCTGATGGATTGCGCAGCTTTGGTCTCAAGTGTGGGAGGTCTCCTTTTGCCCTGAGTTTCAACTAGAAAATAGGAAGAGTGTATTTCAATTTCCTTGAGCCTCCGTATTATAGAAGAAAACTGGGAAAGCCATACGCCCCTTCTGAGCTTCGGTGTCTCTCTCTGTAAATGAGAATGGGGAGGCTGGGGGCGGGAGTGAAAGAGGCCCGCGCTGAGCCGACCCCCCCCTCCACCCCCTCCCCAGGTCAACAACCTCATCTGGCACGTGCGGTGCCTCGAGTGCTCCGTGTGTCGCACATCGCTGAGGCAGCAGAATAGCTGCTACATCAAGAACAAGGAAATCTACTGCAAGATGGACTACTTCAGGTAGGCTGCGGCGGTTGGGCCAGGAAGTGCTGGTGCACGCAGATCTTGCATAGGCGTATCGAGGCCACTAGTGTGACCTGTGTTCTCCGATTCCTGAGCACTGCCATCCCAAGTGCACTACGTGGCTGGGGCACTAGCCCAGCCCTCCTGCTCTGCACGTCTGCTTAAACAGAAGGCTCCAGATAAAGAGCCAATACCAGCATGCATTCGGGTGGGCGATCTGTCTCGGGTTCCTACAGTCTGACGGGCCCGGGTTGCGGTTCTGGCTCGGTCTGTGGTCTTTTCAGAGTCTCATGTTCCAGCTGTGATTTGTCGAGCTTTGGCGTCCATGGTTCTGGCCGGGATCGGTCCGGCTCTTAGCCGTCGTCCGTCTGCATCTCTAGCTTTAGTTACAACTTGAAAGCAAGTTGTGTCGTGGCCTGTCTTGGGCAGGATCCTAAGTTAGGCTCAGGACTCTTGTTTTAGCTTTGCTTGGCTCTCAGTTTTGGGCTTGTATCTGCTCCAGCCCCAAGCGCCAACGCCACATCTCCAACCCTAGCCCAGCTCCTTGGCACTTAGTCTTAGGCACCAACCTCGATATCTGCCTCCGCCTCAACTCATGCGGTGATCCGCTTTTTTAATCTGGCGTCATGACTAGGTCCCAGATTCCTGTTCCCTTCACTGCTCGACCATCGTTTCTGTCCAGGCTTCAGCCCTGCCTAGGTTTAGGTTCTAGCTCTGGGCCTCCAGACCCGCTCTCGCTTTCAGAGCGTGGCGTTGCATATATCTGGCTACACTCTGTGCTGCTGCAGTGCCGAAAGCATGTTCCCTAGCGGCTTATGATCCATCCTTGCTGGTTGCACGGTCCCGCCCGGCGTTGGCCTTTCAAACTCTTGCAGGCTCCTAGTTTGGAGGCACACAGCAGGCGCCTGCTGACCAGGCCACGGGGTCGAGGTCACAGCAGTGCCCAGGGGCACGATGAAGGATTTGCCAGATCTAGGCAGGAAGCAGAGAATGTGCTGGAGAATGATGTGTAATTGGTTCCTCGGAGCAACGCCTTCTTTCAAATGCTTTCTCCGGAAGTGGATAAAGCTGCTCTATGATATACATTCCCCTACACACACACAGACATACAGACACACAAACACACACACAGACAGACACACACACCCTTCTCTTTCAAGAGAAGTCCTGATTCAGTCTTCCAGGGAAGACCTGGATCCCAGAAAGCTTGTAAGTCGGGGACTGTGGTGGGTGGCCACCCTCAGACTCTCTGAACCTCCAGAGACCTGGAAAGAAGTCCTTGAACCTAGGGGGGAAGTTAGCAGCATGTGGGACTGCAGTTCTCCAAGAAACCATGAGAAGCAGCCTTTTCCTTCATGTTGTGGGTGAGGGTGCTCTGCCTGCCTGTCCTAGGACCGGGTGCAGGGAGTCTGTATGGTCTGGAATCTGCAGTGATGCTGAAGATATGTCATTGAGCAGGGTCAGGGCATATGGACAGTGGGTATGCTCTGTTACAGAAAAACGTGTGCCTTGCTGTTCACGTGTGAGCCATGAGAACATAGGTCCTGCATGTGACTATGGAAACTTTGTGCATGCCCCGCCCCCGTGGTTTGCGAGGTGCTCAGGACAGGGAGCACATCGGGATTGGGATGTGGGAGGGCAAGTTGGGGTAAGAGGAATGGGACTTCATTCTCCCCCAGGGGTAAGGGTGTGGTATGAATGCAGAGCTTTCAACCGACCACTGCTGTGCACATATGCCTTGTGTGGTGTGGAACAAAAGGATGAGCTCCCCTCCATTTGATGTTTTATTGATTTAGTTTAGACAGAAAATGTCTATTACAGCTGTTTTCTAGTCACCTTCTGCACAAGGCCTAACTCCTATTAGGGAGAAGGGAGACAACTATCAGGAATCCCTTTGAACAAGTCAGCTACCAGGGAGCTCAAGAACCCACCAAGCTAATGTCTAGGCCTTCCATTATAGAATAAGGCCGGGCAGGTGCCTTCTTCTGGCTCTTCTGATGACAAGGGCCGGGGTAACCTTACCAACCTTATCCTGTGTCGGAATTCCTTCCCATTATCTCCATGGTGACTTGAGACTCCTTGGATATCATGCTTTCCAAAAGCTTGAAGGGCTAGCCAAAACTAGGCTCTTGATTCCATCATTTATAGCCCCCACCAATCCCCGGTCCACTGCACTGGTGTGGTGGATGGCTTGTGCAGCCAGCCTGATCAGAGGCAGGAAACAGAGCTCCGTGAGGCTAATTATGACCTTGGGCAAGTCACAGCATCTCTGCTCTGTTCCTTTCCAAAAAGACAGTCTCCTGGACCAAGGAGGCCACCAAGAGGGAGCAGTCTCCATAAAGGCTGATAAATGACAGTGAATATGAATGCTTCAGTTATAGCCATTATGGCCGTTGGCAGGCTGGATACCAGTCTTGAACCTGTGTTGGCATTTCCCCAGGCAGCCAGAAGAGTTGGACCTGCCTGTCCAGCTGGCCATTTCTGGGAAGAGGTTCTGACTGATAACCCTTTTCCAATGACAGGCGATCTCAAAACAAAACCAGATCCTAAGTTAAGAAAATAACGTGAATAAAGCTCACTTTGCCCAAAAGCGAGGGAAGAGCTGGGAATTTTCTGATCCCTCCTCTCCCTGACAGTCTCCATACAGGCACAAGTCATCTCTGGCAGCCTCACTAGTAACACAAATAATAAAACCCAGGACAGGGAGAGAAAAGGCCTGTAGAGCACCAGGAAAGGACTATTGTCTGATTGAGCAGCAACATAGACTCTTCCCAGAGAGTTGAATAATGGTGTGTGGGAGGCAGAATTCCCGCTCAAGAACTGGGGCTAAGAGAAGGCCAGGCATGCTACCCCAGGCCTCTGTTTCCTGAACCAGGGTCAAGGGTCTGATGGGGTGTGGACTGAAGTATTCTGCCAAAGGGAGGCATGAGCTTCCAAGAGGGTAGAGGAGAGCGGTGAGTAAGAGCTTGCCCAGGGCCTCAAGGAGTGGACATTTTGGGCTCCCAAGAGCATCTAACCTCTGACCTTGTTGTCCCCACAAAAGGGTTTTATTGCAGATTCTATCTCCTCTGTTCCCCTTCCCCAACAGTATCTCTTCAGTCTCCATTGGCAGAGTGGGGTGTTGATGGCTCAGAAATTAGATAGAGGTTGGGAAGAAACTCCAAGTTCAGCAGGGAGGGAAGTTGCAAAGCATGGGGGAATTATGGAGTCTGCTGCTGCTGCTTTGAATTGATTTCACTTGTGGGGGGCAGTTGGTTTCCCCCATTACGTGCCCTGGGCCTCAGTTTTTCCAATAGTTTCTCCAGAGAACTCACCAGCCATTGTGAGTTCAACTTGATTCTCCACTTCCCTACTACTCTTGGCAAGATCACCAACAAGGAAGTGAGGAAGTGGGGTTTGCTTTAATTTCTGTACTTTTTTGGTGGTGGTGGGGGCTTGAAACTATCCCCCATGCATGTGATTCCCCCTACACACATGCACACACACACACACACGCACACACACGAACTGAAGAAGATTTTGGTGTATGTGTGTGTAGAGGGGTCTCACGGTCCTTTTTTGAAGCATTCATTTCTCCATTGCCATCAACAAACACAGCCCACTGCAGCTAAGTGTGCCTACCTGCAGCTGTTGCCCTGTGTTCTGCTTGCCCTCGAAGCTCCTGTAGTCTCCTAGAACATTGTGCCCATTTGAGGCAAAGAAGACCCATGTGCTAGGAGAAAAGCCCGGGGTCATCCAATGATTGGGAGCACAGAGTGAGGCTACCTAACATCTTATCCGCTGTATTCTGTATCTCATTTAATCATGTGATCCACCCTGTATGATACATTATGAGAGGGGAAACTAAAGCTCTGAGGAATAAGGTAGGCTCACTAATAAGTAGTAATGCTCAGAGTAAGCACCATAGCCACCTGGCTCTAAAACTTCTTCCTCTAAGTGCCCCTATGCCTCTTCGACAGTCAAGATACAGCTGCCACTGTCTGCAATTGTGAGGCACATAGACCGGCAAAGACCTCTCTCTGCTATCGCCATGATTCTCGTCCAATTTTCCCTGTATGCTTGCATGGCCCCAGGGGCAGAACAGAAGTAATCTTTTCAGAAGTTGATAACTAGCAACTTTCCTGAGACCAAGGACCCTGGCCCTTATCCCTTTTCTCTTTGACAACGGGAATGGGAAACAGAGCGTTATAGGGGTGCAGTTGAGAGCCTTATAGTTCCAGGGCTAACTGAAGTTCCTGTTCTCTGCTTGGCTTACAACTCTTGGGGGTGGGAGGAGGCAGTCTTCTCTGGTTTTCCACCTTGAGTCCAAGCTCTGTATCTGGACTTCAGCCCCTTTCCTCAAAGCTAGGGTCCCAGGGGAGGCTAAGAGCCTGGCTCCAGCCCCTCACCCCGTGCAGAGAGGCCCAGCAGCAACCAGCTGTTGGGGGACAGATGTTGGGGGGGTGGAGAGAGCAGGGAAAGAAGGAGCCTCAGGCCAGGACCTCCAGTCAGGCTTAGGCTGCTGTTTAACCTTTTAATTGCTGGTTCTACAACCCTTTTCTTTTTAAAGGTTTTGATAGAAAGGAGGAAGCGGGGAGGGAAGAAGGGATTCACTTCTAATTCTCCCTGTTTACCTCGAGAAATCTACGGCTCTCTGTCTTAAACGTCTAAAACCCAAAATAAGTGATCTCCAGTTTCTTTCCGTCTTAAATGTAGGAGACCCCACCCTGAGCTTCATTTCCCCACGTAGGAACGAGCGATTTAGTAGGCGGGGGGAAGAGATTCCAAAGGGCTGGGGGCGGGGGTTAGATGCTCGTTCACCCAACAAATATTACGAGCATCTTCTATGTGTCCAGGGGAAGTAGATCTAGAAAATTGGAAAATGAGCCTGACCTGGTCAAGGGTGAAGTTCCGCCTACAAAACCGGCTAACCGGATTTCTGCTTCCCACTGTGGTGAGAGGGCTTGTTGGTATTCCTTTACGGTTGCTAGGATTTGCAGCCTCTGTCGGGCACCTCTCCACCCTGAAAACTCAAGGCCCTTTCCGTCTCCGCGTTGGGACCCTGGTGGGGAAGCGCAAGAAATTCAGATCTCACAGTGTGGGTGAGAGTGTCAGTAGAATCATCCCCCAAACCCTTAGGCAATCCCTCCACAGCTCCCAAGCATCCCTTTCTTGAAGTTTCGTTGTCTCCGCGTGACGCTGATTTTCGATGCTTCCGGAATAAAACGGCTGGATTCTGTCTCAAAGCAGAAATTTGTCAGTTTGTCAGACTTGGATCGTAGCTTCCCTTCGCTCTTTCTTGAGGAGACTTTGTATCTCGGGACACAATGCATCCAAACACTGGCAATAACCCTGCCACCATTTCTCCATTTCTCCATTCTAATTGGAGGAGGATGGTTTGGTTAACTGTGCCAATTTGTGGCATTTCAGTTTAGGGCTGAAGACAGCATTTGAGGTGATGTGCAGAGGGTGTGAGCGTTGCTGGCGAGTGGGTTACTGGCGGCACTTACCCCCGGAGGGAGGGGAAGAGAGTACTATGACCTATCTCTGTAGGTACCAAAGTGATTCCCGGGAGACTGGGACCAGGATCCCATGGAGTCAAGTGTGGGGATAGCGCGCACGCTGGGTACAGAGGACCCCTGCTCGCTGCTCGGATTGTCAGCCCTTGCCTACTCTGCCTTTCCTTCGTCTCCTATTGGCACTTCTCAGAATTTACTTCAGGAGTGGGCCAGCATTAGACCAAGGCCAATACTGTCCCCCTCTGGGATGCCAGGTGTCCTCATTTCCATTCCTGCTACTCCTAAGCGGTTCTAAGTCCTTCAGCACTTTGAGGGGACCTCAGCTCCCACCATGAACTCTGTGTTGTGTGGATTAAGTCAACTGCGGTTTTTGAATCTCTGACTCCAGGTGTGATAAATAAGTTTTGGAGTCTGTACTTCACTGGTTCCAGCAAAGATGATGGAGTGCACTGAGCTGGGAGGGGTGTGCTTAACAGGAAGAAAAAGCTTTGGGAAAGGCTGGTTGTTCCATCATCCCAAAGTACAAACATTAAAGCCTGCCTCCCATGGGTGGCCAAAAAGTGGTTTCATTGGGGCTACCACCAGCAGGACTGAGGGTGGGATATTGGCAAAGTCTCCATTTTCTGAGGGATTAGGAATAGAGACCACAAACTGTTCTAGACTCCTCCACAGGGAAGCCATGATTTCTGAGGGCACGGAAAAAAATCTACTTGGGTGGGGTAGGTGTTTGATTAGGCAAAGGGCTGAAGCTCAGCCTAAGCAAACCTAGAGGCAGGCGTGGGCAGCGTCCCTGGACTCCCTTTGTACAAGAGATTAATGTTGTGGAGTTTGTGTGAGAGTCAGAGGTGATGAATACGCTGCATCCCAGCATTCCCAACAGCCAATAACTTGAATTTGCCAAAACAGGCAATACCACGGTGTAACTGGAGTGAATTGTGCTGGGCTGTTTATCCACACACAGTAGTGTGAGTGTGCTTTCCAGAGGAAAGGTGCTGGCCTTGGAGACAGAAACATAAATCCTTTGGGTATACTTAACCCATCTCCAAGAACGCCAAGGACAAAAGGGGCAAGCCAAAGATTCAGATACTTAAAGAACAGTGTGATCAGTGCTGGTAGGGTGAGCAACAGTGGTAGACTCTGGGGGAAGGCATGGGCAGGGAAGGAATAACCTGCAAAGGCCTGGGGCTGGGAAAATGTTGGGGGTGGAGAGAACAACAAAGGACTGAAAATGATCTTCCACTGTGGGTGGGAGATACTGAAGATTAGGAAAGAGGTGGGCCCCAGGAGGATGCGGTCTGTTGGGTTTTGTAAATCTGAAGCATCTTGGACTAGACCCTACGGATAGCATGGAGCCACCAGAGACTATGAGCAGGTCGGGGACAGGATTCTGTGTTTATGCTAAAATGTTAGCTGCAGACTGCAGTGTGGATGATACATTGACACCAATCCTGGAAAGTAGGAGCTGAGTGCAGATGGGGCAGAGAGAAGAGCCTGACCGGGACCAGGACAGGAAAGGCTATCGTGGGGGCGGGTGAGAATGTCCGATATCCACGATATCCACGCTGGGGGGCTGGGTGATTGGTGGTCCTGCTTCCTGGATAGAGTGTGCACTGGAGGAGACAGGCTTAAGCAGGTGAGGTAGCACTTTAAGGAACTCCCAGCCTGGGATCCAGGCTGTAGCAACCTAAAAGCCCCCTTGCAAATAGCAAAGAAAGAAGGGGAAGGGACAAACAGACACGCAGAATGAAAAGAAGACATAAGGAACAAGCGAACATTTGATCTAGACTTTTTTTTTTTTCAATTAGTATTAGGATGTCGTGGGCTCCAGAGTTCGGGACTGCTTGGGTTGACTGCAAGGCACTAAACTCATAGTAGCAGTCATTGTTATGGTCATCTTCATAGCTCAGATCAAGGAAAATAAGAAGTAAAAGCAATTCAATGATCTGTGGGGTCACAAAGTCAGTGAGTGCATGCAGGTGTATCCTGAGGAAAGCTTCCTCTTTGGAGTCAGGCCTGCTGGGGTCCCTTCCTTGTGAGATGGGACTCAGCCTGTCCTAGGTCCTAGATTCCTGATCTCCTCCTCTGCAAAATGAGAACTGAGACTAAAGTCTGTGAAGGATTAGAATCTTGCAAGGCAGGCAATGCTCACAACTTTCCCTGTTTTGTACTGTAGTGTTTTCCTAACGCTCATGGAATATCATAATGAACAAATATACAAATGTTAAGTGGTTGTTGTAGAATATTTGAAAGACTTGGTAAAGCAAGAAGAAAATAAAAATCTCGCTCTCAATCATCTTGGTGAAACTTGGATGCACGGGAGTAATGGATTCAAGTGTAGGGACTTGCCATGTGAACCCAGGGCAGTGAGTGCCCTGAGCGATAGAGTGGGAGACTTTCTGAACTTTGTCCCCCTTTGTCCCGTAGCCGATTTGGAACCAAGTGCGCCCGATGCGGCAGACAAATCTATGCCAGTGACTGGGTGCGGCGGGCTCGCGGCAACGCCTACCACCTGGCCTGCTTCGCCTGCTTCTCCTGCAAGCGCCAGCTGTCCACCGGAGAGGAATTCGGCCTGGTTGAGGAGAAGGTGCTTTGCCGCATCCATTACGACACCATGATCGAGAACCTCAAGAGGGCCGCGGAGAATGGTACCCAACCCGTCCTACCCAGCACCTAGTCCCAGCCTTTCCCACCATCCCTAGCACCTAGGTATGGTCCGCACAGTTGTACCCGCTGAGCGGTCCTTGAAATATCTGAAAGTGGACTGGGGGTCGGGCGCGGGGAGGTTACACGTGGAGCATGCTCTCTGGCTCCATCATTTGTGTGGTCTCTTCTGGTCCTTGCACGGCGGCAGCCTACAAGCTCGTTGGCCTGTGGAGCACCCTACCCCACCTGCCAGCTATCTGGGCAGTCCTTTTCACTTCCTTATGGTTCACACAAAGCCAGAGGCTAAGGGTGGCTCATCCTGGATCAGGGATTCTGAATATAAAGGTTTCAAAGGGACCTGTGGAGACAAGGCTCCACCATACAATGCCAACAGCTGAGGTTTTCCTTTTTCTCTAAGGGATTCTTCCTGTCCTACATCTGTGCAAGATATCTAGATGATGGTCTAGAATGTTCCTTGAATCTCCTCTGGCTCTGACATTATGACCTTTTCCACGACAGATATCTCAGGATCAGGGTGAAAATCTTCCAGCATGCAAGGGGGGTTGGGGTGATGTATAAGGGGAGGTGGGGGACCCTAGTGGATCTATGGACAGAAGCAGCATAGTTCTGCTCTCAATGCAGCTGGCTGTGTAAGTCCTTACAACACTTTTAGGAGCTTTGTGCTATTTGTAGCTAGGAAAGAGGCAGAGGTTATTTGCAGCATGTGCCTTACCAAAGGTTATGTCTAGGAGGTCTGCTAGGGCCCTAAAGCCCGATTTTTTAACTGTCATAACACAGCACACTACACTCTGATACTTCATCCCTATGCTCCAGAACCCCCTTCAACAGCCAGGAGACTCCTGAGATGTGCTTGTCTCTGTGAGTTTCATTTTTCCCATCTGAAAAAAATAGGTACAGTAACCCTTAAGCTGTTTGATTTTCTTGGAATATTAATATTGCACAGCTCCTCTCAAGAAGCATGGACTTCCCTACCTCAATGTCTGGGTACCAGTGGAGGGCTAGTCAGGGCCAACAGTGTGTTACTGGCCGTGGCCTCGCCCTAGGTGATCACTTTCTCCTGCTAGGATCAGTAGCTAAATGGGGAGCAATTGAACTTGGGGCACATTGAAGTTTCCTGTAGCGCTGGACAAGTCGGCAGTGGAGCTGGGTTGGGAGTCAGCTTCCTCTACATCATGGTTAATCAGTAAACCACAGGCCTGTAAACCACTCCTGGACCACCCAGGGGATGGACATCCTACGCGGGACAGCTTGAACACTTGGGGCTTCTGGTCACTGACCATCAGCGTTAACCATTGCTTTTAAACAAAACAACACACACATTCATTATAGAAAAATGAGGAGAGGTGGTTCAGAAAACTTTGAGATGTCGTTACTCCCTGTTTACATTCCCATTTTTTTTTCTTTGTACATATATTTTTCCCCTTCTGCATAGTTCTTTCCCCCATTAAAATGTTACAACAAACTGTGAGCAGAGGTTATCCCTGAGTGGCAGAGTCACTGGTAACTTTCCCCTTCTTAGTGCTTGCCAGAGTTTTGGGCTTTTGATAAGAACAGTGTATTATTTTTGTATTCAGAAAAATGAAGTATTAAAATGGGAATGTATCTGCTGGTTTACAATCATAGCTGCAAAAGTTCTATAAAAACAGACAGTACCTAAGATATATCCTAGTTAGTAAACCATACTTTGGAGAAGGTAAAATTTGATTCTTTTAAATACTTCAAAAGTTGCTGGGCATGGTGGCACACACTCCCAGCACTCAGGAGACAGAGGCAGGTGGATCTACATGAGTTAGAGACCAGCCTGGTCTATGGAGAGAGTTCCAGGACAGCCAGGGCTACACAGAGAAACTCTGTTTCCAAACACCAATAGTAATAAATAAATGAAATAAAGAAAAAAAGAAAAGAAAAAGGCACTGAAATACCGAAAGTAAAAAGTCACACAGTGATACTCTTGGAGGTAGGCCACTGGAACTACTGGAACCTTCCTACCTCTTCCCATTGTTTCTGAGAAATTGGGATTATAATTTCTGCAACCGCATGCTTTTGTTTTTATCTCCACCTTGGTTTTCCTCCAATTTACCTAGGAGGGACGTTAGGGTCAGACAGGCTCCAGATCTGAGACAGAGAATCTGGGGTTCCCACCCAGGAGCTTTCTTCTTTCTGAGCCTTAGTTAGTTTCCTCTCTTTAAAAAAAAAAAAAAAAAAAAAAAAAAAAAAGGCGATAGTATGGAGAGGAGCTCTAGGCTCGGGGACTATGACCTTGAGATCCTAGCTCCCAGCCACCTCGCTCCTGACCCTTCCAGGGACAAGCTCCCCCCCACCCGGTCCTTTCCAGGCTGCCACTAGAAGAGATGGGGACGCGTGGTCAGCCGCTTCTGTCGCCCCCCAGGGAACGGTCTCACGTTGGAGGGGGCAGTGCCCTCGGAACAGGACAGTCAGCCCAAGCCGGCCAAGCGCGCGCGGACGTCTTTCACAGCAGAGCAATTGCAGGTACGCAACCCCGACCCTTCCGCTAGCCCGGAGACGAGTGGGCGGGGCCTCGGAGTGGGCGTGGCTGTGTGGGACTTGCGACTCCACCGCCAAGTGCGGGGACCCGCGGGAGGCCGCGACGGCAGAATTGCCTGGGGCGTGGCCTCGGGCCCCGAGCCTCTGATTGGGCGGAGGTCTCAGGGCCCTCGTGTGCTCCGCAGGTTATGCAGGCTCAGTTCGCGCAGGACAACAACCCCGACGCGCAGACGCTGCAGAAACTGGCGGACATGACGGGCCTCAGCCGCAGGGTCATCCAGGTGGGGCTCCGGGGTCTCGGCCTTCAGGTCTGGGGCGGGCCTCGGGGCGAGCGCTGGAGCTCGTAGCGGAGGGTCGCGGGTGCACGTGGCCGACCCTCTCCAGTGTGGCCTAGGTCCCCTGGCGGCACGGCTGACCCTTTCCCGCGATTGCTGAGACTGCGGAGGCTGTCGTTCCAGGTGTGGTTTCAGAACTGCCGAGCGCGTCATAAAAAACATACACCGCAGCACCCGGTGCCGCCCTCAGGGGCGCCCCCATCCCGCCTCCCTTCCGCCCTGTCCGACGACATCCACTACTCTCCGTTCAGCAGCCCCGAGCGGGCGCGAATGGTCACCCTGCACGGCTACATCGAGAGTAAGTGACAGCGATTCTGGGGCCGCCAGGCCTGTGGGGAAGGGGACGCTGAGAAGTGCTCCTCGGTTTTTAGACGGGGTGGGGGGATCTGAAGAAGATTAGTGGATGAAGATGGGGGGGTCAATTTCCCTCCCTTCCTTAGTGGGTCCGGCCCTTGGTAGAGGGAACAAATAGTAAAACTTCAAGCAGCCACTGTGTATGTGCTTGGGATGGGGCAGGAACCTGCTTCTGATGGGCAAGACAGCCTATATATAGGAAAGACGCCAGGTGGGAGTGTGTGGGGATGCAGGAGCCAGAGGAGCATTGCCTCTAAGCAAGCTGAGCTCCGAAGGATGGGCTAGACTTACTGAGGAACATACAATGGGGAACTCAAAGTGGGCAAACCCTGGCTCAAAGGGCATCCTGGCATGGGTGCATTTGGGGAGCAGAGGCCAGGATGGCATGACCACCCAGGGCTGTGAGGCCTTTGGACAAGTCGCAGACTCTCCTCCAACCTTTCCGTTTCCTCATCTGTGAACTAGAATAGCGATAATGCCTGTCAAGGATATTGAGAATTGAGTGACATGGGCATCCAACAAATGTGTACTCTGAGTGCCTCCTGTGTTCTTAGCACTGAGATAGAAGAGTCAGTAAGTAGGTCAGAATTGCATTGCTCCTGGGACTCGGACAAATATCTCCATCTCAGTCTGTCCCTCTCTTTCTCCTCCCTCCTTCCTGGAGTCCATGTGGGCAGGATAGCAAGTGGTCCCAATAGAGACAGTAAGGGGTAGGATGTGGGTGGGCGGTGAGCACTAGAGAGTGGGTGGGTCATGGCAAAATGATCTTGAAGCAGTCAGTGAATCTGCTACTGAGCAGGTGCTTATTACAGAGTCTCTTTCCCTTTGGGGTCGTTTCCTCAAGCTGGGTATGACAAAAAAAAAAGTCATACACACACATACTCTCAAGCAATCATCTGTGAACTCCAACTAAAAGGGGAAAGAAGGGACCAAACTCTTGCTTAGAGAGCACCTGCCTTGTGCCCGAGGAGATGCCTTCCAAGGCTCTGAACGTCATTGGTCATTCTTCCATTACACACTAGGAAACTAAAGGGGCCACTGTTGAATGACTGAGTGTGGACTGTGGTGTTGTAACTGCCTGGGATCAAGCTACAAAGCTCCTTCCTAGCTTGGGGAAACTGGGCAAATTTCTTAGCTTCCTGGATTGCTAACCAGTGTCCTCATTTGTTAAAACAGGGACCGTGAGAGTAGCTCCCCTCAAAGCAGTACTGTGAGCAACACTGAGATAACTGACTTAAAGGCCCCATTAAGCACGTACAGGCTAAACATCAGCTGCTTTGGGATGCAAGGGGCAGAGCCCTGTATGCTGTGCCAGGCTGCCAGCTGGCACTGTCTCTAGACAGTTCCATTTCTGAACCTTCTCACCAGGAGGGACACTTTCTCCCTTTTGTTTCTAAACAATGACTTAATGTCCAGCCTGAATAACACCTATTAAACACTTGCTGAAGGTGCCAAAGACTAGGGACTCTCTTGGCAGCCAGCTAACACGTGGTGTAGAGTGGTAATGAGTCTAGGTGACTTCTGTCGAGAGTGGATCAGGACTCTGTTCATGTATTCTGCAGATCAAGCCTAGATTTGTCTTTGATTCTGGAGTCAGGACATGCACACCTCTGCTGCGTGACTAAAGGACAACCTAGCCGTTTGCTTTGCTGTGAACTGAAGACAAGAAGTCTTGGATTTTATAAAATGTTAAGGCTGTGAACTTAGTTAGGGTTTAGAAGTGAACCCAAGCAGGGGTGGGCGGGGTGCCATTCCATTTACAGTCAACTAAATTCAGTGCTTAGAATCTAATTTAAAATAATTAAAAAAAAAAACCTTTGGAACCAGATTCCAGAAAATGTACAGACACAGTTTTTGAGTAATTTGAAGCTGTTCAGAAATGTCTTGTAAGAATTAAATAGGATTGCCTTACCCTGCAGAGGAGAGAATTGTGTCTCGGGCATAGCAACTTGGCCCAACTGACTTATCACTTGCAAGTGTCTGTTTAGGCTTCATTGTGAGCAGGCAGGGCAGTCTGGAGAAGAGACAGGCAAATGAATGCTTACCCATAGTGGTAAGCAGGCTGAAATGCGTGAGAGATTTGGAACAGAACCAATAATAAACTTTTCTCAACAGTTTTAGATGTTGGAACAGGGTACAGAAGTTCAGATAACAAACATTTAAAGAGTACCTTGCAGGCACTGGAGAGATCACTCAGCAGTTGACCGTACCGACTGCTCTTTAGGAGGATGGGGACACCAGCTGGAGAAGGCTCGGGATTTGCGAGCACTGGCTGCTCTTCCAGAAGACCCTAGTTCAATTCTCCAGCACCCACATGGCAACTCACAACTGTCTGTAACCCCAAGATCTGACACCCTCACACAGACATACTTACAGGCAAAACAGCAGTGCAGATAAAATAAAAATAAATAAATTTTTAAAAAAGAGGATAAGGGTTTGATTTCCAAAACTCACAGCAGCTCAGTAACTCCATTTCCTCCATGGGCACAAGCACATGCATGTAGAGCACAGACATACATGCAGGCCAGGCACACATATACATAAGCTAAAATAAGAAAAGAGTGCCTTGTATATTCTATGCCTCATCCTAGGTACCTGAAAGTCAGTAAGATCAGCCGTGCATGAGGGAATGTCATAGAGACTGCATTTTAGTTGATGAAGAGACAATATTAAATAAACAATGAAATTATATGTAAGTTGGGTGACTAGGGCTAGTCAAGACAAAATGAAGTGCAGTCAAGATTAAAAAAAATGAAGGACGGGCCTGTTTGTTGGGCTGCAGTTATAAGCAGAGCGGTGAGGACAGAATCTCCTAGGGTGCAGAATCTCCTAAACTGCCTGTGTTGGTGCTCTGGAAATCAGAATGTGTGGGTGAGGATCTGAACAGATGGGCACATCCTTCTTTGCAGGAGGGCCTCAGTACATTTGTATAGGAATGTTAACTTACCAGTGAGCTGGGTTGTAGCACAGGATAGAGTCCTACACATACATAGCATTGCAACCGACTCTTTTGGGATTGTTCCCAGAGCCACCCAGGTGGCAAGCCACAGAGCTAGAGCTCTGGGTTAATGGTCAGGCTTCAGCTTTCTGAGCACACAGCAGGCGGGGATCCTGTGTGGTGCCTGGGGAATGGGCTCCAAGGCATCCTCTCGTCCACAGGTCAGGTACAGTGCGGGCAGGTGCACTGCCGACTGCCTTACACCGCGCCCCCTGTCCACCTCAAAGCCGATATGGATGGGCCGCTCTCCAACCGGGGTGAGAAGGTAAATGGAGCCTGGCTGTTTCTGGTGGGTCAGAGCCTTCCTGCTGGGAATGGGTTTCTGGCAGTATCCCCTGTCACTGGATGGGTACCATGCCATGCTGTGGCAGATCACTCAGGCCCCCAGTGTGTCCCCAAGGCCGTCATCAGAGCAGCTTCTTGTGTGTTTCATGTGCCTGACTTCTCTGAGGTCATCCTTGTAACCCTGTCCCACCCACGGGCAGCGAAAACATCTTATTTACCTACTTTGAATTTACTCATGCTTGGAGGTTCTGGAGAGGGTTTCTGTCCTACACCGGTCCACTTCCCATGTCATATCCCGTTTTTCTATTTATTTCTGTCTGTTGGCAGTACCTGATTGTCTAGGGCCGGTGGGTTCCAGGAAGAGAAGCCCACATGTGACCCCGGATCCACTGGCAGGGCCTTCTCTGTGGTAGCGAAGCTTTGGTCACTCCAGGATTAATACTGAATTTAGTAAAGAGTGCACAGATGTCGCTCAGTCTCGTGGCTTGGTTTAATCTTGTCCACATGACAGGTGAAAGTAGCTAGGTCTACTTTAGATGTAACCAGCAGTGGGTAGGAACGTCATCTCTTCAGTTCTGATATACCACATAGTTAATCCTCAAAGCCATTGTCCCCAAGCTGCTCCTTATTTCAGATGTGGAGAGCCAGAGGCCCAGAGCCTGGGTGAGGGAAAAGTGGTGAGAAACAAAGCCCTAAGGATGCTAGGTGGGGGCCTTGGACTTTACCAGGCATCTGGGTGATGGTGGTCCTCAGTGAAGCTGGGTAGGGTGATCATGGGGGAAGCAGAAAGCTCTTGGTGCGCCTTAGACTCCCAGAGGCAGCTTGGGAAGGTGCTGATCCTCAAGCCAGGGGTAATGAGGAGCTGGAGGCCAGCGTGAGTGTCGCCCGGCTCTTGTAATTCTGATGGGGAAGAGGACACTACTGAGGAAAGGCTTCCTCACTGCTCTCCAAAACCTGCTGTGCACAGGGCTTCCTAGGAGGTGGGCGCCGTGGGGCGGGGCTGGAGGGTGGGGGTCCGGAGGGCCCAGCAGGATGGTATAGTAGCATTGCCTGAGACTCTGGAGAGCAGGCTCCAGGAAGATGAAAGTTACTGACTGATGAGCTTAGCACTTTGTACCTTTATAAAGTTAGCACTTTATACACACTGGCTGACACCTCCCAGCTGCCTTTGGTGTGGGCATGGCTGTCTCTTTTTCTTTCTTTTTGGCGTTTTGTTTTTGTTTTTTGAGGCAGGGTTTCTTTGTGTAGCCTTGGTTTTTCTGGCACTCACTCCCTAGACCAGGCTGGCCTTGAACTCACTCACAGAGACCCACTTGACTCTCCCTCCTGAGTGCTGACTTGAACCTGGACTCGACACTGGGACTGCACAGGGCGAGCACATAACCTCTGCCCTCAAGGGCTCTGTGGTATAGATAGGTTTGGGGCAGTTACATTGTAGGGTGATGGAGCAGACAGAATGGGAGTCAAACGTGACCCCAGAAGATTCAGAAGAGGAAGTGAGTGACAAGCTCAAGGGGAGAGGCAGGGAAGAGAAGGGCATCCATGTCAAAAGAACAGCTGGTACAAAGGCATGGGGACGACAGAGCTAGAAGGACTGCGGCTGCTCAGTGTGGTTGAGGCCCAGGGAGGTAGGGGAACTGATAGAGGCCCAGTCCCTGGAGTGAAGGGTTTGAGTCAGGAGCTGCAGCAGTGCACAGGGTTGAGCTCAGAGGAAAGCCTTTGCTTCCCGGTTCAGTTTGAAAGATGAGCCAGGCTGGGTGATGGCAGCTTGGCTCTAGGTTCTTGGCCTCTGGGTTTGTTTGTTGAGCCAGAAACCCTCGCTCTGGGCTGTGTCCCCAGTTTTGTAGCCAGAAGCTCTGTGGTACAGTGTGTGTCCTTCCTTCATGACCTATTACCCTCTTGCTGTCAGGCCTGCTTGCCAGCTCCTAAGCACCTCTGTTAGCCACATCTGCTCATGCATGTGTGTGAAGTCTGCTGGCTACATGTGTAGGGCGGGACAGACCGACGACAATTTTAGCTTTATTCCAAGTCCTTCTGGGAAACCTATGAGGATACTCAGAGTCCCCTTGGTGCTAGTCCACTTGTTCACACTAGTTCTGGCAGCCAGGCAGTGGTGGCGCACACCTTTAATCCCAGCACTTGGGAGGCAGAGGCAAGTGAGTTCAAGACCAGCCTGGTCTACAGAGAGAGTTCCAGGATAGCTAGGGCTGCAAAGAGAAACCTTGTCTTGAAAACTAAAAGCCAAAAAAGAAAGAAAAAGAAAGAAGGACTAATGCTGGCCTGGCCAGTCCTGATCACTGGAGCACGGTGGAGCTTCCTATGTCCACAACATCATTTGGCCCCACATTACCTGTTAAGTTCTGAGAACTACATTTCTTCCTGGTCATATACCCTGATCCCATAGCTCTAGCACGTAAAAGGGTCTTAGAAGTCAGGGTTGGTTGGCTTCCATCAGGTGGAAGGAATGTAACCTGCATAGAAAGGTCTGACCAGAGTTATTTCCTAATAGGAGCTCAAAGCCAGGGGTCTGAAGTTCAGGCCCAGAGGGATGGGGTGTCCAGGGCCGGGTGAAGCATAGAGTACGAACTTCTGAAGTCAGGTGACCCAGAGTCCCAGATCTGCCACCTCCTCCCCAGAAGACCATGAAGTACAATTAGCTTCTTGCAACTTGAGTTTCTGCCTCTGCTTAATGGGGCTCTAATCATTTCTGCCATCCTACAATGCTGTAGAAACGGGAGGCAGTGTGTGTGACGAGCCCACACAAGTGCCTGGTGCACAGAAGGTACTCAGCAGCTCTTGCTTATAACATCTTCTCAGTGCTCCCCTACATATGGGAGATATGGATGCCTGAACCTCCACATGTATACCCATGATAAGGCTCAATTCATAGTTGGGCAAGTCAGAGATTAATAAAATGGCAAATAATAGAACAGTCACAATATGCTGGGTAACTGTGCTGCTTCGTTCCTGGGTCCAGACAAGAGCACACAGTGGCTCTCCGCTGCTGCCCTTGCTCAAGAGACATTGCCATCCCGATTTACACATGAGGAAACGGGCTAGGAGAAGGGAAGTGAGCTGCCCAAGGTCTCACAGGACGTAAACTGAGGGCTGGGGTTCAAGCTCAGGTCTAAGCTCTGGAGCCCCACCATTGTTCTCCAGGCCTTGAGGTTCCCTGGGCTGCCTGGTGGGAAACGCACCAACTCAGCCACTTGTGTTGCCCTTCTCTTGCAGGTCATCCTTTTTCAGTATTAACGCTACCGGCACTTGCGCATCTGTCCATGGGCACCGCACAGCTGCCCCTCAGCCGCTGAGATTCAGCATCCAGCTGTGGCCAGGGATCCACCACCTCTGCATACAGTCTCACCCACTGCCATCCTGCCCTCTGCCAGTGGTCACCCCAACCCAGACCTGGTCTTTCCCTCTTTGAGAAGGCAGGTTCCCTGAAATGTGGCACCAGCATGAAAACATCAGCCTGTCCTTCCTCATCAAACAGGAATCGTAGTTGACGTCGGCTCACAGCAGCAATGGCAAACTGAATCGCGAGTCACCAACAGCCTCCTACTTCACAGGTTTTCTCCCCACACACATATTGGCCTTTATTTACTACTTTCTTAGAACCATCTCTGAATTCTGAATAGCCAACAACCCCCAACATTATATACTCTGTTGCTTTTGTCTGGAAAACTCTACAGTGTTTGTGGGATGTCCCCAAAGGAAAGCTATGTTCTAATTTTATCATTTCCATCTGTCTGGTTATGTCAAGTTAACTCAGAAAAAGAAGAGATCCTGACCAACCCTGAGAGGCCCAATAGGGCGGAGATGGAGGCCTGCCCAGATGAAGAGGCAGAGGGGCAGGCAGGGGTGCGTGCCAGAGAACACCCCCCATTGGCTTGGAGGAGTGGGACTGGGTACACTGGACTTGGTGGGGCGCTGACCGTTTCATGGAGAGAAAAGAGCAAACTTGGGGAGGGGCCTCCCCTACCAGCTACACAGCAGGAGTCAAGGACAGTGTGTCCTCTGCATAATGGCACTGCTGAGTGTTTGGGTGGGCTGGCATCAAGGACCCTTGTTGACCACTTCTCAGTCGTGAGAGGAGGCCTGAGCCAGTCTTCTCTGGGGGTGGGGTGGGACCATTCATACAGATCAAGGAACAGAACCCAGTGAAATGGTGGTCCAAATATTAGTTCCGATTCATGCTGCAGTGAAGAGAGGTGCCCATGACCTCAGTGAGTAGCCAAGCCCAGGCTTTCAGCCGGCACCTCTGCAATTTCCCCACCAACTCTGAGCAGAGCCAGCTCCACCCACTCCTGAGAGCAGAGGCCAATTCCAAATAAAGGTCTCAGGGTACACAGGTTCCCTTATGTTTTCTGGGGTGCCCATTTGTCCCACACTTATCCTGTAATTATTCAACTACTTGGTGGCCTGATGCGCTTCTCACTAGAGGCTGCTAGCAGCATGTTTTCGCCAAAGTCCTCCTCCTTGCTTTGAGAAGGAGACTCCAGGACAGGGAAGGCAAGTTTCTAGAATGGATGCAGTTGCTGTCCTTACTTCACCCATGACAGACATCGCTAACTATCACAGCACTCTATCTCACGGAGTCTGGATAAGGTTTCAGAATCCCCATGCTTGAAATTAGCACTTGATGAGAAGGACTGTGCTATTTGCTGTGGGACCTGGAGGAGGGTTAGGCATGGGTGCCGCCCCGGAAGGGAACTTTCATCATTTCCCTTCCAAAATTGTCAGCTGACTGAGGACAAAGAGAAAGCACCTCCCAGAATGCCATGAGCGTGGTTCAGTTCAGAACTCCAGCAGTAGCCTGTGCCAGGCACTGACTCTAGCAGGAGGAACCTGGTCTGATCTGGCTTTGGGGAACCCAGATCTTTCCTCTGATTTTGCTCCTAATGATCAAAACCCCAATTGCAACCATGTGGGAAGTGATCAGCTGAACCCAGGTCACTCGTACCCACTCTGCCTTGAGCCTTCCCCCAGGGTCTAATTTTTGTGTGGATCACGTGGCAGTAGCATGTTGCAGTTCAAATGTCTCCACTACCCTGTTCAGAACAGCCTGGGAATGTACAGGCCGTCAAGGCTATTTATTTAAATACACACAAAAAAAGGGGGGAACACACAAACGGAAAAAATAGTAAGCACTTTTTTTTGTAAAACCAATGTCTGTTTTGTTACATACCTTTCATGTCGTGCTTTGTAAATGTCTTATTTGTGTAATAAATAAAGTTAATGCAAGTAGAAGTGCTGGCACTTAAATCCAGAATATGATGGGATTCCATTTCTTTCTTGCTCTTCGGTTAAGGATTTAGGTCTGAGCAGTGGACTATGCTGAGGCACGGTGACGGGTTTCTTCTCTAACATTGTATCATCCCGTGTATTGACTGCTTTGTGGGAAGCCAGGCTGGCTGTTGACCTCTGTTCTGCTCTCTGAATACCAACTGTCTGCTGTGTTCTGTGCTGCTCTGCCTCAGAGAAACCTCAGTCTGACCAGTGCTGTCCACAGACATTCCTCTCATATGCTAGGGAACTGAGGGGAGGCATTTGAGCTGGATCCAATCCAGTAAGATACACAGAATAAGTGAAACTGGAAAGTGTTGGGGAGGGCACGGAAGAAGAGACACAGGGATCCTCTGGGATGATGGCTCCAGCTTGAGCACAAGACTGACTCATGACGGCTTTGTCAGGTTCCAGGGCTACCACACATGCTGGACAGTGGTCTGGTGGTGGTCGGATTCTCTGGAAAATCTTGTTCAAGTCAAAGCCCCAGGCATAGAGAATCAAGCTGCCTATAGGGTATGGATGCTTTCCTTACCTCCTGGAGCCCTTGTGAGACAGGGCCTCTTGCTGAATGTGGAGCTCATCGATTTGGCTAGAGCCACTGGCCAGCAAGCCTCAGGATCCTCCTGTCTCCATGTCCCCAACACTGGAATGACAGGCACATACTACTGTGCCTGGTGTTTTACTTGGGTCCTAGGGACCACAGCTAAGGTGCTCGTGACTGTGTGGCAGCTGAACCATCTCCTCAGCCCTTTACCCCAACTCAGCCCTCCTCAACCCTCTGCACCCAACATTATTTCTGCCTCTCCAGTCTGTTTTAAATTCTATTTGGATATGACAGAAAATATACACTTTGTCTGTGTACACGAGTATATATGTATTTCTTTGCTAAGTGTACCTTCCGTTTTGAAGACCCAGCTTGAGAACTCCACCCTGTTAGTTTTCTAGGGGAGATGACTTCCCCAGGCCTGCTGCATGGAACAGCTAGCTGAGGGGACTGAACCCCCCTTGGCTGGTGGCTCTCCTTCAGGTCCTCTCTCAGTTCCTAGTTTGAGGGTTTTTTCCTTCCCCCTGCAGATCTCAGCAATCTATCCCTAACCTGATCTCCCTTCTGTCTCCACAGGGTAGCTTGGGTAAACCAGCGATCATAACCTGGGCTCTGAAGGGGGATCTCCTCTATGGACTAGTCATGCAAAAACACAGGATGCTTGGGGGCCCTTTGCTATTCCCTCTTCTGCACAGAGCTAACGAATGTGATCTCTGGGGGTGATGATATGCACAGAGCACAGATTTACTTTTCTATCTATTTTTTATATTGGTCCTCACTGTGTAACCTGGGTTGGCTCTTGAATGTGTGGTCCTTCTGCCTTACTCACCCAAGTGCTACGATACAGTGGCATGAATTGCTATTTCAGGTCAACATTGAACTCCATCGGGTGACACCTCTCGAACTGTCTCACTGTGGTGTTCTGTTGTTTTAAGCATTCTTTTAACTGTTTTATAGATGCTGGAAACTGAGGTTCAAAGAACTGACCTGCCCAGAGTTGCATGGTGGGTGGCTGTGACAGAACTGAGATTTGAATCCTGTATAGATGCCAAAGCACCTTGTGGATCCAGTGCCCAGAGGGGAAGGTGCCCCTGCTGAGACCTAGTGAGTCACCAGCCAGTCACATTTCTCTGAGCCACAGATTCCCCATCTGCAGAAGGGAGGTTTTTACCCCCTTAGCTGCTCATTTAGTTAGAAATCTGTCAGAAGATGAAGGTTCTTGAACATTCCATGTATAAGAAGTAATTGGGAATGCAATATCCACATATTCTGACAGGCAAGTCTGGGCTTGGGCCCAGTGCCACCAAGGTGATACTGAAGCAGGTGGAATGGGGATGTCTTTAAAGCCCTCACCCTCGGACAATGCAGTGCAGGAAACCTTTATTCTGAAACTTGAGCCGAAGCTAGAACAGCAGCCTGTATGTGGGCAGAGGGGATCTCTGGTGAAGCAGCTGAGGCTGAGGCATTCACAGCGTGGGTTTCTGTGCGGGGTTCTCTGCCCAGCCCTTGCGGCAGGTCCTGACGATCCATTCATGTTCGTCATCATCTGCAGGGAGAGAGGACAGTTACCCCTGTGCTCGCCAGGACCCTCAGGCCCTGGCCTGGGAGACCCCCAGGTGGGATCTTGGGGCCTGGGTGCCTTCCAGCACCAACTGTTGACTCTGAACGGCTGGAGCTGATCTTTGTGTAACTGTTATAGCATCCCTCAGCAATGCTCCTAGACTGGGAAAATGGACCACTAAGTTAGAGAAGAGTGTGTGGTTTGAGGACGGAGCTGATGAAGACAGCCCAAGAGTATTTGGCCACCCTGAGTTGATTTGATCCTGTTGGGTGGAATGGCAGCCTCACACTCAAACATGCACCTGCTGACAACCTACAAGCAGCAGCCTGCTTACACTGGGCCAGACTTCGGCAGAAGTGCTCGGAGACCGTGGGAGACACGGAGGGGACTGCTGGTGTCATCCTTTCAGAGACCGAATGCATCTGTCGCATGGCCTCCCCACAACTACATCTTTCCCACCACCGTGCAGATGGACAGGGGCTCCCAGGGGTCTGGCCACAGTGCCCAGCCTCCTGGTCAGCATGTGGGAGAGCCGGGAGGATCTCAGCCCATGGCTGACGCTTTTCCAAGCTTCACAATCGAGTGAGCACCGATCTTCAGTCCATAAGCAGCGCCCCCTCCCTTTCTGTATGGGACCCTCTGTGAATTTATCTGATTTTCTTTTTCTCCCTCTTTCTCTTTTAAACACACACCCAGTCCCTCCCCCAGCACAACAGGGACCCACTCTAATAGCAGGGCATGCACCCCTAAAAATGCATGCAGCTTTGTAAAATATGCCCTCTTGCTTTGTGTGCAAATGTGTTTTTAATTTACAGAAATGGCATTGTGCTGTGAGTTGCATTGTGTGGGACTTCTTTCGATCTGGGTCCGTTTCACTTTTCCTGTGGCCAAATGCACAGCTAGTTCTTTGCTTGTTACCACTGACTCGTGTTCCGTAGCTGGTTGCTCTCACGGCTGACTCTGTTCTCCAAGGGTTACCTCCAGCTTCCCAGAACCAGGGACACCAGGCAGAGTGGGACTTCTGCCTTTGTGGATACATGGGAGAACTTGCCTGGGTTTTGTTCTGAGAGAAGCACACATTTCACTCACCTGTACCCCCTACCACCTGCCTGTCCTTCCTGTCCATCCCTTTCCTCAGGATGTCTTCCTCTGGGCCACAGAAATAGAGGCATTTTCTCCCTACCTCTGCTTAACCCACTGCCTCCACCCATTCTCTTCAGGTGACAAACGCTGGAATCTAAGGACCAAGGGGACTCACTGAAAGCTGAAAAGCAGAAGGCTAGTAAAACTTCCTCCAACCCTTGCCCAGGGACACTCCCTAGAGTCACCAGGCCCACACTGGGAAGAAGTTCATGGATACCTGAATGTGTCACACAAGCCCTGCAGCTCATTAGGTCTCTGTAAGAATACAGCAGGGGTTGGGGAGATCATGTCCCAGAACTAAGGTTTTAGATCCCCAGCTTCTGGAATCTCAGCCAGGTTCATCTTGGCTGTAAGGCTAACTTATTGGTTGAAGCCTAACTTCTCACCCCAGGGCAAATTTGATGATGTGAGAGCCAAAGTTGCCTCTGCAAGAGCTACCTAGCCCCTGGTAGGTGACCCTCATGCTAGCCCCTACCTACCTTCAGTATTTCTCAATGTGACTCAAGAGAAAGGGCTTGCTAGTGAGAACATGTTCTGCCCTTGGGAGAATGACCAAGGTTCTGCCCTTGGGCCTCAGTTTCCCCTAGCAGGCTGCCTGAATGTCCTAGCTAAGGCTGGCAACCCAAGGGTGTGTGGTGGGGTGCTATGCTGATTTGTCAGCACACAAGGAGTTAACCGCTGGTGGAGCCCACTTTCGCCACACTGTGAGCAGCCTGGTTGATAATTACAGTTCTGAAGTCTCCAGGCTATTCGAATCAGTGCAGCTGCAGCCTCTTCAGCGGTAACCCCTGAAACCAGACAAACTGGGTGTATTGTGCTGAACCAGTCCTCAGGCCCCTCCCTGATGGTTACAAATTGACAGCAATGGACTTAACAGCCCTCTTCACTACTCGGTTTACTCTCTACCTGGCTGCACAGCCACCAATTTGAATCCCAGATGCCTTTCCTCGGGCAGCTGCTCCTCCACCCTCCCTCCACCTCCTCGGTTCCCCTGGCCCTGCCACGCCAGGGTGAGGCTGCCGGAGCACATTTCATCAATATTTAAAATGGAATTAAACCTGTAGCTTTGATTAATGCCTCCTGGAGCCCGAGAGTAGTGATTACTATTTTGCAAATTGCGATTGTTGGAATATGTTAATATGATTGTCTGAGAACATCTTCACCTTCTCGGGTAATTTTCCTCCTTTTTGGCAGGAGGGGAGGAGGAGGGGAAGAAAGCAAAAAAGATGGGGAAAACACCCCCACGAACTCCTTAATCAATTGTAAATGATCAGCCTTGGCAGAGTTGTTGGTGGTGCAAAGGGAAGTGGGGGCGGGAGGGAGACTTCTGGTTTGGTGCATTTAACATCATCCTAAGTTTTTGGATCTTGTCCTGGTGATGCCACTCTGAGACACCATCCTAAGGAAGCAATGTAGTAGTTGTCTCCATACTGTTTAGAATCGAGAGAACAGAAAACGATGTAGATTTCTAAATTAGGGAATGGTTACTTTGTTGTCTATTCATTCATTTAACAAATGATTTCTAAACACTGTCCATGCCAGCAACCTTCCAGCTTGGGGAGGAAGCAGTGGGCTCTCACTGTAAGCACGGGGAGGGGATATTTAGCAGCCAGAGAAAATGATAGTTGTGAAGTCGATATGGCAACACAGGAGAAATGCTTTTGATGAGATAATAAGCCAGAATAATAATATAATGCAACAAAACAAAACACCTCCCCACAACAAAAATCCATGAACTTTTATACAGACATCCCTGCTCCATGTAAAACTGTGGCTTGAAAAAAATTAAAAGTGATAAAACTATTTGGGGTAACTCTGGGAAGTGTGGTTTTCCTTCCTGTTTTTTGGTGTTCTCCAAATCTTCTTTCCTTAATGTAATCTGATCACAGAAAAATTTTTAAATAATCCTTGCTTTTTTTATCCTGCCCTGCAGTATAATGTCTTGGTGATTTTTATATGTTTTTTTCATTGAAATATAAGATTTTTAGGTTCCTAAAAACACTGTTTTTATACTTTAAAAGTAAAAATTCTAGCATAAAATATTGCAAAAATACACAAATATCTGAATAGATGCCTTGCAGAGTGACCATCTCCCAAAAGAAGGGAGAAGAAAACACACACACACATATACACACACAGTAACTTTGCAATGGAGAAACTGATCTCAGCTAGGACCAAGGTTCAGGACAGTGGCAAGCAAATTCCAGGGAACCTGTCTCCTGGTTCTGTTTGGATGGAAATGGCTCTCACCTTTGTGGGCTTTCTCCCCAAACCCTACAATCACAGTCTGATCGGAAGAGAAACATCTAAACTTTCTGCATCAAGGCACATCCTACAAAATACATGACCAGTGCTCCTTAAAACTGCCCCCCAAACAAGAAAAGCAGCACCTATGGGTGTAGCCTAGTTGCAGAGATCAGTTTCTAGCCAAACCAAAACAAAAATCCTAGTGAGGCATGGTAGCGTACACCTTTATCCCAGCACTCAGGCAGCAGAGGTAGGTGATCTCTGAGACAGTCTAGTCTGGGCTCATAGTGAATTCTGGACCAGACAGGGCTACATAATGAGACCCCATGTGAAAACAAACAAAACCCACTAAATAAAACAGAAAAACTGGAGCAACTGCCACACTTCAGAGGAGCCCACAAAGACACAACTATGTGTGAGTGGACATGAGGGAAAGAAAGGGGATTGAAATAAGCCTTAGACCTTAGTTAAATTAGTTCACCAACACTAGTATCGCTACAAATGCACTAATTTGCCAAGTGTGTCACACAACAGTGACTATGAATAAGAGGACGTGGGCATGTGGCATGCTGAGAATCGCTGTAGGATCCTCACACTGGGCATGTGACTGCAACTGCTCTCAAATAAAACGACTGTTTCTTTCAAATGCATGAAAACCGAGTCGTGCTCGCCAAGAGAAGCCAGACCCCTGAGCACAGCCAGTTGCCCAAGTGAAAACATTCACTGTCTCCCTTGGCCCCTCACATCAGATATCTAAAATCCTTTCTTAGATAACGCCACCCTTCCCATTAGAGAACCCCCCTTTGGGGGTTGCATATCAGATACCCTACATATCAGGTATTTACATTATGATTCCTAATAGTAGTAGAATTACACTTATGAAGCAGCAACAAAAATAACTTTATGGTTGGGTCATCATAACATGAGGGACTATATTAGAGGGTCCCAGCATTGGGAAGGTTGGGAATCATTGGCCTGGATCTAAGCTCTTGGTGCAGGGACCACTGCACCTAGCACACATAGGTGCCTAGTAAATGCTTTGCAAGGTCAATCTGAATAAGCCTTTTCCATCCTGATTTGCCTCAGGAGTCTGCAGCTAGAGAATCAGGAAGTTTCCAGCTAGCCTGGGATACCTAGACCTTCTCAAACACCAGACTAGGATACAGCTGAGTGGTAGAGCACAAGGAGAACTTAAGTTCCGTCTTCAGCGAAAAAAAGAATCAAAAAAGGCCTTAAACAAGAACATGCCGGCTGTGGTATACTTTAAATCCTGACACCAGATTACTCCTTTTAACACAAGCAACTGTTGATCTAGGTGTGATGTTCTGAGATTTCTTTCAGAAGTCTAAATTCCTATAGTGGTAAAGGCTATGGGATTGGGGAAGGGCCTATGCATTTACTTGTCTGGACACAAAGGACCTCATGATGTGTGTAGACGGGGCCCTCACGCTTACCGCCACTCCACCCTCACAAGCCCTGTCTGAATGCCAGACTTCCTTGACAGTGAAGCCAAGGTCATGGTTGCTTCAAACAGCAGCCACACCATCAGGGCCTAGCACAGACCCAGAGCATTTAAAGTGCTTAATAACTATATGGTGAACAAATGAATAAAGAAATGTAAACTTAGGGACATAAAAGTAATAGATTCACTCTGTGGGACTGAGATCAAAAAGACTATCCTCCCTCCTTGGGCAGATGGAGCTCCTCAGATAGTAGGAAGTTGCCAAGTACAGGCCCAGGACTGCCAGCTGCTGCTGCCTTTTGTGTCCTGAGGCCATAGGTTGGGCGCTTCACCACCTGGCCTAGGATCATACCTGAGGACTAACCATTTGCAGGACCGCCAAGCCTGACTGGCCTATGGTTTTGCTTCCAGCAAAGACGGAGGAGGACCAGCCTGCATAGGCCAGATATGGGCCAGGCCTGCCAAGCTGTGCACAGGTCACAGAAGGTGGCAGCAGCTGAGTCTGCAGGTTAGCATGACACTGAGGCAAGAAGAGGGATGGCTGCAAGAAAACAGCAGAGAGGGGGGCAGTATGGCTGCACACTGGTTAAGAGTGTGGCTTTTGAGGGCTGGTGAGATGGCTCAGTGGGGCAGGCACCAGCATCTGTGTAAGTGTGTAACTTCACTGTAGATAGGGTGGACCGGTGGATCCCTGAGGCTTGCTGCCCTTGTCGTCTAGATGAAACTACCCTGCTGACTAGCTCCAGGTTCAATAAGAGACCCTTCCTCAAAACTAATAAGGTAAAGAGCAATAGAAGAAAGTAACTGAAGTTATCTCTGACCTCTCTTTGTGTACAACATGCAAGAAAGTGCATACAAACACATATATACAGCACCCACCCACACAGTATGGCTTTGGAGCTCTGTGCCACTACTTTAGGCAAGAGTTTGCCACCTTGCTGGGCCTGTTTGCCCCTCTAAAAATGTCTCTGGCAGGAAGCTTTGCCATGAAGTCACGTCTGAAACATGCTTAGGACAACTCTTGGAGCACAGAGAATGCCAAAGACCCAGAGAGAAGCCAGAAGTTAGTTGTCTTTACACGGTAGAACTTCTGAACCAGACAGACCTGGGTCAGATGAAGAGCCACCCACTTGCTGGGTGAGCAGCCCTTCTCCATTTCTGAGGCAGGATCCCATCTGCACAGTGGGTTGAACCAGACCTCCTACAGAAGGCAGGGGAGGCCTAGCCAGGAAGAAGGGCTCCATGAACACGGAGGAGGTGAAACTAGACATCGTTCCAGTGGGTCTTTAATTCCCAAACTGGATGCTCGCAAGGGTGTGTTCCCTAAGGGACTCACCAGTGTACCCTTGGGACTTCTGGGTCCCTGCCAGATATGGGGTGGGGGGAACCACAGGGAGGAGGTCTTTACTCAGAATTGGCACAATGAGGATCAAGAGGCACAGCTCAGCTAATGAGTTCTGTTCAAAGCTCAGAGGACAAGTTGGGGCAGGTGAGCTGTGGTGGGCAAACAGGTAAATTGGGGTCACTGGGCACCCACAAGCTGGGCTCTTGGCACACCTTTGGGTTATGTAACCCTGTGGTCACCACTCCTATGCAGATTCCACTAATGTGAGGGGAGGGGTGTGGACTGGGAAAGGGAGGAGACCCAGAATGAGCAAAGCGGCAGACCTCAGGGAGGGAAGGCAGCCCAGGCCAGAGCCTAGAGGGGCTGAGCTTTGTGTGTGCATGTGAGTATATGTGTGCGCGTGTGCATTCATGTGCATGTACATGTATTGTGATGTGGTGGTTGTGTGTATGCATGCATGTATATGAACATGCATGTGTATGGTGTGTGTGTGTGCGTGTATATGTGCGTGCATGTGATGTGGGTATGTATATGTGTGCATGTGGTGTGTACATGTGTATGTGCATGCACACGGGCGTGTGTGTGTGTGTGTGTGTGTGTGTGTGTGCATTCATCCCTCCTCAATGAGAGAAGGGACTGCATCACTTACCATAAGGAAGGCTTAGGAGATGTACTGACTTCCTTCTTTACTCTGTTGGGGCAGAGTGGGAGGCTCAATGAAGCTGCTAGTGTGTGTAGGGAACAAATGCCCCTTCTACTCTGTGTGCCTGTGCGTGTGCCAGTGGTTATGTTTGAGGGTGGAAGGTACACACTGTAATGCATGTAATTCTCATATATGTGTTGCACACTGTGCGGAGCTGGCTGAGTGTGGCAGTGGGTATGTACCTGAAGTTGGAGTGTATGAGATCCAAATACAGGGAAGAGACACTGCCAACCTGAACAGCCAACCTGGTCATCCAAAAGGCCAGGCTGGCAGTGGGTCCAGGGCCAGGCCAGGCTCTGGAACAGAGAGCATCTGTCACAGGACACTGCCCTTTACTCCTGGGGTCAATGCCAAGAGGAGTCCAGATGGGGATGGAGTTACAAATCAAATTAGACTTTCACCCCATGGCAGGCATCCACCCCATAGCTCTGCCCCACCTTCAGTACAAATGACAAATGCATGAGATGGTGGAGGTGGACCATTGCCACCATGCCCTAGCATTCCTTTCACAACTCCCAACAAAAAGGAGACTTGGAACTTTTCTGGTGGTGGTGACCAGAGGCGAAGACCTCAGTACTGTCAATATTGACTGAGAAGTCCCTGCCCAGGCAGAGCCTGCTGCAGGCAGGTGAGATGCCGTAGGCTGTTCTTGTCTCTCCTTTTAGTGAAGTATCCTCTTGGGAGTGGATTAGGACAAACCACATCACCCCTTGGTAACCAGAGCCACATCACCCCTTGGTAACCAGAGCCGCAGAACCCAGCATCCGCAAGCTTGCCAAGGCCCATTCAGATATAAGAGGCTTGGAAATAAAAAAGGAAATGGTAAGACTGAAATAAATAAATATTATAATTAATGCATTCAAACTTGATTAGTTATTAATTCTAGAAATCAAAACAATTTTATTATCCTTGAAATCTATTTGCAGGCTGTTTCTTCATTTTGCCAGAATTCTCTGCTATACACATCCCCTCCCAAGTAACAGAACTACAGTCAAATAATGGACCATGTAGAGTTGGAGAGAGAGACCCAACAGTAAACAGAGCTTGTGTTTTGTTTTAATATATTGAAATGATGGGGACAGAGGCGTCAAGGCTGGGGCGCCTTAGGAGCTCTCATTGGGGACAGGTGAGTTAAGAGTCTCAGGAAGCATATCTGGGGTCAGGTGCTGGGCACCCCAGGAACACATGCCCTCCCTCAGTGGACCTCATGAATACTTCTGAAAGTCTGGCTGGTGTGGCTTAGGGTGGAAGTTGTGAGTGCTTCAGTTGCTGAGTAAGGGGGAAAGTGCCCCAAAACAAACAAACAAAAAAAATGAAACTTAGAAGTTCTTTAGGAAGGCCCTAGGCTAGAAGGACACTTTTCTGAGTGCCACAGTTTTTGACCATGTTGGAACAAAGAAGAGAACCTTTTGCTGAGGTGGCGAAACACACATGACTTGTGAGTGATACTAGTCTAGAACCATCATCTGTGTCCAGTGTGGACAGACAGGAGGCATTCAGGAGTGCACCTGGCCTCTCTCCCACCCCAGACCAAGTGCACGCTGAGTGGAGGGTGCCTGAGACTCACACTGTTGGTACCACTCTATTCTTCCTGCTTCCCTACGCTTATTATTCGAGCACTAATAACTGATTTGTGTTTCTTGGCCACATTCAGGATGCCTGCTATAGTAATAGGACAATTCAGCAAAGCTGAGTACCACAGCCAAGGTCACCCTGGCAGACTGATTTCATAGCATCTGCTCCTTTTGCTCTGATCTCTTGTTTACGTGGATGATGGAAGCCACATCTCAGTTGGCAGAGGCCAGATTAGGCTGGGTGGCCAGGACAAACAGGAGGGATGGGAACTATTCTTCGACACTGGTTTTAAAGGTCAGTGTTACCATCTCTGGATCACAGGGAGGGGATTCAGGCTCAGAACCAAAGACTCTCCACAGGCTCACCAGCAACAGATGTGGTGCAGCGACAGAGCCACATCTGTCTTCATCCCTGCAGCCCGTGGTGTGGCCGTGCTCCACTTCCTGAGAAGCCCTTCTGCAGCTCTGGCCCTGACTGCTCACTGTCTGAGGGATGGAAGCCAAACACCCTAACCAGCATTCATTCACTTCATCCTCTGTCTTGAACACACAGCTCAGACCCACTCGGACACCCATGAAAGCCCTGCTGGACACCACTGCTTTGGGAAGCCCTCTTGAGTCCTCCCCCAGCCTCTAACACACAAGCAGGTCATAGTGCTAAATCTTAGGACCCCTACTGTTCCGTTCCTTTCTTTTAACAAACCCCATCTCTTGCTCTTGAAGGTCAACCTTAGCACCTCATTTTCTGGGCCATTATCTCAAGCACACAGGACACAGTCACACATTCAGCACACTGCAAGCTCTGGTACCAGAGAAATGAGGGCATTCTTAGTTTTGGAAGAAAGAACCTCATACTAAATATTTAAATTAAATGTGAGCATGAACATCACAGGCCACATGGAAGTGTGTTGGACTGCCTTCCACATGTCATTTGTGGTTTATTTGAGCACTAGGCTCCCTGAAGGCCCCAGGCTTCCTGTGTCTGCTGTTTTGCCTGTGCTTTTCTCCATCCTGCACTGATTTGGGGTTTTGGGGAAAGCTCTGTGCTGTCCCATGAAGCCCTCATGTACACAGGAGAAAAGCAAAGACCCGAGTCTCGGGTGTCAGGGGATCTGAAGGTTGATAAGAAAGGATGAAGATGAGGGGCCTGTGCCCCGAAACCAAACACCAAGGAGAGATCTGGGAACAGCAGGCCACAGGTTCGGTTTTCAAAGCAGTATCAACAACAGGTGGGTGGAGGCCAGAGACTAGCCTGCTAAGGAACCCTGGCTCTCTGGCTGTGTGGTGAGAAGGATGTACCTGCTTTTGACTTTCTATCCGTGGTACAAAATCACCATTCCCGTGATCATGGTGTGCACAGTCCCATGGGCAGAAGCAGGCTCTGTTCCCCTAGACTGCCTGCACCAGTTTCATGCTCACTGTAACTCTACATGACAGGTCCTCTACTACTCCCATCTTTCACACGACTCTGCATTTCAGAGAAGGTAAGCCACCTGCTCAAAGGTGCCCAGCTCGCAGTGGCATCTCCAAGAGTTGACCTGTGGCCCTCAGATCTAGGTATGAACTTCAGCTAAGTACCCTCCCTGACTTCCAGAGCTGAACTGAGGAAGGGAGGTGAGGCTTCTGCCCATGGGTTCTGGCCTTGCACTCATTTCCATTAAAGGAGACAAAATAAACCATGCTGGCCAGGCTGATTCCAGCTGCGGAAGGGGAAGCTATGGCCTCTGGATGCCTTCAGGAGGCTGCCATGGGGGCAGGGAAGCATTGTTAGCATAGTCCATGGTCCTGTAGTTGGAAAGGGGATTTCCAAGACCTTTGGAGTGGCTAGGTGAGAGGGTGACAGTGGGCAGTTCTGTAGGTCAGGAAGGGGCAGCAAGCAGGGCAGGCTGTCATTACCAAGCATGGATCTCGACAGGGACCCGTGGGTAGCTTTCAAATGGACCAGCCTTACCCTTCCTAGGCCAACTTCTGTTTGGGAAGCGGGCCCCATAGCTTTACCTATGTTATCAGAGAGACCTGGGTTCAAATGCTGGCTCTTCCCTTTAACAGAGGCATAACTGTTAGCAAATAACATACTCCCTGGGCCTCAGTTTCCCCATCTGTCAAGTAGGGAAAATAGCATTCCTCAAAGGCTGGGATGGGCTAAGTTTCTGGCACAGTAGAGGCTTCAGTGTCCCTAATGTCCCTTCCTGTGCCTTCTGCTGACGGCACATATCCACGTCTGCTAGGAGGGATGTGTGATCTGTAAGGGCATTTTATCTGGCAGTTACAAGTGTGATATTATCCCTCTACAAAGCCTTCATTATGGTGCTGCTGACAATGCCACAGATAAAGCAGGGATGCCCCTGCATGCCAGCCTCCAGGTGATTATAACATTTGGGTAAATTGCCTTTTGTCTTGCTAGAGAGCTAGCAGTGGGAGGGGCGGTGCGGGAGCCTCACTGGCCCACTTACAGGAAACCCCAGGGAGGCTCCACGGAGAGATAGCCTGGGTTTGGGGCAGAAGCTGCAGCTGTCAGTGGAAAATCAGGGTTCCAGCCCTGGCTGGATGGACCGTGGTTGATGGTGTGAGGGTCAGGCCTGGGATTGGCCATCTTGGGGGAAGCAGCTGCTTCAAGATGAGGGGAGTCTTGACTTTTTATAGCCCTGGAGGACTCTCTTTCCGAGCTGGATTTTGAACATAAAGTAAGCAGAGGATCCATCTTAGCAAAGCAGCCATCTGTAGTTCAGACTGCTCCATCTCAGGTACTGGGAAGGCCATTGGTTCCCCCACCAGCAAACCCCACCTTCTCACTCAGAGCCAGCCCCAATGCTATGGCTATTTAGCTTTGGAGTCAGCTGGCCCTGGGTTTAATTTCAGCTCTGCTGACCTTGAACCACCGCACCTCCATCTCACCATCTGTGAAGTGGGGATGATCAGGAGAACTCCTTACCAGGGCTGCTGGTGTCACGGGAGGTGGAGGCCTATCCCTGGGACGCAGCAGGGATGCTCATAACGGCCATAACATCCCACATCCCATATGCCCCTTGGTTTCCTTCTGTTGAGCATCTAGGATGTTTAAACTTCTGAAGACTAAGCTGGCCTTCCATTTTCAGGTGTACAGTCTGCAGCTGACATATTCTAGAGTTGCCTGGGGCGGTTGCCTGTCCCCTATGAACATGCCTGGCATTCAGGTGAGCCTGAATATGACTCCCATCTGTGCTGAATTTCCTGGGGGAGATTCTTTAAACTCACTGAGCCTCAGCTTGTCAAATATGGCTGACAGCAGGACTTCCTCCTACGTGATAGTGGATGTCCAATCAGTGGTAGCTCTTACCACCATCTTCCTCTTCCTCCCAAAGGCTCCAGACAGCACAGGCCAGGTCACAGCCCTTCTTTCCACTGCCCACTGAACCAAGCACACATTCAAGTGAGGTCCATGGTCTTAATTTTGAATTCTGTCTGGGACCCACAGGTTCAAGCATAAAAAGGGACTCTCTGCAAATAATCACCAGCGTGTGATATTTTTATGAAACCAAGCCATTGTTTCTGATTGAAGAAAAGTCGGTGCTATTTTGAAGAGAAGCGCGATTAGGCAGTGGCGTTCTCTTTCACCATTGGGAATTAGATGCCGTTTGAGAGATTGTGAGCTCCAGGACATTTGCCAGATGTGCTTGATTCTACATCGCAGACAACAAAGGGGATAATGTTGGCGGGAGTCTTGACGGCACTGCTGATGATCGGGATATTCTTTGGGGATGGTACTGAGACCTTTCAGGGAAGGATTTCAGCTTTTACATAAACTAATTTGGGATGCTCACTCTCTGTCTTGCACAAAGCAAATTTAGTTCATTGTTAGCTGTATCTGTTAAAATGGTTACAAGGGTTTTTCCTTGAATATTAATAATGTGCCTTTCATCGGAGACTCGCATGGGGTGTCATTAATTGGGAGGGGGAGTAAGGATTAGTGGCATAGTACTCTCAGAGATGATTCCTACTAGTACTATGGAAGTGAGCAACAGACACATAAAAAGGTGCATGAGCAAAATGCCGACGTCACTTTGGCTAATCGGTCCTGAGAAGGTGAAGGCGACACATGGGGGGCGGGCAGCATTAGTTAATCTCTTGGTTCTTCATCATATTAAAGGCAATTAACCTGAATATCTTCAAATGCTTCCTCATTGGATCCAAGTGTAGAAAGGACCACTTTTCAAAAAAGGTTACACTTAACTGGGAGACTGTAGTAGTTTTGTCTTAAGACTCTAGAGTGGGCCTTCTCATCCATTTGGGAACCTTCCTGAGCTCCAGGTGGGTCCAGTGACTGTGTTTGCTAGAGGAACAACCATGAATCAGGTATGCCCAGACTTAAGAGGTCAATGAGCATGAAATGAGTTAGTGCCCATTCGCAAGAAGATAAGACTAGTGTATTAATCAGCGTGCTGTGACTATGACAGCGCAGCCAGGCAGTGAACACAGAGGGAGAAAGTCTATTCAGCTTGTGTTGTCAAAGGTTCCCAGTCACGTGTAGCAGCCTGGTTGCTTGGGGCCTCTGGTGAGAGTGACGTGTGAGACCCTTGCCATGGGGTGCCCCAGGTGACCCAAGGGCCTCCCCTAGGGCTCCACCTCCTGATAACACCCCCTGGGGCCCGACCCTTCAACTGTGCCCACAGCTGAACTACAGCAAACAAGCTTTGGGTTTGGGCCTAACTTTGTCAACAGCTGTATGGCCAACCAGAAGCAAATTCTGTTTTTAAAGACTTACTTTATGTGTATATGCATGCCTGCCTGGTGCTCACACAAGCCAGAAGAGGGTGTCAGATCTCCTGGAACTGGAATTACAGAGAGGGCTGTGAGCCACCATGTGGTGCTGGGACTCGAACACAGGTCCTCTGCAGGAGCAGCAAACGGTCTAACCACTGAGACATCTCTCCAGGCTCCCATAAGGAACTTGCTAGCCTGTCTGACACCACACTGTAAACTACAGGCCAGGTAAGGTGAGGGTGAGAGCTGAGAGAAGTCCAAAGCCCAGGGCCTGGCCAGCCTCCTCTCCAGGAGTTTTCCCAGCCTTGCCCCTGTGCTAATGCGGAGAGATGAGGAGGTTTGAGGCAGGTGCAGGAAGGCAGGAAAGGCTGTCTGTATCGCTGCTCACTGACGGATGGCTGGTAGCCTGGGTGGACTTGAACATGTTGTAGAACACAGGAGTGGGGAAGGTAGACCTTCAAACAAGGTGAACCGGACCTGGCCCCCTAGCTCCCAGCAGCATTCTGTTTCCCAAGCTGAACCGAGAGGAGGCAGCAGAATTAGCATAGCCAATCACACCTGTCTCCCAAGAGACTTCTTTGCTCCTTAGCATCCAGAGAAAACATAATAAGCCCCAGGGCCCCACTTACTCCTCTTTCCTCCAGCCTGAGTCAGTAATCATCACAGTGATGGCGGCCTCGAGCCGCCAACACTGAACACCTGTGGGGCCAGGTGCCGGGGCTGCCTAGTCATGTACTTATCCTTCCTTTTTCCTGCAGATCCTCCAGAGAGATGTTACCACAATACCCATTTCATAGATGAGGAAACTGAGGCTCTTAGAGCACAAAGTGAGCTATCCATGATCACACAGCTCACCTGTGTGTGATCTCAGACTAGGGGCCTACCATTGATGGAGTTCTAAGCCCTGCATCTTTAATCACTACAGCACCTCTCCCAGTCCTCAGGCCTCTCATGGGACAAAAGGTCCTAAACAAGCCTGGTTTGTTGTGTTTGCTGTACTGAGAGGGGCATACACTAACTGTGCCCAGTGGCTGTCACTTACAAGTCACTGATTTAAGACAGAAAGCTCCAGGGAGCAATGGAAAGATCACTGATGGGGAGATGGAATAGTTCTACCGCCTCCAGCCTACCTGCCACTCTGAGACCTGACATTCTCACCTCAGGACATCTCCCGGCCTCCATTCCAGATGCCAACATGTACGTATGCAGGCTTTCCTGCTTGAGGCAGCACACGAGCAGAAGCTGCGAGGCGGACAGAAATGGCTAATGCCACTAGCTACACAACAAGGACCCACCTAGCAGCCAAGCCCAAGCTCAGACACAAACCCTGCAGGTCAGACATGCCTGAGTCCCCCGATTATGACCTGTGTTGGCAGTAAGATGATCTGAAACCTTGGCACCATGGAGAAATATAATGGATAGCTTTCATTCAAAATAGCAAGTTGTCTATTATGTGTGAGACCTGAACTTTGAATTCCAGAAGAACACGTGAGATGTGAGAGGAAGGGCTCTACCTGCCTGTCTTTTCTTTGACAAAGACTTGATCGGCTCATGGGACCTGTGAGATGCCAGGAACGGTGGTGACAGACACGACCTCATGAGCTCCCAAACGAAGACACTTCACTGTCACAGGCTAAGCACTGCTTAGAGGAGAGGGAGGCAGGTGGAGCCAGGAAAGGCCACCTCTGGCAGTCCTTGGGGAGAGCTGTGAAGTCAGCATAGCGCCGAGCAGCCAGCACTTACCAAAGAGCAGACTGGAGAACATTGAACATTGCGTGTGTGCAGAAGGCATATGCACATGGGCTGTGCCACGTGTGCGGTCATCAGGAGGAAACGCTCCTGATGTGCCTCAGAGCCTGTGCCTTCCCTGCTGCTGTGACAAAAGCAACTTGAGGTAGGAAGATTCCACAAGGCCCACAGTCTGGGCTATAGTCCAGGCGAAGTCAGGAGGCAAGAGCCCGAGAGAACTGGTCACATCCACCATGGTGCTCAGCATGCTTGCTCCACTCTTACACAGCCCTGCCCAGAGAATGGTGCCACCCACAGAAGAAAGGTCATCTCATCTCAAATAAGTATTAATATAACCCCTCACAGACATGCCCACAGGACAATTGATCTAGACAGTTCCCCAATGACACTCTCTTCCCAGGGGACTCAGTTTTGCCAAGTTGATAATGAAAACTAACTGGCATAACCTAAAAGCCAAACTCAGGAGAACCCAGGTCGCCTGCTCATATCCTGGAATGCTGGATGTTTGCAAACCTTTTTAATGAGTAGAAGGGTGGATTTAAATTGCACTAAATGCAAGCACAGCTTGCATGCCTGTGATGCTAGCTACTTGGAAGGCTGAAGATGTGCTTGAGTCCAGGAGTTCAAGGCCAGTCTGAGCAACATAGCAAGACTTTGCCTCAAAAGAAAAGTTACTTTTCACAGTAATTGAGTGCTGCAGGTGCCACAGGCCCCAGTTAGGAAAGGCATTTTTTGGGCTGGAGAGATGGCTCAGCAGTGAAGAGCATCCTCATGGTGGCTTACATTCAGAGAGCTGGGGCCAGAACTGTAACCCAGGTTTTATGGGTCACCAGCCTGGGCCTACTAGGGTCCTTTCAGTTGTCCTCCCCCACCCTGCATCTTACCAGAAGAATCTCCTATCTAAACTTAACTCTTTTGCCCTTTCCTTTCTGTGTAATGGGTCTTTCTAAAGGACAAATACCCCCACCATGCTCCTGTCACTGCGGTTCCCAGGTGACAGACACTCTCTCCCAACTCTAACCTTTGTACACTCTGTCCCCTGCCTTTTAGCACTCTTCTGTCCCCTGCCTTTTAGCACTCTTCCCAGCCCTGCTGTATCTCCTGCTCTTGTGTTGGTTTCAGAGGTATTCTGTGAAACCGCCCTGGCCTGCTAGCCTCAGGGTCGGGTGTCTCTCCTGTGTGCTGAACTCTGAACTGTCTTTCCTGCTCCGCTGGAGAAGATTCTGGGGCACTGCTACCATCCCCATTCCTAGCCCTGATCCAGACACACAACAGGTGTATAAATTCCTGCCGTGCAGACCATTGTGTCCATCCTCCAAGAGCCCCAAAATGTTTAAGTACACGACTAAGAACGGCTTCCCCTGGAACACTGAAGTTACTCAGTCATGACATGTTTTTATGCCTCTGTGTCTTTACATATTCTCTCTGCCTAGCGTGCCCCTCCCTGACTCTCCTGCTAGTGTAGTCAGTATATATCCATTGTTTGTTTGTTTTAAACATATCTGACCAGGCTGGCCTCAAATTTGCTATGTGTGAGAGTTATCTTGCTCTTGGTTCTCCTGCTTCCACCTCACAGGTGCTGGGATTATGGGCATGTGCCACCATGCCTGGGCTATGTGCGCTGTGGCTTCACGCAGGTGAGACAAGTACTCTACCAACTAAGCGACACCCCAGTCATTCATTCTTTAAGGCCCATTACCTCTGTGAGCCCTGTTCTCTGTATCATGTTTCCCTCTCCTTCATCTCCCACTTAGTTAAAAGTCCTGCCCATTACATTGCAAATGTGTGCTTCTGGGTCTGTCATGAACATCAGGCCGTGACTCTTCATTGGAGCAGGTGCTATTCTGGGGAAACGGGACTGGAATATAATTCAAACCTTTAAAAGCATCAAATGAAGATCTTGCATCCTACCCTAACCATAGAAAGATTTAACAAACACACCACACTCTGGAATGTTCCAGAATAGAGTTCATACTGCCCTGATTCTGCAAAATACTCCCACTGCCCCACTTCCCAGCAAATTTCATAGTCAAACACATTAGAGACATGCAAGAAATATATTCCCCTGCACCCACCCCCAGGGTAGAGGTTCATAGTTCACATCCATTCCTTGATTTATCTGGTTTATATATCCTTACTTTTTTTGTTGCCCTCAGGATTGAAATGAAGGCCTCATGCATACTAGACAAATGCTCTCTACCTTGAGATACACCTGGCCCTGCTTCATACCTATTTAATGAGCATCCAGTGTATGCCAGCCCTGTGTTCAGTGACAAGGCATGCCTGGTACACTGACTCAGGCTTTAGGAAGAATGTCTGCCCCACAGCCTCAAACTTCACTGGCTTACAGGTCTCAGTTCTCAAGGGGGTGGTCCTGTCAGGTGATGCAGTGTGGCTCCAATGAGCTTTGCTATGGAATGATCTTTTTGTACACTGTGAAGATGTGTCATTCTGGGTGGTTTAATACAGAGCTTAATGACCAATAGCTAGGCAGGACTTTTAGGCACAGAGGATACTGGGAAGAAGAAAGGCAGAGTTTTGAGTAGACATGGAGAAAGCATGACACGTAGGCGATGAGGTAAAAGTCATGAGCTACGTGGCAGCACGTAGATGAATAGAAATGGGTTAATAAGAGCTAGTTAGAAGAAAACCTAAGCCATTGGCTGAGTTGTTAATAATAAGTCTCCATGTGGTTATTTGGGATCTGGCTGGCAGGACAGAGAAAGACTCGCAACAGAGTTTAGCATGGAGGAGAGCACTAGGCAGGCTGGAGTGACAGTCACTGGTTGCAGACTAACTGGGTTACTGTTATACAACTGGACAAAGGAACCACTACGTAGAACCCAGGAGTTCCCCACACTCCTTAACACTTCCACTGCTGGTAGAAACTTAACAAAAATAGAACCAACCAACTGAACAGCCAGAGTGTTTCTGTTTGGACTTTTTGGCAGGTCTTGTCTTTGTAATGACAGTTTAGGTAACCTTGCCAGATTAAACAGATAAACAAACAAACACAAAAGTGAGACCAGAGGAAATACAAAGCTGGAAATATAAAACAGGCCATGGTGTGAAGTGGAAGAAAGAGCTTATAAATGTTACATTCAGCTTCAGATCAGTCAAAGATGTGGTGATGGCAGTCTCGCCCGTGCTGCTGTGTAGTCTTCTGTGACCACAGCACTGGTCTTTCCTTGTGCTCCCCATACATGCCTTCACCTCCCCCAAAGTGTTTCATAGAAGGATTATTGACAGTGGCTGGCTGGTTATAGGTTCTTTAGGCAGGGCTGATTAGAAATTAATATCGGTTGAACACAGGTCCAGGGTCTTTGAGCTTCTATCTCCCCATGTGGGGAAAAGGTGCCAGTATCTTTGTTTTTCTAGAAAGGACAGTTCAGCTTGTTGACAGCATATGTTCCATACCAACTGGGGCACAGGGGACACACCTTTTTGGGGAAGTTCTAACATCTGTAGAAGAGCTCACCTGCTCAGGAGCTTTGTGACAGAAGACTGGGTTGTGGAGGTACATTCACACTCTGCTCTGTGTAGGTTGGGGGGGAATACAGCAGCGGAGGTACATTCACACACTGCTCTGTGCAGGTTGGAGGGGGCATGGCAATGGAGGTACATTCACATTCTGCTCTGTGTAGTGGGGGTGGGCAAGGCAGCATGGCACATTTACATTTTGCCAGCCAGTTCTCTGATTCCTTTCTGTTTTGTTTGCTGTTCACGCTAATGTTTCTTAGAAGTGGCATTTCCCGCCCAGTGTCATTTTTCCTACACTTCCAGAAACAGCGTCATTGCAGTCCTCATAGACCCCGCTGGGCAGTGCCTGCTTGGAGCTCAGCTGCAGCCTGACAATGCCCTCTTCTGAGTTCCTTAGTACCTCCACTCACTTCCTGTGACCCCCACTGTTGCCCTTTGCCATAGGCCTGGAGGTGGAGCTGCTGCATGTGTGACTTTCTCTGTTGTCTCCATGTTCTCTTGGTGCTTTCTTGGTGCTAGGCATTTACAGTTGAAATAAATGTGGGAGGGACACTAGCATTCGATAGGCCCTTTGGGAAGTCACCCTGTTTAGTACTGGCTCACTTGGCCCTGAGGCACAGTGTCCCCACAAGAAGGGGTGTCGCTGGGTCCCTGGATCTCAACATTCCACATGCTCTTTTCAAAGCACTTCTGGATTCCAGCCTTGGGATCAGCAGATGCTTCCCTGGCTCTCATGCCAGCCCTATTGGCAACATTCTGCATCTCCACTGAGTGAGTGACGTCCCTGTGGGAAGGGGATGCTGTTCACTGCCGTGGAACCATTCTGTTCTACTCGATATTTCCTCACACAGAGAGCTTCTCCACAGACTGTAAATCCCTTAAAAGTATATACACCCCTCCTTCTCTCTCTCTCTCTCTCTCTCTCTCTCTCTCTCTCTCTCTCTCTCTCTCTGTGTGTGTGTAGGTGTGCGCACACGCGCATGTATACAGATGTGTGCACATCTTTGAGAAGGACCATAGCTATCGGTACCATAGTGGGACTATGACCCCAGGAAGACAACTGTGACCCCATGAATTACAGGAAACATTCATATTTTTATTTGTACACTGCTTCCTGAGAGTTATGGCACTGTGAAGCCTTATCAGCCTTGGGGTCTCTCACTAAAATGAAGTTCCGGATGTGCCAGCTAGCTGAGAGGCCAGTCAGTCAGCCAGCCTTCCTGGACTACATGGGGTCACTGCTCTTTGGCCATGCCTGTGCTTTCCCACTGATTAACAAGCTCCTTCCCCTTGTTCAAGGTCAATTCCTAGGTGCCAATTGAGATGCCATGTCCTTCTCAAAACCTCTGGTACCTTGATTCTGAACTAGGAACCCTAAACTACTCCTTCATGGTGCCCCCACCCTTTCATTTCTAGGGCCATGTCTTCCTTTTGATGGCCTGCTCCATGCTGCAGTCAGTTATTCGTAGTTTTCTCACTGCCTATGGGAGCATCAGCTCCAGCAGGAAGGACCCGGGATGCAGCTTCTCTCTGCTATACCCAGCGCCAAGCATGGCATCTAGAACACGCAGGAGTCCACTAATGCTAATGAAGGACGCATACAGAAAGAAGAGCCTCACCTTTCAGCACACACCTCCGTGCTCTCACTCTGAGGCCGTAACAGACCTGCCAGCATTGAGGTCAAGGGGACATCCAGATGACCATATTCACACACACGCATGCACATGTGTATGGTTATCCCTGCAGGTGGAGAGAGAGCATGTCCGCAGTGCTGGCATACACCTACCTGCATTTCTCAGAAAGCGGTTCCGGTAATCCTTGATGACTCTGGTTTTGGGGTCGTAGAAGCCATCGCCACAGTCATAGCAGCCAACGGGGATTTTCCTAGGTGGGTCCATGTTGGTGAGCTGAGAGATGCCTTAAGGAGGCACAGAGGACAGTTAGTACATCACCAAGGTCACATACACACACACACACACACACACACACACTGCTGTTGTTTATGTGACTGTGGGACCAAAGGCTGCTTTTACAGAACCAGGAGCAAAGTCATCAGGAACAGGTCCCACGGAGCATTTGAAAAAGGGGCGGTGAGCAGGGCCTTGGGAGCTGGACCCTTGCCTTCTCTGATATCACCCTCATTCATTTCTTGGGCCACCGTGATAAAGTTCTGAAGTCAGAGAAATCCCGAGGGTGAGTCAGAGATGGCCAGGAGAGTAGATTCAAGAGAGGGCTAGCCAGTGCATGGACAGAGGGCACAGGTATGAACCCGTGGTCACACTCAGGACAGAAGCCACAGGTGTGAACCCTTGACCACACGCAGGACAGAGGCCATAGATGTGAACCCTTGATCACACGCAGGACAGAGGCCACAGGTGTGAACCCCTGGCCACACCCAGGAAACCTGAGAACAGAACCTAGATGAGGGAGGTCACCAGGAAAGGGCAAACAGAGGGCCGCACCTGGACTTTCTTTGAAATAGTCACAGCAGTACTGTAGGTGGAGGCTGCTTATTTGTCCCAGCCACCCAGACCCAAAATAATCACACAGAAACTATATTAATTACATCACTGCTTGGCCAATCACTTAAGCACATTGCTAGCTAGCTCTTATATCTTAAATTAACCCATTTCTATTATTTTGTATTTTACCATGAGGCTCATGGTTTACTAGTAAGGTTCATGGGCATCTATCTCCTTCAGCAGCTATATGGCGTCTCTCTGACTCCATCTTCTTTTTTTCCAGCATTCAGTTTAGTTTTCCTGCCTAGCTCTATCCTGCCCTGACACAGGCCAAAGCAGCTTTATTCATTAACCAAATGGTTCACAGCATACAGAGGGGAATCCCACATCAGTGGTACCATTCATTGTTTCTAGTGTACTACACATTTGGCTCCTCCTGTCTCAGATAAGCCCCAGAGTAGCCCCTTCTTACAGAGCGAACTCACATCAGAGGCTGAGTAACAGGCCCAGTGCAAGCTAGCTAGGAAGCTGCCAGGCTCTGGACCCTGGGTGCTAAGTGACACAGGAGGGAAGGAGTGGGTCTGAGTTCAATCCCTAAGTCAGGGGTACAGACATTTTAAGTCTTGGAATGCCGTGACTGGAGTAAAGGGGGATGCTGGAATGTTCTTTTTAATGTTAAGTCCTGAATTTACCTTTCTCTGAGCCCACTATGCTGTGCTTGCATATCTGCACCACACAAAAACAATGCTTGAATGTTGTCTAATTATACACTTGACCCTGACCAAAATACATATATATTGGCAATGATTGCTGAATGCCTTTCCCATGCTAGTGACTTTGAGGCAATTCAGTGACTGAAACCTCAGTCGAGTTGCCATCTTAGAGATGCTCTCGATTTTCTCCCCTGTGAGGTGGGGCAGGGAAGAGTGACCAGATGGGGCACCCTAAACAGTCTAAGAGAAGACAGGGACTGGAGGGACACAGCCCATGGAACACATGTCCTGTCAGCCTGTGTCCCCCTTTCCCACCCTTTTGTGGTATAATGCTTACATATTTTTAGCATGACAGATGTCATGTGCCATGCATGCACGCAAGACATGCACGCAAAACACCATTCCAGGTGCAAATTTTCTTATTGGCAATGAACTTGTAAGGCAGAAAACACTGCTTCTCTGACTTGGATGGGGAAAGCTGAGGCACAGAGAAGTGGGATTCCTTGGTCTTCTCCCCTTGGCCAGCCCAGGGGCCTGAGATGTGAGGACTGGGTCCTGTGGCTCTCCTGGGTCTGCTGCATCCATCTTCCCCTTGGGAAGGTTCAGTGGGGACCAGGCATTCACTTCAGGGCCTTCAACCTCCCTCACGCTGTGGGTGGGCTACCTGAGGGCTTCAGGCCATAGCAGATCTCGGTGTGGAATCTCCGGTCATAACTGTCACAGTAGTGCCAGTGTCTGTCCTCATACTGCAGCCCATCAGCAAAGGTATACTTGCCCTGGAAGGAACCAGAGGAGACCAAAGCCTTGTTACCAAGGAAACGATTGGCTTTTCACTGCCTCAGGAATGAAGTGGCAGCTGTCACAATGGCCATGGTTGTGAAGATTAGGGGGGACAGAGATACTGCACCCAACCTATGTACGATGCAGAAATCATGGCGACTGCATGGAGCTGGGCAGGTGGCCTACTCTAGGCTCTTGCCAGATTCCTCATTTATAGGATTAGGATGACAGTATCCCTCTAATAGGGGTGGCTGGGAATTTGGTGAGATAGGTATGTGCCAAGCTTATCTGGGAGGTGTGTGTGTTTTCCAAAGAGATTAGCATTTGAGTTGACAAAATACAGAGATCACCCTTGCCCATACAGATGGGCACTGTTAAAGACATGATCAGAAGATGGGACAGAGGAAGGACCGCTTGCTCTCAGCTGTCCTGGGATGCCCATTTCATCTTGGCCTTGGACATCAGCACACCTCGCCTCTGCCTCTCGAGAGTCTCAGCATTTCAGTTTGGACAAGGACTACAGTTCTGGCTTTCTCTGGGCCTCCAGCTTTCAGAAGATACACTGTGTCCCAGCTTCCATTATCTCATGAGCCAGACTCTGTCTATCTGCCGTGCCCTCCTGATCACCCTCCTCTGAGTGCTCTAATACCCACAAAGGAACACTTGCACATGCTGTTTTTCCTTTTATTATTATTGTAGCTGGAAAAGCCAGAGCCAGGAGCCACAGCCTCCTGTCCAGATATGCGCATTCTGTTCTTGCTGCTTCAGAGCTAAAGGAAACCTCAGGATGTAAAGAGCACATCAGCCTAGGCCTCAGGAAACATGGGTGGAAATTCCCACAATACTGTTTGTTCACTGTGTGACCTTGGGTAAGTCACATCCCCTTCCTGAGGCATAGAGTCCCCAAGCTATAAAAGAAGAAGCATTTCTTAACCTTTATTTAGGTCATGCGTCAGGCCCAGCAAACACTCAGGGAAACTCAAATGAGTGCAGGTCATTTTTCCGCAGAAAAATATAGTTCCATATTCACAGAGGCTTTTGTGTGTGTATAAATCAGGGGTCCACTGATCCCTAAGTTCTACCCATAAACCCCAAGATAAGAACCTTTGGATTAGATGATGTAGCAGAGGTGGTGGCAGTAAAAGCTGACATTTCCTGAGTGTCTGCTGTGTGTCAGGAGATGGCTGAGAATGCACACTTCTCCCTTTACAGTCAGCACCATTGTGATCGGCTAAGCTACGCCATCCCACCCTTCCCCCAAAGCTGACCAGACCTGCTGGAACTTATGAATGTGTTACCTTGAATAATTTTTAAAAGAGACCTTTTCTAGAATGGCTCAATGTGAGGTGAGGGTCCTTACAAGAGAGAGGTAGACAGGTCCAAGGGAGAGGACGAGACGGGGGAGAAGAAGTGACTTGGAGCTGTAAGCAGAGACTGGAGTGATACCTGGGCCTGAGTCGAGAAACGCAGGCAGCTTCTAGAAGGTAGAAAAAAATGTGAGGGAAGAGATTCTCTCCTGGAGTCGGCCTGCTGGCCCTGTTTAGGCTTCCAGTCCCCAGAGCCGTACGATGGTACATGGTCAGCTGAGGGGTAATCGGCCACAGCAGCAGTAGATAGCCATGCTGACTGTTGTTTAAGGCTGGGGAGCATGGACTGGGCAGTGGTGGTGCACACTTTAATCCCGGCCCTCGGGAGGCAAAGGCAAGCAGATCTGTGAGCTCAAGGCCAGTCTAGTCTATATAGTGAGCTCCAGGACAGCCAGGGGCACACAGAGAAACCCTGCCTTGAAAACTACACACACACACACCCTGAAGAGCATGCATTTCAGAGACAGTCATTGGCCAGAGAGCAGACTGCAAATGGCACAGCAGGATGGAGGGAGGAGATCCTAGAATCCTTGGAGGATGAGTAGCAGAGAGAGGAGAGAATGGAAAGAGGCAACAACAGGTGAGGGGCTCTTCCTGCCTGAGACCCTTCCCGAAGCCCCAGCTGGTCACCTTCACCGCCAATCCTTTCTCCCAGGTGGCGTCGAATCGGCTCCCACTGGGAAAGAACAGGGTTCCTTCTCCATGGAACATGCCGTCCTTCATGTCCCCAACATACCGCGTTTCAGTAGGGAGGATGTACTCCGCATTGCCCTCCATCCTGTAAGGATGGGGAGACAGTCACTCTCTGCATCCTTAGGTGTCGTCACCCAGCACTGTTCTCGCAGAGCTTCTGTGGGGCTTTGCTCTCATCAAAATCACAATCAATCAATCAATCAATCAATAAGTTGTTTAAGATGCGCAGCCTTTGCTCTGCCATCCTCCTTGCCCCCGCAGACTGTCCTGGAGTTGATGCTGTTCATTGCTGGCCTTGCTAGGCCCAGAGAGGACTGTGGACTGCGTCAGAGGTGCACAGCAGAAACTGCAGAACCAGCGGCCCAGGCAGCTGATTCTGAGTCCACCGTGACCAGTTCAGTCTTGTCCACTAAGCAAATCCTTGTTCTGTCAAATGTTAGCTTGGGCCAGCTACAGAATTCACTCTGCACCTTACTTACCTTTTTCATTTGTCAAATGGGAATCACTATGAGGCATGGTGGCTATTATAAAACGTAGAAGGTCTTTCTTCTTCTCTGTGTTCTGAAGTAGAATCATCTAGAACTCAACTGTGCAGCACTTCCAGGGAAATCATGACCATGAGGTCAGAGAGGCCCTACATTTTATTTATTTATTTATTTATCAATAGGGATTCACTCTCTTGCCGATGCTGACCTGGAACTCATGTAGATCAGACTGGCCTTGAAGCCTTGACAATCCTCCTGCCTCAGCCTCTCAAATTCTGAGAATATAGGTATAAGCCACTATACCGGGTTTTTCATTTTTATATTTAGATATGGTACAAGCAAATCATGAATTTTAATGTTTTGTTAAAACAGTTTTATTTATGAAGCATAATTGATATGCAAAACTATACACATACTTAAAGTGTATAGCTTGTGAGCCTTGACACATATCCTGGAAACCATCATCATAGTCAATATAATTAATATATCCCCCACCCCAGCTACTGCCTAATCTTCTTTAATCTTTCTTATTTGTTCTTTTCATTCCTCATCCCTAAGCAAATACTGATCAATTTTCTGTGGCCATGAATTCATCTTCATTTCCTATAATTTTATATAAAAATCATATACTATGTTCTCCTTTTTGGGAGGGGGGACTTCCTTCACTCAGTATAATTCTTCTGAGATCTATTCACGTTACTGCTGTGTGAACCAGCATTCTCACTGCTGTGTGCTCTTCCAGTGAATGGATATACCACATTGTTTGCTCATTCACATGTTGGTGGACATTTGGGTTGATTCCAGTTTCCGGTTATTACAGTCTCAGTTACATAAAGCTGTTGGAGCACTCACAAGCATGCCTTTGTATGGGCATATATTCCCATTTATCAGGCTAATACCTAGGAGTCAAATGCCTGTCTTACTTTTTAAGAAAATGTCAAGCTTTTCCAGAGCACTTGTCCAATGTTATATTCCCACCAGCAGTGGGAACTCTACCTAAACCAAATATTAAGTATTAATTTATTCTATATAAGAAGTGATTCCAGGCATTTAAACTCTAAAAATAAATTGCCTCCTCTCAGACCAAGAAAGAAAAGAGCCTCCTCCCCCTGCCATTATCTCTCCGTGAAAACAACATCTGTATGCATACTGTTAAGTATGTCTTTGAATCCCCTCGGGGTGTTCATTAGCTCCCCCTTCTGAAGATGAGGAAATGGGGGTCTGCCTCTAGCTGAAGGCTGGGTTCTCTAGGTGCTGTTTCTCTCATTACATGCTGGAATCTAAACAGCCCAAAGGATGACTAAGTTGCCTGTTGCTAAAAACCAAGATTCAGGCAGAGTACATGGCAGAACTATGAAAAGAACAGCCAGCCAGCAAATCAACAACTATCTTCTTGTGGGTTGTGGGCAGCTGAGAGGCTCCTGTCAGGTCTGGGTTTCAATACTGTGATTACAGCAGTACCAAAAAGACCTCAAGCAAACACATTGCTTGGGATGAACAGGGGTGGCTGGTACAGTACAGACAGGTGAAAGTGTGTAGAATTCTGACCTTCTGTCGGTGTCTGTCTGTCTCACTGACTTTACGTGCAGAGCACATCATAAAGATGTGTGTGGGTTTCCCGGTTTCTGTGCCAAGAATACCCAGTCCTTTATCTCCAGCTGACAAAACTTCTGCTGTAGCAAGGCCAGGTGGGAAGAAGTGATGTGGTTTAGACACAGAAATGGGTAGAAATTCTTACTCCATCACTTCTTAGCATTGTATTCGTAAGAGTGAGTATGCCGCTTGTTTTGCCTAAGTTCAACCATGTATGTGCAAGATCAGCCTGAACTAAATCACTCTCGTGGAAGTGTTGTACACCTAGCATCTTTGCCACGTTCTGAAGAGTCAGACAAGAGTCTTGAGTCCTTTACCATCTCCCTTGCAAAGCTGATTGAAGATCTGAGTCAGCATCCCATATGTATTATTACCACTTTCTCTAGGAATCTATCCCTATTGCCCGCTAGGTCATTGATCCCACAGCCTCAAACTCAAAACACCCTGCAGTCCCTCTAGCTTGCGCACACAGACCCTCCCAAATCAGGCCCTTCATCTCTCCATCTCCACAGCCCCATGAAGTGATTTACACCACAACAGCTAGGATTTATCTGTCAATATACTTTCCCCCCAGCCTCAGGCTCTCCAGTTCTAAAAAATATTCCACCTTCTTCATCTGGAGCTGCTAGCCACACTGGGTCCTCTGCCTCTCGTGCCCACAGTGCTGACCTTGATTACTTAACTGTGTCAGTCTTACTTGCCCTCATTGTCTGCATGAGCTTTTTGAGGGCATTTGCTGAATAGCATTTCCTATTTTCCATTTTTTTTTTTTTGAGACAGGGTTTCTCTGTGTAAGAACCCCAGTGGTCCTGGAATCAGCTCTTGTATTCCAGGCTCCTGTTTTCCTTTTTTAAAAAGTCCTATTTAAAAAAAATTATTTTTATTTTTTAATGTGTATGAGTGTTTTGCCAACATGTATGTATGTGCACCAGGTGCGTGCTGGTACCCACAGAGGCCAGAAGAGGAACTTTGGTTATTAATGGTCGTGAGCCACCATGTGGGTGCTGGGACACACACACATCACACAATAAATTGAATGAATCCCACCTATGTGGCTTATTAGACATGTGTACATGAGTATGTTAGCACAAGCGTTTGAAAATGCTTGGCTCAAAGTCCCTGGCAGAGACCAAAAGGCAGCTGCCTTTCCCCAGCCCGGGAGTGAACACACGAACGAATGGGACCTTACCTCCCGTTTGTGTACGACCCGATATATTGGCTCCCGGTGTACTGCATGTCAGCGTTTAGAGTCTAGAGAGACAAGACAACTTCAGCGCCCTCAGTATTACTATGACAACCAGGAGGTGTGGGCGGAGTTCAAACGAAACCCCGCCCCTCACCCCGCTTGACTTCCTGAAATGGCGTACACGCGTCTACTCCGGTAGCGGCAGAGTATTGCGCCTGCGCGCCGCTCGAGACGCATGCGCAAATGGTACAGGGCAACCTGGGAGACCCAAAGGGGAATTGAAGGAGACGGGCGGCGCGGCTGAGGGCACCTGATCAGGGTCGGGGCTGCCGCCGTCATGCCGGGGATAGTGGAGCTGCCCACTGTGGAAGAGCTGAAAGTGGAGGAGGTGAGGCTCGCCCTGAGGGCAGGCGAGAGGCCCGGGGCTGCAGCTGCTGCCAAGCTGGCCCGCGCTCTGTCCCGGCCTCTGCGACCTGCTAGATCACATCCCGCCGTGTCTCCAAACACCCAGGCCCCCACCTGTGAATCGGGGTGACACTCTTTGATAACCTAGCCCCTTGCTGTACCTCCGCGTGAGGCGAGTATGCCTTCCCAGGTGCTCACCTTCCACCGAGTCTGTCAAAATCTCGGTGCAGGGGCCTGGGGGCCGCGGCAGCGTGCATATCGGACAGTGAGGCTGGCTTGGGTCAGGGTCTTTGTTAACAGGACGCACTTAAAGCATTTACTTCTTCTAGAGACATTTAAGTATTTGTTATGTGCACATGCAGTGGAAAGCAAGGGACAGTGCCCTTCTTTGGTATTTTCTAGTTCGATAAGGAGCTAGGTAAAGACAGGACAGCACTGGTGTGAAAACTGAAGTGCAGGTGCTGTGTTATTGTAATTATGGCAAACACGACCAAGCCACCTTTCCAGGCCAAGTTGCTAATTACTTGGGACACACAGTAAGGTAAGATATAACTCATCTTTCTTGAAGTACAGAACTAGGGCCCCGACAGTAGGAGTGATCTGCCCAAGGTCACAGAGACTGTGTGTGGAACAGGTGGAATGGGGATCCAGATCTGTTGTGAAGCCTGTGCTGAGAAGGCTCTGAGCTAAAATGTGCTAGAGTGAAGAAAGCCAGAGGTGTGTGATGTCAACCCACTGTCAGTGGTGGGCTGAGCCTCTGGAGGAGGCACTGACGAGGCCAGAGCAGTTTGGAGACTGCCGTGGCAGGACTTGGTAAGGCTAAAAATTAAATGCAGAGAATTCCACAGAAGGCACTGTCAAATGTTTTCCCACACCACTTCCTGTACGCTCTTAGCAACCTGTGAAGGGGGCAGCTGTCATTTTCCTCAGATGAAGAAATTACTAGCTGTACTCATGGTATGAGTGACATTTACTAAGAAGTGACAAGGGATGTTCCCATGAGCCAGCTTTTTTTTTTTCTTATCCCATTCTAAAACTGGTTAAACATGAGTTGACATTTTTTTTTGTTAGATTTTTAATTGGCTTAGCAAACATTTCATGCAGGAGCTTTTAATACATTTTTCTTTAAAGTTAGAACTATTCATTTATATAATCATGCAAATAACTAAAGTGTAATAAACGATAAGACACATAGGAAGGGCAGGCAGGACTGGGTTAAGGAGAAAGTAGGATTTGATATTGATTCTGAGTTCTAGACCTAATGCTTGGTCGCTTTGAACAACTTTTAGTACTTGTAGACAAGGGTGTTTTGCTAGCAGGTCGAGGTGACTCTATGAGGACATAAAAAGGATGGGGAAAGCACATGTTAGCTTATTGTAAAACACAGCATTTGAAGTCTGGTGTTTTATGGGGAGGGATGGAGAGAGAAACTGAGTAGTGGAAGAAGGAAGTAAAGTAAGGAGCTGGGGAAGCAGGGACTGGAAGTGGATCCTGGAAGCAGTGTGTCCAGCAGCACAGGAGCTGGGGAAGCAGGGGCAGGAAGTGGATCCTGGAAGCATTGAGCACAGGCTCTTTTGTGAAGATTGGTGAGAAGGCTGGAGAGGTAGTCTGAGCCCAGAAAGCCTTGGACAGCAAACAGGAAGTTCAGGCTTTTCTCTGCTGCTAAGTACGACTTCTTTGGGGAGTTGGTTTCTGAGTTGTGGTAGCAGCAGAGTAAAATAAAAGTTTTTGGAAGGCCACTTTAAGTGACTTACAGAAACTAGATTGAAGAGTAAGAAGCTAGGGAAGACTTGTTTCAATGACTGTTAAAATAACTGAAAAATATATTAATAACCATGGTAAGCTCTTGTGAGTGAGTCTTACTCAGCAGTGGACAAGTAACAGGCAATAATGCTGAAGAGCCTGGGTCAGGTTTGGAATATGACAACAGACCCAGGGAGGCAAAGAGCAGCAGCAATGGCTTTGGGGAGCAGAGAGAATCCATTTCGGGCTTTATGACTTAGGAGTCATGTCACATCCATATGGGGGGGATAAACATCCAGAAGCTTTGGATTAAAAATACCAGCCGACGGTGACGGTGCATTCCTTTAATCCCAGCACTTTGGAGGGAGAGGCAGGTGGATCTCCAGGTTCAAGGCCAGCCTGGTATACGCGGTGAGTTCCAGGACAGCCATGGCCATACAGAGAAACCCTGTCTTGAAAAACCAAAAACTGAAACAACCCACCACCACCAACAAAAATTTCCTTGATGTCTTCATAGTTTTGAGTGAAAATTAAGCAATAACTGGTACTGATAGACGTGGGTCAGGTACATCCTTAGCATGTCTACAGGCCTGAGCCTGTAACTCACAAGGTCCTAGGAAATAAGTGCATCACACTCCACTTTCCACAGATAGGAGATAGACCTGCCATAAATTAAACATTAGGAGGTACGGACGTGGTTTGTGGGAGCAGTGCCAGTACTAGAAGGTATGGGGACTTTGCTGTGATTCTGCCTGTGGAAGCCTGCGGTGCAGAGTGGCTGTGAGGAGTGCTGAGGAAGGTGTTGAGATTCTGTGTTCTGTGGACAAAGGATGCTGGGTGGGCTTCATCAGTTATGAAGAAATAGGTGAGGGGATCGTTACATCTCAGCTCTCCATGTCCTCTGTGATAGTAATGTCACGCCAAAGGCTTGATGGGAGGCCGCAGAGTCTGCGTTCCAGTTCTCAGGATGGCTGGAATGTCAGCTCAGATGACTGTTTATTCGCTGTTTAGGAATTGGCTCAGTAAATGTGTCTCATCTTTGTTTCCCTATGACAGCATGGATGTCCTTTCATTTTGATAATAAAGCAACTAATGCTTTAGGCTTTTGGAGGGCTGATGTCTTGAGAATTTAAATAATCAAATCAGCCATCTAAGGATATTTTTGAGGCATTTGGCAAGCAAGTAAAATGATGCTCAGGTCTTTTTTTTTAAAGATTTATTTATTTATTATATATAGAGTGTTAGAAGAGGCCATGGGATCTCATAGATGGCTGTGAGCCAACACATGGTTGCTGGGCATAGAACTCAGGAAGAGCAGTCAGTGCTCTTAACCTCTGAGCTGTTTTTCCAGCCTGGTGCTCAGTTTTTTATTTAGAAATTTTAAAAATACTTTATTTTATGTGTATGAGTGTTTTGCCTGAATGTATGTGTAGCTCATTTATGCCTCGTTACCATGAGTTCCACAGGGCATGAGACTTCCTGGAACTGTTGTGAGCCACCATGTGGGTGCTGAGAATTGAACCTAGGTCTGCTGGAAGAGAGGCAAGTGCTCTAAACTACTGAAACACGGTTGTAAAAATGTAGTGACCTTTAAAAAACAGAACTGCCAGGTGGTGGGGACTCAGGCCTTTAATCCTCGGGAGGCAGAGTCAGGCGGAGCTCTGTGAGTTTGAGATCAGCCTGGTCTACAGGGCAAGTTCCAGGACAGATAGGGCTGCACAGAGAAACCCTGCCTCGGGGTGGAGGTGGGGTCATGACTCTGAAGCAAAAATGGTAGTACACGCTTGTAATCCCAGCTCTTGGGAGGCTGAGGCAGGATTGAGAGGAGGAGACCCACCTGGCTTACACAGTGCAAAGCCAGCCTGGGCTACTTGAAAGTGTCTCTAAAAACCAGAAATAAAACAAAAAGGTTGGGTATCTTTTTTCTCCCAGCTGGCTATAGGTAGTAAAATAAGCAAATGTAGATCAAATTTAAATACATAAATTTACAGATTTGGGGTATAAATTTGTTAGAGTTGGATGGCAAATTTCACTTATATGTAAGTTGACCTTTGCGTTGCTAGTCGTGACAGGACAGTGCTGGTAGGCAGTCCTGGCTTTCCTCTCCTCTGCTTTCTGTAGAATGGAGGGGAACCTCTCTCTCTTCCTTCCCCAACATTAGTCTTAGGAGTAAATTAATATGTATAAAGTGCATAAAATAAGACTAAAGACTTTCTCACATTAAAGTCCTCAATATTTTTAAAAATCTAATTCAGTGGTATATTAAAGTATAGTTTCCTGACAGCAAGTTTAGGAAACCAGCTAATGTTTTTTGTTACATTTCTCAGTTGATCAGGAATCTGAGAATTCCCTGGCTGGGAAAACAGCAACAGTAAAGCAAATGCACCGCCCACGCCCAGATGCCAACAGTCAATACCCCACCCTGTTCTTTAAACTTTAGGCTTAACAAGTTGCCCATGGCAGAGTTGGTGCTCAGTGTCGCCTGCAGGCTTTAGTAGGGCAGTAAGATAGAAATATTAGAAGAGAAACAGAGTAGCCAAAATCACTGAAAAGCAAAGATGAAGATGAGATCCCCCAGATGGCAGGAAGCTCTGTCAGTAAGGTAACTGTAGCATTGTGGCCTCAGCCTTGGCTGAGACTTAGAGCTGGAAGCTGAGCTGCGAACTCTGCCTGCCGATCCTCTGAGCTACCTGCAGCTGGTCTGCAGTGCTTCTCAAGACAGTGCTGAAGGCAAGCAGCGAAATCTTGACATGGTCACAGTGCTAGAGGTAGCATTAGTCTGGGCCTCTTCCAGGACTTTATTCTTAGTAATTGCCAGACTCTGAGCTTTTTCTTTTCCTTTTCCTCGCTTCCTCTGATTTCCCAGCCCTCTGGGAGTTTCAGATGTCATTATATGATTCATTTCATTCCTGGAGAGGAACCTTAGCAATGTTGACAGAGTTATTTAAGCAAGATTCTGTTAGGGTCACTGTCTTCTCTTTAAGAGAAAACGGGGCTGGTTCTATCAGCCTGGTAAGACACATGCAAGAGCCTAACGCACTCATTTGTACCTGACTTGCTGTGTGACCCCCTCTTCGTCGCTTTTCCAGGTGAAAGTCAGCTCAGCTGTGCTTAAAGCCGCAGCCCACCACTATGGGGCCCAGTGTGACAAGGTCAATAAGGAGTTCATGCTGTGCCGCTGGGAGGAGAAGGACCCCAGGCGCTGTCTGCAGGAGGGCAAGCTGGTCAACAGCTGTGCGCTGGACTTCTTCAGGTAAGACTCACCTGAAAACAGTACCTGGGCAAGCTGTAACATCAAGGTATTCTGAAATAGTCTTCAATGAAGAAGTGGCTTCCAGCTAATTAAATGTGCAGTGTGCAGGTTTTGAAATCAGATAGACCAAAATTATTTTGTTTCTTTTGGATTTGTTTTTATAAGACAAGTTCCTCCATGAGTTTCAGTTTTCAGCTCTGAAATAGTATCTGTTCTCTACAGTATTGCGGTAGGTGTTTTTAAAAGGTCTGTACAACCACATCAGCCCCATGCTTGTTGACAGACAACAGACAGTTGTGATGGTTAGGAAAGTATTGAGTATTGGGTCTTAGGTCGGACACTATGTGCAACACAAGCCCAGGTGTGTAATTAGCTGAACAATGTTATTTGGGCATAGTGTTAGGGTCTTGTAGTCCTAGCATTCAGGAGCTGGAGGCAGGGGGACCAACAAGGGCAGCAGTGGCTACACAGGGAATTGGAGGCCAGTTTGGGCTACGTGAGATGCTCTCTCAAAAAAATGGTTTGATTAAGTCAGCCTGGAACTCAGTGTGCAGTCCTGGAATACTCATTCCTGATCCAGCCCAAGTATGGGCCAGCAGTGTGCACCACGTCACCCAGCCGCAGGAAAGGTGTTTGAGATTCTGTTGTAATGAAAGGACAGAAGTCCAGAAATAGTCCTGGTGTCAGGCAGGGCTGGATCGGGGGTCTGAGTAACAGCAGAGCTATGTCACACCATTTTCCTCTCATTTCTGCATAGTCTCTTGGCTCAGCACTTCTCTGTTGACGTTATTTTCAAATAGACTTTCCCTTTGCTAGTGCCTTGGAATGGCCAGCAGCCACTCCAAGCTGCCCTCCTCAGCAAGCCCTGAGGGTGCCATTGCCTGTGTAGGCAGAGCCCCCACTGAGCCAGATTCTACTGTCTGTGGACTTCATATGTTTGTCTGTGAACCCTGGGAGGTAAGTACTCTAATTGGTCAGGCCCAAAGTGAGGTTTAGTCTTACCTTCACCCCCTGTATCTGAGATAGGGGGAGTTGTTTCCCAAAGAAAAAGCAGGGGTGTTACAGAAGAGTGGGGCCAGCTGCTGCCTCATGACTCAGTGGCTGCCTTTCTTCTTTCTTGCCTGTGCTGTCCCTGTCCACATGCAAACTTACTTTTGTGGTTATAATTATAATGTGTATATTTTTAAACTGATTTTCACTTGACATCACTGAGCACATTCCTCTGAGCCTTGTTTTTAGTGACTACATTCTACCAGTGGCAGGACCTGTAATATACCTGACAGCTCTTGTTAGTGAGCATCAGTCTATACTGTTTAGCCTGCCTTTCTTTCTTTCTTTCTTTCTTTCTTTCTTTCTTTCTTTCTTTCTTCCTTCCTTCCTTCCTTCCTTCCTTCCTTCCTTCCTTCCTTTCATTCTTTCTTTTTCTTTCTCCTTATTTTTTATTTTTATTTTTGTTATGTTTTGACATACAGTTTCCTGGGTAGCCTGGCTGTCCTACAACTCACTAAGTGGACCAGGTTGGCCTTGAACTCGCAGCGCCTGCTTCTGCCTCCCAGGTGCTGGGATTAAAGTTGTACACAATTACATCTAGTTTTTTTTTAATTCCTTGGTATTCATTTTCCAACAGTGATTTTTTTTAAGGTTTTGATAATTATATTTGACATCTGAACTTTTATTGCTATTTTTTTAAACCATGAATGATTAAAATAATTCTTAAAATGTGTTTGTGTATTTTGACTGGATATGTGTCTGTGCACCGTGTTCATACATGCCTAGTACCTTGGGGTGGGGGATCAGGAGGGCATCGAGCTGCCATGTGTGTGCTGGGAACCAAATCAGTTCCTAAGCAAAGCAGCAAATGATCTTAACTGTGGAGTCATCTCTCCAGCCCCTAATTTAAAAAATATATATATTTATTGATGTGGAGGGGGCATGTCACATGCCATGGTGCAGATGTGGGGGATCAGAGGCCACCTTTGTGGAGTTGGTTTTCTTTTGTCACCTTTATGTCAACTCCAGTGATTAAACTCGGGGCATCAGGGTTTAAGGCAGTTTTACACGATGAACCAGCTCACCAGCCCCTGCCTTACTGCTTTCTAGGTTGGGTCTGTAGCGCAAGGCCTGCTCTACTGGTTCACGAGTTGGGCAAGGGGCTGGAGATTGAAACACACGCACACACACACACACACACACACACACACACATACAGGTGCCAAGGCTGCCCCTTTATTGTGTTCCAGGGTAGCTTATATAGGGTCTTCCTAACTAATGGCCACGCCCTAACTCTCGGGTGCAAGCCCACCGGAACCACTCCCCGGCCATCAGGAACTCCTGGGGGCTCCTGCTCAGAGCAGCTGCAGACAAGCTGTTTACTCAGGCAGGGGGGGGGTCACAGGAATTTCAGGGTCTGGGGGTCCACAGTCCCCAACAGGGTCATCTTAGTCTGCCCTCTGCACTGATGCTATATACACGGTGTTTAAATATTTAATAGATAGGAGATAGTGCTTTATGATGCCTGGAGTTATGTCCATATTGCTTTCAAGGTTAAATATGTCTTTACTTATTTTGGGAAATAAAAGTGACTTTCTAAGAGAATAGTGGAAGACCGTTTTCCTGAGATGCAGAGATGGACCGTTGTAAGCTGGAGATGACCACCGAGGCATGGTGAGCAGAGGCCAGGCCAGGTCTCCCGCTGCGGTGCTGGGCTGTGGAGAACACAGAAGAGGAGGGTGGGGGTTACACAGGGTGCTAGGTAACTTTAGGGAGGCCTAAGATGGAAACTGGGTGAGTGGCAGGGAGCAGCATGGAGGGTAGACTTGTGCTGCATGCGTAGACTCTAAAAGTCTTGCTGAGACATCGTAAAGACGGCCATGCACTGAGGGCCCTCAGGGTCTAGACTAGAATAGGAAGCATTTTCCATCTCTATTCTGCTGGCAGAAATGTATTCTGAGTCTTTTCCCAACGGCCTTAAATATGGCTGTTACATAAAATTGTGCTATTGTGTGCTTACCTAGCAAGTTCAAGTCCCCAGGTTTGCTCCGGGGACAGGTGGTGGGAGTTACATAAAGTAATATTTTTTTATTTTTCTTGAATTTGTATTTAATTCCTAACAGGTTTGAATGAAAAGGGAAGGCGTTGCTCCAGCCATTTTTTCTTCTCTTCTTATCTCTACCCTCCCTCTCTCGGAGGAGGGCGAGTGGGATAGAGTCATGTAGCTCAGGCTGGCCTCACATTCACCCTGTACCTAAGGCTACCCTTGAACTTCCACATGCTGGGGTTACAGTCCTGTGCCCCACACCTGTAGAAGTTAGCTCGATTAGGGAAATAACCAGGCTAGCTAAATTATAAAACAATTATATTTTTATTTATTATAATGGGAAAACTCACGAAACAGGGACGAGAAGTCCAAGCTCAGCTGTGCTGCGAGGGAACCACACAGAGAGCACACCTGGGCCATGTGCCCGGTTTTTTTTTGTTTGTTTGTTTGTTTGTTTGTTTTCTCCAGGCCCCAGAAAGCCACACCCTAACTTGGTCCCACCTCTTAAAGATAATTGGTTAGCAAAGCTTACCCATCACACACCTAGCCTCCCTTGGCCTGTGTTTTATTTGTGTATCTGTTCTTATGTCTGTGTGAACATGTATGTGTGTGGGTCTGTGTGGGTGTGCACATGTGCCCACATTCATTCAGAAACTCAAGGCTGAGAGCAGGAATCCTTATTCTGTGAGACATGTCACTCAGGCATGGCGCTTAGCACTATGGCTAGTCTCACCGGCGAGCTTGCTTTGGCATCTCCTGTCCCGTCCTTCAGAGGATGGAATTTACAGTCGGGCAGCCAGGACAACTTAACGTGGATTCTGGAATCCCCATTCCAGCCCTGTTACTTATGTGTTAGGTGCTTTAAGCACTGGACATCTCCCTAGCTTCCTCCAGCAGCTTCCATGGTTCAGAGGGAGGTATTTGCTGCCCTGCTTCCTAGCAGCACCCAGCTCTTCATAGTGAGGACTGTTTCTGGCCAGCATGACCTCCCTCCCATTAGTTAGTGAGCTCGTGTCTGAAGGCCTCTCACCCCCGGCCTCTGTCAGCATGCCAGGTTCTGACTGCTTCCTTCCCTTCTGAGTTTGCTGAGCAGGCTCCAGAGAAGTCTCCTGAGTAAAATGCCAGTGACTTAGGCCATGGGCTTTTATTTTTGATGAATAAAGGAAGGTTTGCTCCTGAGAATTCTTGCTGTGTTTTATTTCTTGCTTACTGGTTCTTAACTTTGGATTTTCTTTTTTAATTACAAAGCATATGGAAAGTTAGGCTTCATTATGACATTTTTCAAGCAAAATTTGTTTTTGTTGTTTCTCTCCCCTCCTTTGTGATTCTGCCTTGTGTGCTCCCACCCCCAGTCACATGTGACCAAGAGGCCCCCCAGCACCCCTGTCCGTCTGTACCCGCTCGCAACCTTTGTTCCTACGTCTCTCTTATGACCTGCTATCCTGCAGCACACAGCACATGAGAGATGAGAGAGGATGGTGGTTCGGCTCTCAGACTGTGCCATATTGCTTAATAGGACACTTCCTAGTTCCGTTTTCCTGCAAGTTTCGTATTTCTTAGAAGCTGAGTAAACCAGGCATGGTAGCACACTGGAGGCAGAGGTGGACAGATCTCTGAGTTCGAGGACAGCCTGGTCTGCAGAGTGAGTTCCAGGCCAGCCAGGGCTATACAATGAGACTCTCCTGAAAAACCAAAAATAAATAAATAAAAGCTGAGTAAAAACTCCATTGTGTACACATGCCACATTTTCATTATCCAGTGTTCTGTTGATGGCCCCATGCTTTTGTGAATGGAGCAGCAGCAGGCACACGGTCTAGTGTCTGGGGTAGGTTGTAGCGAGTCCTTTGGGTGCAGCCTTGAATGGTGTAGTTGGATCACATGGTGTTCTGGTTTCCATTTTTGACGACCTTCCACAGTGGTTGCACTAGCTGCATCCTAGCAGTGGGAAGGGCTCTTCCCTGCAGTCTCAGCATTTAGTTGTCAGTTTTTACTTGAAGGCCTTGAAGGTGCCGTGGGGTGTGGCATTATTGACTCCTACACTTTCCAGAATAGAAGGCTCCTCTGTTGTGTGAAAGAGCTATCCCTAACCTCCAGCCTTCCTTTCCAGGCAGATCAAGCGTCACTGTGCAGAGCCTTTCACAGAGTACTGGACTTGCCTCGATTATTCCAACCTGCAGATGTTTCGTCACTGCCGCAAGCAGCAGGCCAAGTTTGACAAGTGTGTGCTGGATGAACTGGGCTGGGTGCGGCCAGACCTTGGGGAGCTGTCCAAGGTAAGGTTCCTCTGGTTGGGGAGAGGGGATTGGCTGTGACAAAGGCAGAAGGGGTCCCACTGAGGATGGAGAGGCTGTGAGTGGTCCCCATTTACCAGACAAAGGACTCGACATCCAGAAGCCAGTGTGTCCTCGCAGGTGTTAGTTAGCCAACAGGGAGCAGAGAGCCTTGGCCACCATGCTGGTGAGGTGCTGCTGGCAGATCCTGGAGCAGCAGGCGCAGCTTGTGCCAGATTCTTTTGGAACCAAGAGTTGAAAAGCTCTTAGATGAAGAGCGCGGTCCTCCCTCCCTCCTGGGTTGGTGGTTTCGGTGATGACTCTGGCTGAAGCGTCACGGAAGTCTGATGTCTGCACAATTCTTTGTGCTCTCGTGAGTACTTAGCTCAGGAACATTTTGAATGCTGGGCCCCCAAACGCACACACGCTGCTGTGGCCTTCCTGGAGAGTTCTTCCTGAGCTGCTTCTGAAGAATTTAGGGCTTAAACTGTCTTCACTGTAGGATCTGTGTGGGCAAGAAAGATGCATTATTGAAACTCTAAAGAGGTGTAGAGACTCCCATCAGCTCCCAAGCTGCTGTGATGTGCAGCTGAAGAAGTCCTGCCCACAGTGGCCTACATGCCTGCTGCTTTAACTCAGGGCTTTAACTCCTTAGAGCCAGGCAGCAGAGCTTGGCGGGAAGAGCAAGGTTGGATGGAAGAGTTGGACTGAATCTTGTTTCCACAATCTCCCGTGGAATCTCAAACTTGCCAGCTGCCTGTCCGCCCTGTCTACTCTCCCCAGAGCCTGTGTGAGCCCCTGCCCAGCACTAGGCACTCAGGCTGTCCATCTTAGTTCTCGTCCCTCTGGGGCCAGCGCCACGCATGGTTGTCACAAATAGATGGGCAGCCTAGGTTTTTTTAGTGTGACATTCTTAGCTTTACTTCAGATACTTTTCTTTAGCTAAACTGAGAAAGTAACTTTAGTAGTGGCCAATCAGAGTTGGAAAGTGGTAAGACTAACACACTTAACCAGTAAAACTCCCTTTTCTTCTTTCTTCTTCACCACAGGGGAAGCTGTGAGTCAGGCTACTAAACCAGAGTATTTATTCTTGAGTCTTTATATTAACATTCTTTACCCCAAAATAAAGTTATCTAATTGCTGCAAAAATGTATTTCTTGACATGTATTGTCAATTTTAGTTGCGCTCCAATCCATTGCCCAGTCTCCAGAAAGGCCATTAGCCAGCCGAGGGAAGCCTAAACTGTAGCTTCATTCTCTTTGGCATTCTGTCTGGCCCACTTGTCTCTTCCTCCGAAGACCAAGTTGAGCCCCAGTCCGGATGTCACACCCTTTCCTAGGCAGAATTATCTCCTTCTCGTAATGATAACCTGATCATAAAAAAGCAAGTTGCGGGGCACTTCATATACATCCTAGTTCCTCCCAGGAATCCCCTTTTACGCATGGCAGTTTTATCATCAAGTATGCCTCAGGCCTTCCTTTAGGGATGGGTCTGAGGTGCCTGCCCCCTCTCTTCTGGGGTGTGTTAGAGCAGGTTGCTTCACTAGTCTTCCCTCAGTCAGTTGTTCTTTCAGTGGGTCCCTCGTTACTCTATATTCAAGAAACATTTTCAAAAACAAAGAATGACAGTTTTCTAGATTGATTTCATGAATATCTCCAGTGAGCATTTGGAACTACTCTGTCAAGCAGCAAGGAACTCTTCATTTGTGACCTGCAGTTAGAGCAGGGGACAGGGACCTGCACTCAAGGCCTTGAGGTCCAGCTCCAGCTCTGACGTCATCTTGGGTGACCCAGTCACTGTCCTATGAACTGGAGATAATATGTACACATAAGGAAGTTAGGAGCATATGTCCTAGCACGGTGGCCTTAGTGAACGTCTGGGACGTCACCAGGTGGGAGCTGCTGGTGAGGACGAGCTAGGATAATGCGCTCAGCATTAACACTGATAACACCAGAACTTGCTTAGCTGTGGTCTCTGCCGCTTGGTGAGCTCTGTAGACTTTGCCTCTGCTGTCTTTGTCTTTTTGCTTGCACTGTCTTCCCCCTTAATCTCCTTGGCAGACTCCTGATTCTCCTCAGAAATAGCTTAGGCCCACCCAGCCTTCAGTGTGGGTGATTTGTGCAGGGTCTGCCCTTCCCCACACAGCCCAGTAGAAGTTCTGTCTTGCTCACTGACTAGTGAGAGAACCCCAGAGGACAGCTTGTCTCAGCCTGTCATTTCTTGCTCTATCCTCAACTCCTACCATGCAGAATGACAAAAGGTGGACTTCTAGAAGTATATGCAAGGATTAAGTGAGGCTAGACACATCTGCCTGCGGTTCGAAGCAGGGGAGTAGTTGGAGCAACAGGAGCAGTGGGACCCCAGAGGGTTCAGGGTTACTACTGCTGCAGTCCCATTGAACTCTGCCTCCTTCTGCGCCCCTCCAGGTTACCAAAGTGAAAACGGAGCGCCCTTTACCAGAGAACCCTTACCACTCAAGACCGAGGCCGGAGCCCAACCCTGTGATAGAAGGGGATCTGAAACCCGCCAAGCACGGCAGCCGATTTTTTTTCTGGACCATGTAAAGATGGGGCCACACGTGCCCAGATGACAGCTGATGAAAACACCCATGCTGCTCGCGTGTGCTTTCCTGGATCACGGACGTTAACAAAAAAGTTAATTTATGTGACTTGGCAGTTATTCTATACATTTCCTGTCCATTAAAATTTTAAAGGAAACAGTTGTGTTTTATTACGCTTTATGTAACCTTTTAGCCTTTAGAGATGACTTCCCCTGTCCTTTCTTGTGCTCCTGACTTGTTCTAAGGAGGACTTGCCTCTGTGGCAGGAGAGCCACACTCCAGCATGGAGGCTTTGCTACCTGAAGCAGCTTCCAAGGAGAGGTCAGCATAGAGTGTGAAACTCCAGCTCTCTCTTCTCGGCCAGCATTCCAAGCAGAGAGCTCTCCCTAACAGTCATTCCAGGGCCACGTCCAGGACTGAGTAAAGGTTCGAGCCTGTGACTCAGGCATGGGAGGGGCTGCTGGCTGGGCCCTAGGCAGTGTTGCTCAAAGTTCCTTAAAGAACCTAACTTCCACCGCTTCCCCTCAGTAGCCCGTCGTCTGGTGTTATAACCCAGATGTTTTTCCTGATAGACAAGGGAGGTGGAGGCTGAACTCCCAGCTCCAAAGCCAGGAAGTTGGAGGTCTGAGTGTCAATTCCAGCCTTGGGTGTGTTCCTTAACCTCTTGTGAGAGGTTGAGTTTGAGGACAAACCAAAGACACATGCTTATCTACCTCCTCGGCAGGTTAAAGCCCCAGTGTTTAGAAAGCGCTGGTTCAAAGCACTGTCCCCCCAAGTTCCTTCACCCTATCCAGTTCCCTTTCACTTACTTGGCCATTTCCTTTACAGCCGACCGGGTCACTGCCCCTTATGGTTGTGGCAGTACTTAACTGCGTAAGTCATCAGTGCTCGGTGGCTTTGGGCTTCTTTGCAGAGCTGTGAAAATAAACTTTGGGGCATGCGTCTCCTTCAGTTCATCCAACTCTCAGTGGGAGAGTGAGACATTAAGACAGATGAGGCACAGGGGCTGCTTCCAAAAACTACGAGGCCAGTTGAAGGGAAAGCCCTTCTGTGCCATGCTTACCTCACCATTGGGGACATTTGTAGTGAAGCTCCCACTTTGCCCACACCTCTGTTCAGACTTCCAAAACTCTGGAATAAATGCTTGGGCTTTTATAATAGCTGAGACAAAGTGTGTTAACATCTTGGTAGCCAAATAATTGGAAGTCAGCTATGATACCTAGAGTTGGGCAGGGCCACAGACTGACAGGTATATGGTATACCGTCTGCCATAGTTGAGCAGAGCCACAGACTGACAGGTATATATGGTATACCGCCTGCCATAGTTGGGCAGGGCCACAGACTGACAGGTATATATGGTATACCGCCTGCCATAGTTGGGCAGAGCCACAGACTGACAGGTATATGGTATACTGCCTGCCATAGGTGGTTTCCTCAGTTCCCTCTCAGGATACTCAGTCTTACATAAATAACTTGTTGAGGACTTGCACTGTGCCAAGTGCTTCACAGAAGTCAACTCCTTTGTGTTCAGAGCCATTTGTAAGTAATATTGGTAGCTGGAGAGAAAATGTATTGCTCTACCAAAGGATTTGGGCCCAGTTCCCCGCACTCGCATCAGATGCCTCACAAGCATCTGTAACGCTCAGGGGATCCAGCACCTCTGGACAGTGGGCACTCACACATATGTGCAAACACATGACTTAAAAGTATTTTAGCCGGGCAGTGCTGGAGCACATCTTTAATCCCAGCACTTGGGAAGCAGAGGCAGGTGGATCTCTGTGAATTCAAGGCCATCTTGGTCTACAGAGTAAGTTCCAGGGCAGCCAAGGCTACACAGAGAACACCTATGTTGAAGAAAAGTAAAGTTTTTAAAGAAAAATAATATATCAGCTAGCCCATTTCATAGACAAAAGAGCCAATGCTTAGGAAGCAGTGAAGAGGGCCCTGCCCCGCCTGAGACCTGTGTCCAGGGACAGGTGAAAGGCTTTTCTGGTTTGATGGCTGTACTTGTCCATCAACACCATTTGCAGTTCACAGCCTTGGATACACATCGAATCACCCAGAAACCTGTAAGTACTGATTGGTACCTGGATCCCACCTCCCCAACGTTCACTGATGTGTGGTGTGGACTGACAGGGTTTGAAAACTCCTCTGATGAAACTCCTCCTATACCAAGGTATAAGGTGCTGAGCCAATTTTGTATATGGAAGCCAGTCCTAAGGTCACATTGCAGCTGAGGAGGAAGTGGCTAAGCTGAGATCGGAACCCAGTTCCAGCCGATGGCAAAGCCTGTACCCCTCATGGAAGTCGGCCCATGCAGCACAGGGAAGATTCGGAAGGTCTCAAGGGGGACTTGAGATTTCTAACCAGCTTTCCAGCATGCCGCTGACTCCTTCCTCACTTGTGGGGTGCAAGAAGCTGACTTGATCTAGCTTGCTTCAAGTGGCCTATGCATCACTCTCCAAATGCTAATCTGCCTCTGTAGAGTTACAACAATACAGCCTGAACTGTTAATGTCTTCAAATTCAATTCTAGGATGTTTTAACTTTTGCCCAAGTTGGACGGCAGCTGCGTCTTCCACCTCCCCACCTTGCTTTGAATTCCTTGAACAAAGGAACCAGCTTTTGGCTTTCCTGTACTCTTCTTGAGGGGATCACACATTATAGCCTTCTAGGACAGAAAGTCTAGGAAGTTAAAGATAATTTCTTACAACAAACGCCTGTCTCAATGTCAGTAGGTAAAAGGTCACAGAACAGCTTGAAAGCAGTTAGTGTGAAGGTCGTGAGCAGGGCTCCAAATGACAGACACTCTGGCTTGGCTTGACGAGAGTGAGACTAATTCCTCGCATTCCCAAAGGAAACATATCTGCCCCCGCCCCGTCCCCTGCCAAGCCCATTCCTGTCTTCCCTATCTGAGTCCGCACTGTCTCCATCCTCCCAGTGTCAAAACACGAGGCGCATCTTTGGCTCCTTCCTCTCCTTCCTCTCCCACTCAGAACCCAACACCAAGGCCTGCCGAGGCTCTTCTGTGGCTTCACATTGGCCGCTTCCTCTTTATCTCTCTGTCCTCGTCCTAGGCTGTTTAGTTTCCCTGGCCTGGATTACTGAAACTGTCTCCTAATGGTGGTCCAGTCCATCTCCCAGTTTGCTGTGTGTGCCTCTGCTGCTCAGAACCTTCTGTGGCCCTCGATGCCTGCTGAGGAAAGCCCAGCCCTTGCTGGTGTTCTGACACTCCACAACCTGGCCATAGCCTAGCCCATTTCCCCATGGTTATCTTAATCTGACGATGAACCCTGCACTCTATGGAAGACCAATCCCAGATTCTTTTCCACTGATTCCCCCGGCGCTGCGGGTCAAACCCAGTGTTTCCTGCATGCTAATTAAGCCCTCCCACCAAGTTACTTTTCATTTTTGAGACATGATCTTAACTAACTTGGTTAGGCTGGCATTGAACTCATTGTAGCCCAAACCTGACTTGAACTTTGGTGATCCTCCTGTCTCAGCTTCTTGAATAACTGGGATTACAGGCCTGCCTGTGCCACCAGATCTGGGAGCCTAGATGCTTTCCGAAGTTTAGGTCTGTATGGCTGCTATCTCGCCAGGAAACCATCCTTCCTCCGTCTCTGACTCTTGAACCTCCAGCCATCTCTCAAGGCAGACACTAGTTCTGTCTTCCCCAGGAAGCATTGTCTTCCGACATCCAGAAGTGGTCTTTCCTGTCGCATTGTTGATGTGACACAGTATGCAGCGGGATAGCTGAGCACACAAGGGCTGGATACAGGCTGAACTGCTGTAGCCGAGACCCTACGCAAGGCTCTTAACTGCACGATACCTGTTTCTTCACCTGTAAAGGAATGAGGAGCAGAGGGATGGTACCTGCTGTCATGTGGCCATGAGGAGTTGGTGAATGACACACAACATGCCCACTGCAGTGGTGACAAGATGGCAACAGCATCCTAACACATGTGGCATGAGTGTCATGGCCCTGGCTATTACATCCCCTGGTCCCGAGCTACAAGAGCTAAATGTCTACCTTCTATGTCCTGATGCCTCACTACATGACAGACGTCTAGGAAATGACTAACCACTACACTTACCTTTCCAAAGCCCACCCCCTCCACACAACAAATTCCTTCTAAGTAGAACTGTGCTTAATTCATTCACATTGAATTGTTTCCTTAAGGTACCGAATCCCAGGCGAAAGTCTTTGAGTGTAATGAAGGCTGTACTCTTACACCATGAGACAGGCTACAAAGTCCTTGGGCTTTAAAAGTTGCATGCATATGATGCTGAGTAAGATAGCTCATGCTTGCCATCACAGTGCTGGAGAGACTGAGGCAGGAGGACCCCTGAAGGCTTCAGGTGAAACCTGAGCTGCACAGAGAGGCTTTGTCTCTAAACACAAGGTCGAAAGAAAAGCAAGACCAACTAAACAACAAAAGCTGCTTCTACCTCATGGGAAAATCTCAGTTTGGAGTTGTGCTGTCCTTATGGGTCTTGAGCATTTGTAGCAGAAATCCCAAGTCACTTGTTTCTGTAATAATGAAAAGCCAAGGGTGCTGGCACCTGCCTTGCTGTGATAAAACACCATGACCAATGCAACTCATAGGAGAGACGGTTTATTTGGGTTTACAGTCTCAGAGAGGTAAGAGTGCATCGTGTGGGGGAGGCATGCAGCAGGTGGAGTGATGGCAGGAGAGGGAGCAGAATCAAAAATAACCACACCACAGACCTGACATTACACAGTCTGGAAACTTTCTCCTGCAAAGAAGCTATACCATTGCTTTTTAATTTGGTCTCAGGCAAGTCCTTAGGACAAGGACAGAAGATAGCCAGATTCTTTGGCAAAATAACACAGGAATGCTCTCTAGCTCAGCTGCTGTTAAATTCCTTGCTTCCCTCTGAAGCCTCTTGAGCCAGGCTGTGTGTGAACTTTTACTCTTGGCTTTTCTGAGGGGCCCGCCACCCAGCTCCCAAATAAATCTCACACGGAGGCTTATTCTTAGTTACGAATGCCCGGCCTTAGCTTGACTTGTTTCTAGCCAACTTTTCTTATGTTACCCCAGTTATCTTTGGCCTCTGGGCTTTTATCTTTCTCTGTTTCTGTATACCTTTCTTTCCTTCTTTCTCCGTGGCTTGCTGTGTGCTGGGTGACTGGCCCCTGACACCCTCCTCTCCTAGTTCTCTCATTGCTCTCTTCTTTGTTTCTCCGGTTTATTCTCTCTGCCTCCAGCCCCGCCTCTCCCTGCTCCTGCCTCGCTACTGGCCGGTCATCTCCTTATTAGGACCATCAGGTGTTTTAGGCAGGCACAGCAACACGGCTTCACAGAATTGACAAATGAAGCTTAAACAAAAGTCACACCCCTGAAAATAATATTCCCCAACACCAGGCCTCTGTAGAGTCGGCTTTGGCTTTGGCGCTGTCCTCTTCAGGAGCCTTCTAGGATGCCCTGCTAAGTTCAGCTTATCATAGTCAACCACTGTTCTCATTAAAGTGCCAAAGCCTTTCCTATTTCTCCAACAAACAACATGGTCAAGTCTTCAGCAACAGCCCACTCTGTGGTTTCAGCTTCTTATTAGTTACTTTTCCGTTGCTGTGATAAAACACCATGACCAACCTAGGAAGCTTGTAGAAGAAAGGTTTTGCTTGACTTAAGTTCCAGGGGGTAAGAATTCGTTGTGGTGAAGAGGCATAGCAAACAGCAGGCCTGACAGCAGGAACAGGAAGCTAAGAGATCACATCCTCATCCAAAAGCAGGAAGTAGAGGGTGAACCGGAAACGGGATGAACATTTAAACTCTCATGGCCCAGCCCAGTGACACACTTCTCCCAACAGGCCCGCGCCTGCACTAACCTCTGCAAATGTTACCATCCGCTAAGGATCAAGTGTTCAGATGCTTGAGTCTGTAAGCAATTTTTCTCATTCAAACCACCTGTCTTAGGATTTCTATGGCTGTGAAGAGACACTGTGACCATTGCAACTCTTATAGGGAAAAACATTCAACTGGGGGCTTGCTTGCAGCTCAGAGGTTTGGTCCATACCATTGTGGCACCACACTACCACACACTTGGAATCCTAGCGTTTCGTAGCTGGAGCCAGAAAGTATGATTATAGGAGATCAAAGCCACTTTCAGCTGCATAACAAGTTCAAGAACAGATAGGCTAGATGTAGCTTTCTCAAAAAAGTGACTGAAATTTACAAACGTGACATTTCTTTCGCAAACATGAAGTGGTAGGTCTGGGAAGAAATGCTAAATGCCTGGTTCCAATGGCCATGCTCTTGTCCTGTGGGATCAGTGGACTTTAAGCTCGGGATGCACATTAAAAGCATCTTCTGCCCACGCATTCCACCCACTGCTATGTTACATTAACCCATGATGTTCCAAAACCTTCAGGGGTTCCTGATGCATTCCCATACCCCATCATAGTCTTGTACCCCTCTCTAGCCTCTCCTTGCCATCTCTCTACCTTCTATAAAACACCCCTTTCAGAATACTGATATCTGTATCCACCCCATGAGATTCAGCTTTATTAGATCTAGAGTGTGGCTTGGGCATACATATTGTGATTCAATGATCCCATGCTTGCTCATTTATATTCATATATGCCATGTCAGTGGGAGGAAGGCGCTGGAGTTGCCGTAGAACTCTGGGGATACATTCATTATTTCACCAACCACTATTTTGCAGTCTGCAGGTGGCTGTGCAGTCGTACAAACACGCTGGAAGCAGTACACAGGTAAACACAGAAACAAGGCAGCTTGAGGTTATGCTAACTCCTGAGGAGTATGGGAAAAGTATGAGGATAGAGTGGGCAGCTGGATGGGGGGGGGCTACTTGGGGAAGTGATATTTGAGAAAGGGCTGGTAGAGAACCACCCCAATCTGAGGGAACAGCAGCGTCAACAGCAGCCCTGGGGCAGCAACTAGAAGTTCCTCAGATAGAAGTGTGGCTCGGCGTGTGACATGCAAGCATGCAGATGCTCATGCAGCTTACTGACTTGTGCCTTTATTCTCCACGGTGTCTCCATAGTCTGCTGCACAAATTCCAGATGCAGTGTGTGGAGCTGCCTGTGTCCTCAGCTTCAGCCCCCACTATTGCACCCCACTGTCCACCTGTGCCTTTCCACTTACTGCAGCCTCTGCTCAAAATGTCTCTCCACCTCTTCTTGGGGGACCATCCCTTCAAGACTGTGCTCAAACCATGTCCTTCTGTGAAGCGCCATCTTCCTTCTGTTCAGGAACACCTTGCACACGCTGCCCTCCTCCTGTCCATGAACTGGAAAGCCACCTTATTTCCCATTGTCCCGTTCTTCAGACACCGTTGGCTCTTGAAGAGAATCTGACCACGTTCTCCACCAAAATTCCTCCAAGAAGGGCAGCCTGGATCATCAAGAAACGTGCACCCTCTACAGAATACACACAGGGAAGGCCAGGCATTCTAACTTAATGATTGGCACCACTGGAAAAAAGAGGGAACTTACCATTTTTTTTTTGTTTCGTTTCTTTATCAAAGCCCAGAAATCCAGGCAGTCTCAGGAGGAATAAGGAAGGATACATAAAAGGTCAAATTAGGCTATGGTAATAAGAAATATAATTGCATGCCGTATTCCTTTAATTTGAGGGTTGAATGCAAATGAAGCAGGCATGCCCTTTCTGGAAGCCTTATTTTAATCAATTCTGATGCTCTGGTGGAAGAGTTGATGTTTAAAAGGAAATGATAATAACATTCCTTTCTCTTGCCATCAGAATGGGGACATTATATGATATGACAGTTTGATTTAAAGACATTGTTTATATAATCGTCTGTTGGACATGCAGTGTATGTTACTGGTGTGGCTTCTAAGGATCTGTGGTCCCAGGACTGAACTCAAGTAGAACTCTCAGGAAAATTCCTTAGCATCTGACTGCCATATCAGAGTGACAGGTAGGGAGGCAAAGAGGGTGCTGATGCAAGGAAAATTTCCCCCTCTATCTCTAACTTCACTGGCCCTAACAAGTTACCTTCATCTCTGAGTCTGGTTCCTTAACTATATCATGAAGGACTGGATGAAATGAGCCTCTGGGCTCTTTTCCCTACCAAGAATTACATGTTACAGGTGATTTGAAACTGGGGAAGGGTACTTGGGCTTAAAAGGTTTAACCAAGGATCGGAGCTGGGGATGGGAAGAGGAGGGGCAGAGGAAAGGTCAACCAAAACTGAGGATGTAGGAAAAAACCTTACGGAAGCTCACCATTGTGTGAACTATCTAAAATCCTTCTAAAAACCAGAATTGGAAGTGCTCAGTGTGACAGGGCTTCCCCCAGAAGATACGGGCTATCAAATAAAAGTCTTAGTGCCAAATGCAGGGTACCTCCACATAAGCATTCGTTAGAGGGCTCCTAGCCCATTCCTCCCCCCCCCCCAAATATAGGTCTTTGCCATTACTCTTAGTTGCTCACCAGAACTAGATGGTAAGACCCTATTGCTGAGGACACAACACACTCTGGTTGCGGCTGCCTGAAACTGATCTAGAAAGTTCCTTCCTGCTGGCTAGCTTTCATAGTGCCAGAAAGTGTTATGCAGGCTGCTGCTGCTGTGTGTGTGGGGGGGGGTCATCAACTGACTTATGCAGCGGTGGACCCTGCATGCTACTGTACCAACTTGCCAGGCATGACGTGTCTGCTGGTGTAATAGTGATGCGGCTGTTACAGAAGTAACCAGCTGTTTTCTGATTGTGTCTGAAGTTAGCTGTATGGGAGAGAATTCACACCTCAGGCTGTAAACCTGATTGATCAAAAGCCATGATTCCAGTTTCAGAGATTATAGGCTCGGGGCGGGGTGAGGGGGGAAACCTATTGTCTTGTTAACCAGACATGTTTGCCAAACTGCCCTCTAAATATTTATGCTGAAATCCATAGATAAGTGTTGCTCTCAGCCTTGGTCAGGGAGATTTGTAGTGAGCAGCAGTCCATGCAGAGATTTATAAATGGTCAAACTACAGAGAATGCAGGACTGTTGAGTGCTCAGCCCTAAATGAGACACCTATGCCGACTTCTACAAGGCTCAGGGAATGTTGTGGAAGAGGGGTGTGAAAAGAATGTAAGCTGGAGAGTGGGGGAGAGTGCTCTCTCCTGTCTCCTGGTTGTCACAGGGCCATCACACTTATGGGCCCATAGCAGCTATGGCTACCTGCGCAAGATCAAGTCAGTCAATTTTCCCGGTGCAGAGGGGGTGGGCCTCATGAGGAGCCACCCCTACCTGGGTGGGGCAGGAACACGAAGGTAGAAGAGTGGAGGTTTGCTGGGGTCCAAGAGGAGTGGAAGGAGGTTATGATCAAGGTGCATTGTATATAGGTATGATTGTCAAAGAGTAAATAAAGATACTTTTGAAAGGCCCTTCATGTAACATACTGCCTTTTGGCTAACCTGTCAGAGGTAACTATGGAATTCTGGTGAATCTCTCCAATCAGATGTATTCACCTGGGTGATTCATTTTGGACATTTAAATAAGAGAATGTGTGTGTGTGTGTGTGTGTGTGTGTGTGTGTGTGTGTGTGTGTGCGTATGAAGGTACATACACATGTGTATGCATATGGAGGGCAGAGATAACCTCATCCTCAGAACACCATCCACTTCTTTTGAGATAATGTCCCTCTTTGGCCTGGAGCTCTTCAATTAGGCTAGCCACCAAGACTTAAGGATCATCTCGTCTAGTTCCCCAGCACTGGGATTATGAGCACATGTCACCAGGCCTGCTGTAGTGGAGCATACCTTTAATTCCAGCATTCTGGGAGCAGAGGCAGGTGGATCTCTGTGAGTTTAAGGCCAGCCTGGCCTACACAGTGAGCCCTAGGACAGCCAGAGCTACATAATAGACTCTGTCTTACAAAACCAAAAACTCAAAACTAAAACAAACAAAAAACCCAAAATACAAAACAAGTGCTTGCTACCATGCCTGGCATTTTTACATGGGTTCTGGGGGCCAAACTCAGGCTCTCCCATTTGCACAGCAAAGCACTCTGTTGACTAGGCCATGTCCCCAGCCCTGCCCCCTATTTAAATAGATCACCCACACTGACATTTGCAGGACAAGCTATGGAAGAATTTCTGAGATTCCAATTTCCATTTCCCTCATTGAAATTGCATGTAATTTTGTGATTGTTGGGGTTGAATTGGTTTAAAGCATTACTAGGAAGCTTTAAAAAAGATTTTATTTTTATTTATGTGTGTGTTTGTGTGAATGTATGTACAATTGCATGTGGATGGCCTAAAATATGGAAGCTGAGGACTGAACTCGGATCCTATGCAAGAGCAGCAAGTGCTCTTAACTGCTAAGCCATCTCTCCAGTCCCTACTGATGTTGCCAGACTTTCTTTTGTGGAACTGCCAGCCCCAAAATAACATCACGGAGACTTCTTATTAATTATAAAAGCTGGTCATTAGCTTAGGTTTGTCCCACTAGCTCTTATAATTTAAATTAACCTGCTTTTATTAATCTACATTCTGCCACATAGCTCGATTGCCTCCACCTTATACCGTATGTACAACCTCTTCAGTATCTCCTGGCATCTCTCCACCTCTCTTCTTCCCAGAGTGCTCTTTCTCCCCAGAAATCCCGCCTATCTCTCCTGCCTAGCTATTGGCCATTCAGCCCTTTATTAAACCAATCACAGTAATACACCTTCACACCATGTAAACGAATATTCCACAATCTACTAGAAAGCATTTGACCTTAAAAAAAACAACAGAGAAATATTTTGGAAATCATGCCCTTCTTGAACTGCTTCTCACTGAGCAAAGTTGAGTCAGAGAAATTCTTTGGCCTCTTGGGTTCTGCGTGGTGAACCTGGAGGTGGACACTCCACGGACTGGGAAGATTAACCTGGGAGTGAGGCACAGCAGCTGGAATTGCTAGACGAGGTCTATGTCTAAGGAGTCGGGAAGGCAGGTGTGGATGTATAGGAAATAAACATGCTTTAGAGATATCCACAAAAGCTACAGGGTACAAGTTTGCTGGAGAGACTGTCAATTATCATGTGAGATGTCTAACCAGTGTTCAGAATAATGCACACTAAAACCACGAGATGCCATTTTATTTATTCAGCAAAAAATGTAAAAACCTGATATCATATATTGACCCAAATATGGCAATCACAATGGATATATTGATGTATATGTTCAGATGGCACAGCTATCAAGACACAGTGGGCATATAGTTCTGCACCTGTGACGTGATACTGCAGATATGTGGATTGAGGTGTGTGCAGAGCTGCTCCAAGGACGCCAGTGAATGTTGTTTGCAGGAAATAGAGGGGAAGGCCCACCAAGAGCAGGACAGCCCCTGACCTGTGGTGGCTCTGTCCCACAAGCCTGAGCATTCATGAAACAGTGACTACTAACCTGGGAAACATCTCTGGAGTGTAGCTCTTGTCTACGTTAACGACATGGTGACTGCCTGTACTGTTGGTCTCCCTTTCTTCATTCGAGCTTCTCCCATCAGAGGCTATGCACACTTTATCTCTGACTTCATGCTCCATTCTGAGCTGTCGGTTGGGAGTTGGTAAAGAAGGGATGAGAAGGGACAGGGTGGACCAGGGGCAAATAGAGAAGGTTGTGACTCACCCAAGGCCACACAACTCCAAGCTTATTCAGCAAATATAGTCCAAATGGCAGTGCTGGTGATTAATGAGATGGCTTTGTGTCCTCTGTGAGCCTTGAGAAACATTTCTCCTTTGCAGAGCGACGATGACAATGTTGCTTGCTGTCCTTCTGGGTGGCTTCGCTAGCTCAACAAGAAGGCAGTAGTACACTGCCCGCTACCAAGCAGATGTGCACAAAATGAGTCCTCACTGAGGTGACAGGTGCACTCCGCAGCGGGCGAAGAAACCACCGAGGAGCAGCAGAGTGACTCTCCAAGGGACAGAACACAGGGCTCACAGAACACAATGCTGCAGCCACAGGCCGCCTGAACAGCGGCCCCCAGCACTGTGCTCTCCGGGAGTCAGCGCTGGGCTAATTGGCAGACAATGGCCTTAATGAAAAGGCCATGTTTCTTGACAAAAGCACCCAGCCAGCTCCCAAGCCTGGAGACAGCGTGAACCACTTGTGCAGATCCCTTCTTTACAGGAGGATTCCAGTCCGTCGGGGAACTGGTGACACAGAGCCCTCTATTGCTGGGTGTAGGCTCCAACTCAACTGGCAAGCTCAGCGTCAGGAGGACTGGAATGGTTCTTGAAACAGTAGCATAGGGAAATCAATAATTCCCTTTGTTGCACAATGGGGGAGCTGAGCCCCAAAGATGGGAAAGGGTCTATTTGCAGTGAAATTAGGGATGAGCCTCCCCCACCTTGGACAACCTGTGGGCTGTGACTGGATAATCTTGTGCATGGGATACAACAGAGAAGGAAGGCTTGGAGGCAGGGGAACCCTGGAGCAAAGACTGGAGAGGGAAATTGTGAAGGTGCTGTGGAAATAATAACAACGATGTTCTGCTGATGATCATGATTGCTGGCATTTACTGGGTTCCTACTTTTTGGTCAGGCACTGAGCAAAGTGGCTTACACATATTGTCTATTTCTCACAGGGACACCTAATACTAATAGGTGGTATTATTGCCCTGTTTTACAGATGGAGAAAGTGAAGCTCAGACAGGCCACCAGGTCATTGTCCCAGGTTACATGCTATCATTAAGTGTTGGATTTCACCTGCTCTGCTTTCTTTTCTGCTGCTGTGATGAAACACCCTGACAAAAACAACTCAGGAAAGAAAGAGTTTATTTCAGTTTATAACTTCGTATTACACGCTGTCATGGCCAGGGTGGCGCAGAAGCAGGAGTTTGCTTGACACCCACAGTCAAGAGCGGAGAGAAATGAATTGAATGCTTGCTTGCTTGCTTGCTTGCTTGCTTGCTTGTACTCAGCTCAGTTTTTCCATTCTTACACAGTTCAGGGAATGATGCTGCTCACAGTGGGCTGAGCTGCACCACAGGCCAAGCCAGTATAGACAATCCTCTTTAAGACTGTTTCCCCAACTGATTCTGGGTTGTATGGAGTTGACAATTAAAATCAACCATCAATTTTGTTTGACCCTTAAGCTATAACTATGAGTCGGTCTTAACATATAGCATACACATGGATACAGTTGGCAATTAGTAGCCTTGAGAAATGAGTTGACGATTCCTGTCATTTAGAGCTGGCTGGAATTTTCTGAATGATTACAAGAAGGCCAAGTTTCCATAACGTCTGTTACCTGAACTAATGTGTTAGCTGTTCTTGTCATTCCTGTTTCTGTGTTCTGTTGGTCACACCAGCTCTGCTTGGTGGAGATGTGTCCCTGGAATTTCAGATGGGAAGCGAAGTAAGGCAGCCTGTCCGTCGGAATGCAGCCCGGCTGGTGGCAATGCGGGGCAGCAGACTCTGAGAGATAAGCGTAAAGGATGGCCTGGCCAGGTCTCAGGAGGTGGGGAGGGATGGGGCAGGACCAAGCACAGGGCAGCAGCCCCTTCCTGGCTTCCTGACAGCACCATTGTTTGAAGCCGGGTTCTTGGACATCCAGGAAATGGGCGACATCACTCCCAACAAAGGAGAGGAAACTGCCTGAATGTTTCAGCTCCACCTCACAAGCTGGCCCTGGGACTGGAGATGGGAGCCTGGCCAAGGCAGCTTGACCCTCCACTTGGCTGGGCCACTCAGCCCCCGCCCTGTGTCTGCACTGCGCTCTCTCCTCTCTGCCAACCAGTTCCAGACTCTTCCAGCTCTGACCAGTAGGCCTTCCTGCCCTAGAAGCATCCACAAAGCCCCACTGATGACCTTTTCTCTGAGGGTTGTGACCCTGGGGTTTTGCTGGGTGGACAGTGTCTTCCCTCCCCTGCCCCATGCCCCATCTGGACAGAACTGCACAGGTTAATTCTGGCTGCCAAGCCTGGCCCCTGACAGGCTTCCCATCTATTTAGGGCAGAATACATCAACCAGGGCTCTTCTGGGTCTCTTCAAGGGGCTCCTGTTAGCTCTACACTGTGAGCATCTTTCCTGAGGGAATAAAAAAAAGAGAGAGAGAGAGAGAGAGAGAGAGAGAGAGAGAGAGAGACAATGTCAGAGTCCCCAGAGAAGGGGCCTCATCATCAAGTAACTACGCAAAGCAGACCTCAAGGGTGGTTTCTCTACTGGGTTCTAGAGTCAGCGTGACTTGGGTTCAAATCCAGTCTCTGTCCCTTATTAACTGTATGACCTTGAGTCAATTGTTGTACCTCTCTGAGATTTTTGTTTCTTTTCCCATGAAACGCAGGCTGTAAACAGTACTTGGCAGAACTGTGGGGGCTAAATGAGGTCACAGGGCATAAGATGTGTAGCAACATGGGGTTTCTTTTTACTCGTGAAGGCAAGAATTGGAGGGAGATGGAGAACCAGACACTGTGGGATCCAAGGCTCTGGGTAGAGATTGGAGATTAATGCTGTTTACGAAATCTTCAAGAGCAGGTGTCAAGCAGGACCCATCACACAGCAGTAGAGGTCCGAGTCTGGCATTTGTCACCCTTGCAGGTTTCTGTTGCCCAGGGTTACAGCCACTGAGAACTTGACTGGATCTAGATTAGGACCCACAGCCCAGGCTGTGAGCTGTGCTCTTGAACTCCCCAGGAGCCTGTGGTCTAGAGCACCAGGCACGTGAGACCCAGTGATGGTAGGTACACCTTCCCTCCAGACAGGACTTGGGGATCTTCCCACGGGGGGTCCTGGGATGTGAGAGGCCCTCTCTTTGCTCTCTTGAGATTCAGGAAATAGAAAGACTGGGTCACTGTTGGCTGGCAATATATGCTGTCTCTCCTGGTCAGCCTTTCCTGACCATGTAAGCGTCTCTGTTCATGCAGGTGACCTTGGTCTTGCTCTCTACCTCCTTGACTCTAAGTTCTTATTCTCCCATACTGATATTAAACCTCCCGCCTGTTGGAAACAAGGGAGGAAAATCTTGAAGGTCCATGAAGGCGAGAATTTGTCCTACATCATCCAATCCACATAGTATTAACTGAGCACCTGATGCATGGAATGTCATTGCCTGAACCTCTACAGAGACCCAGTAAGGAAGCATCCAGGGGTGAGAAAACGGAGGTGCGGAAAGAGGAAGGGATCATCTCTACCCAAGGCCTCGTGAGATGTGGGTGACTTAAGGTGAACCAGAACTTCTGTCCCTGTTAAACTCCAGAGCAGTTGTTTCTCAAGTACCAGAGTATTCCAGCCCAGCCATGAGGAGCCAGGAGAGGGAGGACAGGCAGGAAGAGGGGGAGGGCTAAGAGGCTTCCCTATACCCCCTCCCCCCCAGCCTCCCACCAAAGGCAACGAATCTCCAGGAAGCCCAGCGGGTGTCCGGGTCCCAGCGCTGATTGCAGGAGATGGCACGAGGACCCGGCGGTTGCCATGGCAACTTCCTGAATCACAGCGCCTGATCCCGCTGAGACTCTGGAAAGTCAGACATACCTGGGCAGCCGCTGAGGCCTGCTAGGTCCCTCCGAGAGGGAAAGATTCGTGGAAACGTGGCTTTTCTGCTCACAGAGGCACAGTGGCTTCAAGTGTACAGCCGAGGCCCACTTTTTGAGACACACGTGCCTGGACCCAAATCTCCCCGAGCCGCACAGGAACCCTTTAGAATGAGAACAAGTCAACGCAGGGGGGCGCGAGAGAGCAGGCCAGGGAAGTGCCAAAAGGAGGCGAAAGCTGTCAAGAGACCGCGATCATGCCCCGTTTTGCAGGCTCCGCTAAAGAACTTGTTCCTAAATCTAGAGGTATTAGGGAGTCAGAGAGGCCTTTGAATCAGGGAGGACTGGCCTGGCTGGACATGAAATCCTTTTAGCTGCTCACAAAGGATGAGTCAACGGGATGAACCTGAAGGCAGGGGCCAGTGGGTCTTTCAGCCTGGATTGGCCTTGTTCATTTTAGTTTTCCCTTCTAATAAATATCGTTTGTTTCTCCGAATGCTAGTGTCTTGTCTGTCTTCCCCTTTAGGATGTGAACTCACAAGAACAGAGGAGTTGATGGCGTTTTTTTTCCACTGAGGTACTTACTAAGCTCCAGGAAGAGACCGGGATATTGGTGCCTAAATAGGTCTTTGCTGTGTGAATGAATGGGGCCTGGCTGAGGGGAGTGGAGGGTAGAGGCGGTAGATGCAGAGAAGCACACACAGAAAGTGACTGACAGGACTGAGGTGGAGGCCTCAGTCGGTGGGAGCTGGGTGCCTCAGGTCTCCGAGGACTCCTGAGCTGGTGGTTTCGCCCCACTCAGATGAGGTCAGGTAATTCCTGGCAGAAGTGGGGAGCTGGAAGGGAGGCTGAGGCAGAGAGCATGGGTTGTCCTGGACCTGAGTGCACTGGAAGAGCCACAAATGATGACTTCAGGTGAACATGGAACTTCCAGTAGAAATACAATGCAGACCTCAAAGGCGCGCACAGGCACCAGCTCACACGTGCTTGGGAGGGCTGGGAACGTAGCTTGTTCATGGGGTATTAACGTGGTCTTCCGTGTAAACAGCACTATAAAGAGATGATGCAAGGTTAGTGATGTGTTTACTTCATCCCACACGGCCACCTGATCTCTCAACAGGCTTCCAACAGGAACCGTCTAGGACCTATTTCACCTTCCCCTTTCTGGGTGCAAAGTCCTGGCGGCAAAGTGCGTGTCTGCTGTGCAGCACACCTCAGTTTGGGGTAGTCACAGGCCATGTGCTGGTAGCCACATGATCGGGCGCTACTGTATCAGACAGCACAGGCTGGCCCTGGAGCCCGCCCACCAGCAATGAGGTTCTGGGTGGGGCTGAGTCTCTGAGGGACCCCAGGATCCCAGCCTGACTGGGGATAGGGAGGTGGAGAGACGGGGACAACAGCCCCTCAGCCCCCGTCCTGTTGCTTTCTTTGGTCCAGCCCTCATTTCTCTGCCTGGCAGACAAACTTCTGTTGAACCTTGGCTATGTAGAAGGCATGGTGCTAGGAGCTAGGGCTACAATAAAGAACACAGGATTTGTTTGTCGTGTATGTGTATTGGTGTGCACACAGGTGTGCACACCGTGTGTGTGCTAAAGATAGGCAGCAGATCCTCTGTTGCTCTCTAGTGTGTTTTTATTTAGTTCTTTGACAATTTCACACACGTACGTAACCGCATTCTGGCTATCACCCACCCCCCCCACTCCCCCACCCCCACCCCCACCCCCGCCAGCTCTCTTATCTCCCTGCACCGCTGCCCACCTTCCTACCTGTCCCTTCCTCAGACTCCTGCCTTTTGATTTGGTTTTAGTTGAACCAGGGCCACCTGTGTGACTGAAGCCTGGTGGGCTCACTAGTTGGCACAGGGCTGAAAGCAGCAACTCCCTCGCTCCTTGACTCTACCAGCAGGAAATGGGTTAGCAGTGAGGGTGCTGAACCCCTCCTCCATTCTTGCCTGGGGTTGATGACGCCCTTCTTGTGCAGGCCCAGCACAACCCAAGCTGTTGAAGGCTCGTGACCGTGACGGCTGTGCATTGCTCAGAAGGTGGCCTCTCCCGCATTTGCCTGCTCTTGCTTTCTGCCGCCTTCCACTGTGTTCCCAGAGTCTTGGAAGAGGTGATATAAAAGTCCTGTGTAGGGTCGAGCACTCATCTGCTTTGTGTTTGAGACTGGATCTCTCACTGAATCTAGAACTCACTAACTCAACTAGACTAACTGTGGAGCAAGCCCCAAGCAATCCTCCTGTCTCCACCACCACAGCGCTGGGGTGCAGTTAGGGACTGGGGTTAGAACTCAGCCCTAAGAGCAGTCATTCTTTGGCAAAGAAGCTGATACCCAGAGAAGGCAAGTGGCTTTCTGGGGGTCACACAGTCTTTTTTTGTCCCATGTTACATAAGTAGAGGCTCCAAATGGGAGGAGGTTGGAGACTGGGGGAATCTCCAGAGGGATACCTCCGAGGAGGTCTTATCTTCAGGTCTCTACACCCACGTGAACTAACAGCTCTGGAGATGAGATTAGGTACATTCAGGGTCTCTAACACAGAAGCTACCCCCCAGTGAGGCAGCACAAAAATGGAAGCAGGGCAGGGATGGTTCTGTGTGGATCCACGTGTTCAAGTCCTGACTCCTTTTTTTCCTAACAGTGACCTTGGGGAAGATGACCTGACCTTCTAGGTTTCACGCTGTTCCTTGAAAAAGTGGACAAACTAGCCCACGTCCCCAGTGGGGCCACGTGATGGCCCCAAAGGTGCACGGTGCTTTAGAACGGGTGGCACAAGGTTTTGGGAAAAGCTCCATTCCCTAAAACGTAAAAACTCTAAAAGCTTTACACTGAGACCCTGACTGACTTAGTTGCCTCCAGCAGTTGCTCCTCGTGAGTGAAACTCTGGGACATGTGTCTGGGGTCTCTGGCTGGGGGCCGGGTCTTCCTCTCCTTTGTTTTACCATGCCAAGTGGACTAAATAGCTCTTCTTCACAGACAAGGAAACCAAGTCACAGAGAAACTTGGCGACACACTCCAGCCAGGAAGTAGCCATGGTACTTTTAACCTGGGCTTCCGTGTCCAGAGCCATTGCTTCTGCGTTCTGCCTAGCATGTGAAGGTGACGATTTGCCCCCAGAGGTCACAGTACAAATAGCCTGTCCCTCATGGGCTGGGTCAGCATGCATCGTGTATCCAGGGACACTCTCAGGGGCCGGGAGGCTGAGGGCCAGGCGTGACCGGATTTGCAGGTTGAAGACTGTTCTTCTGGGCTTCCGGACTCCGTGCCTTCCACAGCAACCCCTTCCCTGGGCCACCTCCCTTCCTGGCCCGGTGCTGGGGGTGACCATGGGGTGGAGTGGCATCCGGGCTGGGCTAGAACTGTGAAGAGAGTGGCTGGGCAGAGACTGATGGCCTGTCATTTGGCTGCCGGCACATCCTCAAATTCTTTGTCTCTTCAAGTGGGGACTGGTAGGGGGTGGGGAAGAGAGACAAAGCAGAAGAAATAGGAGGTAGAGGCAGTCAGTATATGGGGTGGTGCATGTCTCCAGAGCCTGCCCCCCTCACCATTGGGTAGCCTGAAGGCTTGGTCTAGGTTAAGTGTGTGTGTGTGTGTGTGTGTGTGTGTGTATGCGTGTTTGGTAGAATCAAGCCCTGCCTGATCCCCAGCTTTGAGCCAGAAATGACTTCAAAATCCTGACTGCACTCCTCACTCGCAAAAGCACCTCTAGCCAATCTGGTTTCCTGTCCCAGGCCTCTGTGTCTACATCTGGGCAATGGGCCTGCTGCTCTGACACGTGCTCCATGTAAAACTGGGCTGATTAGAATATTTGGCCCTGGCATTCCAGAGCGACTTTGGACTCTCTCAATAGCAGAAACAGTAGGGGCTGAATTAGCATCCTCTAAGCGAAGAAGTGAAAGGCTCTCCCCACGGAGAAACCCACCAAGAGGGCAAAGCCAGGTTGGCAGCCCTGGAAAGGGGTAGACAAGGAGGCTAAGACAACAGAGCTGTCATCTGTCTTGAGAGAAACAGTCTGTCAGTATTGGAATCTCCTCCACACATGGCTCTCGTTGGGTCTCCTGTACCCCAAAGGTTTCTCCTTGGTGCTCCCACAGCCTGATTCCCATCACTGAGCCACAGCTTGACAGACAGCTACAGCCACCATTATAGCCTTCCCACAAGCTTGTCTGCACCCGAGCTTGTGTGGACAGACTTAGTCACCGATGTCGCACACCAACTTGTAGATTTACAGGTGCCCTGGGGCAGGTAGAACTGCCAGCAAGCACAGGGCCCCCCACATGCAAGCAGGCCCCTTTGTGGGGAGCTCAGGACCGGCGCAGCTCTCCCAGAATTCCGTGAGTTGTCAGAGACAAACAGTATGTATCCCAGAAGGCTGAGTGGTGTTGCTGGGATGAAGGGTCCTCTGCGGGTCCCTGACAGCCTTTTTGATTTAAAAGAACAAAAAGGAGAAGAGCTAGACGGCTGGGCAGCATTCCTCAGCTCTTGGAGCTTGAGCAACAAAAGCTGTAGTCATTTTTTATTCTCTCTGAAGCTGCTCTAGTCCAGCTGGCTTATAGGGGTAAACTGAGGCTTGGAAGGAGAAGCCGGGTTGGCCCTAGTACAAGGCTGGGGACCAGAGGCAGATTCAATGGCTTTCTCAAATGCGTGCTGACAGAGGACCCTGCAGCATGCCCCCTTCCCCCTCCATCCCAGCACCCAAGAGCTCCCGGGCACAAAGCCACTTGGCGGCGCTCGAGGGGGCACGCGTAGGAGCGCGCGCGACGGCCCGCGCCTTCGGCCAAGATGTTCCCTCTCGGCATGATTGACAGGCTCGAGTGCCGAGAAACAAAATTGTTTATGCGCTAATGAATAAGGCCCTGATTGCAAGATCCTGTTTGGAAAATTATAGTGCGGCGGCGGCGGCGGCGGCCGCGGCGGCCCAATTACAGCCCGCGCTGCATATTCATTTCGTCTCTCCTTTGCATGGAGATGAACGGGCGGCCCCGAGCCCTGCAAAGGCAACGCCAAATTTAGTCCCAGGTTCCGCACTCCTCCGCGCCATTGTCTGCCCGGACCACCTGCCTCCTGCCGGCCTGATTGCCCGCGAGGGCGCGGAGAGGGAGGCCAAGAAAGTTCTCCCTGCCCCCCCTCTCCGGCACCCCCCTCCTGCCCTTCCCCTGTCCCCGATTCTGCTAGGGTCTCTCCTCCCTCTCCTTTTTCCTTTTTCCGTGCTCCACACACTTTCTGACTCTTTCAAGCTCTCCAGCTCCGTGTGTGCCTCCCCCAGGTATACATCGTGAACCCAGGCTGGGATGCAGCCCAGTGGTAGAGCCCATGCGAAGAAGCGCCAGACCCTGGGGGCTGCCCCTCGCACCAGAAGAATGAGTAAATAGAATGTGGAACACGCAAAGGAATGTCAGTCATTTCTCCTCCCTATTCCAACTGCAGAAATTCCCTGGGTTCCTGGATTTCTGGGCCGTAGGAGAGAGCAGGGGCAGTAAGGGGTTGTTCCACCACCCTCCCCCGAGAGGCACATCCCAAGACTTCAGGTCCCTCCCTGTCTGGTGCCTGCCTTGTGTAGTCACCCCCATCCTTTCAGCATAACTAACCCACCCTTCTCCCCCAGGCAGGAGACAGCTCCCTCCCAGGAGCACCCTGTTTCCAAGCATGTCTTGATGCTACTAGCAAAGGACACTCAACTCCTTTCCCCAGGTCTGACCTGAGAGGTTCCCAGAGCTGGTTGAGTCCCCAAGAATCCTAGTGTGGGGCTCAGGGCTGAGAAAAACCACGAATCCTCCTCTGCCGTATGGGCATATGATCAGCCACCATCTGCACTGCTGAGTGCTGGCTAGCCCAAATGGATGAGACAGGTAGAGAATGCCTTGAACCTCCAGTCTATATGGGCCCAGTCAGCCAGGTCAGCCCAGATCCTAGCCAGTGACAAGAACACATGGTTCTTCTCAAGATCATTGCTCTGATTGATAGGTGACTGAAACCTGGATGTTGCCAGTAAGGCTCAATTCAATGTGTCCAACTTTTCTTTTGAAGATAGTCTTTTGTCCGGGATGGCCTTAGACTCCTTATGTAGCTGAGGATGGCCTTGAATTTCAGACCCACAGGACTCTACCTCCTGGAGTTAATGGCACCATGCTCCTACCATACCAGGTAAGCGCTCTGTCTGCTGGGTACAGTCTCAGGTTCTGCCCTGTCAAATATTTTGTTTATGTGTGTTTGTGTGCAGTTGTTCACCGAGGCCAGACAGTGCCCAATCTCCTGGGATTGGCATTACAGGCAGTCTTTGAGACACCTGGTGTGGGTGTTGAGATGGAACCTAAGTCCCAGTCCTTGGAGAGAGCGGTGAGCACTTTTAACCACTGGAGAGAGGCTGAGCAGCCACCCCCTTAAGTCCCTTCATAATGTTTTAAAGATGTTTATAATTTTGTGTTGAGCAGAGTTCATAACGGGGCCGGAGAGATAGCTCAGGGCTAAGAGCACTGCCTGCTCTTCCAAAGGTCCTGAGTTCAATTCCCAGCAACCACATGGTGGCTCACAGCCATCTGTAATGAGATCTGGTGCCCTCTTGAGGAAGAGACCTGGTCAGTGGTCCTCATCAACTTAGGCCATGAAACCCAATAAGGACAAGTCAACAGAACCGCCATATACGGGCTGCCCATGCGTGCTTCAGCGTTGCCGGGGCATAAACTTAATTTCAAATTTCAGAGTTCATAACTCTTCTGGTCATGTGCAGACTGTGGGACAGAGGTGTCCACATGGAAACTGATGATGGTCCAGGCTCTCCACCCTGTCGTCCGCTCTCTATCCTGTCATCCTGCTCAAAAGTCCACAAAATGACTAGATTGGGAGGCACTGATGTGAACAAAAACAGACACCCCAACCTACGAGGAGACACACAAAGCCACACACCCACACCCATGCACACGCTCGTGCACACACACACGCGCACGCACACACACACACACACACACACACACACACAGCGCTGATTCTCCTCAAAAGACCTCAATGTCGTCGAGACACAAAGACAGGCCTTCCAGGGACCGTGAGTTGGGCAGCACTGCCCCCTGGTGATCTTTGTGGCGTTCTGCTGTGTTCAGACTTCTTCCTTAGGAACTACAGAGCTTATGGGTACCCTAGATCCAGAGAAATGGGACCTCCATAGATGGGCTCAGAAGGGATCAGGTGTTTAAGTGTCTTACCAGCAACATTTGTTCTTCTCATTCCAATCCCCTATTGCCATCCCCAGGCACAGAACCCGCTCATGGCAAGCAAGGTCCATTCAGCAACCGGGAGAGTCCAGGAGCTCCGGTCCCGGAAGGCAGAGAAGCTGCACCTTCTGCGGTAGAATGGACATCAGGGGTCACTTCTCGCTGTCTTCTGCCGCCACCCATCCCACCCACTCTCCCACTGTGTGTTTCCAGCAGCTGTTGAGCTATCTCAGCACATGAGCCTGGTGTAACACCTTAGATGCCAGGAAAGGAAGGGAGCTACCTCTGGATCTCTTGAAGGCCACTGTGGGGAGCATGCGCTTATCCCGAGAGCAATAGCGGTCTGTGAACACTAATACAGAGAGGGCCAAATGACTGAGGAGACGAGAGGCAGGACAACGGAAAGGGGAAACAGTGGCTCGGACCAGGATGAGGGCGAGCGGTGGGTAACTAGAAGTATACCAGTTTCACAGTTGTGGAGAAGGCTGGACCATGCAGCCTTGGGAAGGGAGCAGCATTGGAAGGCAAGAAGCTGAAGGACTACAGAATGGGGGAATGGTGTGTCTGATTTGGCGCTGCCAAGCCCAAGAGCCAGGAGACATCCAGGGTGATGTGGTTTGAATATGAGCTGCTTTCTACAGAAGCTCCAAGGGTTGAAGACCTGGTGTCTGACTTTACTGAGAGACAATTAGATTATTGGAGTACTAATTGCATCTATGAATTAACGCAAATGTGGCTGTATAGGTCTAAGATAAGGTATGATTGGATAGAGCTGGTCACTGGGGTGTTTGTCCCTGATCCCCTTCTGCCTTCCTGCTGCCTTCACCACAAAGTGAGCAGCCTTCCTCTTTACCCTTCCACCATGATGTTTCAGTTCTGCCTCAGACCCACAGATTGAACCATGTGCCAAAATGAATCCGTCCTGCACCAGGAGTTTTCATTTTTCAGGTAATTTAGTGGTGATAAAAGATGACTAATACCGGTTTTGTCTAGAAGTTAGTGACATCAGGCCTGGAAAAAAGTCATGTGTGACTTGGAAATTTACTGAAGACAGTGGCTTAAGACACTAAGGTAGGTCCCTGGGAGGCCCTAAGAACTGAAGATGGATGGTACTTGTCTTACTCTGTACATCAAAGAGGAGCCTTCTCTGTAAAAGTGAGCACTTGGACTACACAAATCTCTGTCTCATCAAATGGACTAAATCATAGACACTGACACCTTTGGTGCTCCTGGTCTGAAAGTTTCATGTTGACACCTGCCTGCTTGGAGACCCAGCTCTCAACATAAGCAAGCACAGTAGGCCATGGGCTAAGGAAACACTCACAGGCAGGGATCAAGAGACCTGGAAGAGCAGAGACAGCTGAGAAAAACAACCAGGGAGGTAGGAGGGCAACCCAGGAGGCCAAGGACAGGGAAGGTTTCAAAAAAGCAGTGTCAAGATCAAGAGGGCGGGAGCAGATGGGGGTTGAGGATCATGCCCAGCTGTGGCTGGGGAATGACTGAGCCCTGAAATTAACACTCACTCAGCAGCGCTAAGCTGGTCCATCTTCCCAGTTTGCCTGCCTAAGGGGGGCAGCCTTGGGTGAGAACATTCACGTGACCTTTATCTTTCAGGACATTTCAGAGTGGGAAACATGAAGGAGATGAGGTCCCCCCACACCGCCCCCGCCCCAGGCCAGTACTGAGGTGAGTTTCCCCAGGAATACACAAAGGAACCAACACAGGATCGTCGGACACCTCTTAAGGCACTGTCTGGTCGGCCAGGCTGCAGTTTATACTATGGCCACTAGAGAGCAGCAGAGGAGGCCCTGCCTTGACCCAGGCTGCTTCAGCTAAGGACTTGGTGGGTATCCAGATCTTGGCTTCAGCTGCAGCATGTCCTTGGACTTTCTGGGCCTGCTTCCTTTCTGAAAGGTGAAGAAGCTGGACACCGAGACCTTTGGAAGCCTTCCCTCTGCCGCTTGTGTCTCCACTCAGCCCCACAGGGAGTGTGGATGAGAACAGAGTGTGCTGGCCTATGGCATAAGCAAGGAGTGAGGGAAGACCACACAGGCCCGAACTCTGGTTAGAGCTGCCGGTGATCACTTCACTTCTCTGAAGGCGCCTCTGGCTTCCTTTCACAGGAGTGCCAGGGAAGTCACGCCCACCCTCCCGCGCCGCGCCCCTCCCCCACACACTGGTGGCATTCTCTGTGATGTGCCCATGCTCAAGCCTCTGCAGGTCTCTGGGCCCAACTGATCAACCAAGAGTTTGCTTTCCCACACCCCATTATCCTCAAATGTCTGAGGTTCCCCACTCCCCGAGCTGCCTGTGTGTCCTCTGATGCCTGCTGAGGACAGGAGTCCTGGAGGTGACGGGGGTCCTGGCAGGTACAGGCCCTGTGAATCACTGAGCACAGGTCAGGCTCTGGGAAGCACTCTGAGGACCTAGGCAACTGGGATGTGGTAGGTGCCCTTCACCTGCTCACTACCTGATCTCGAAGGAGCCTCCACCTCCCTCCTGAGTCTACTGCTCTGGTGCTGAGCCTAAGACACTAGAGTCAGGTTGAGCTGCTCCTCAGACAGGAGGGAGGCTGTGCAGCATTGGTCTTGTCCTAAGCTGTTGGTGATTCTTGAGACTGGAAGTTCCTCTTCACATCAATGCTGGCCCCTCCCACATTCTCGCATCTGGGCCTGTGCACCTGTGGGGCAGCCTTCCCCATCTGGGGCTTTTCATTCCAGCCGCCCTAGGAGAATGGAGTCCCTGGAATGAGAGCAACTGAGTATCCCCATACCTACCTGCTCCCTAGTCCTCTCTCTTTCTGTTTGTCCTTCAGGTCCTGCAGTCTCCAGAGCCTGCAGGCAGCAGCCTTGCTTTCTCTGCAACCTGTGTTTTCCATGCTGCTCACTCGTGCCACCTGCCGCATGCAGTGAGTGCTGAATTTGTGCCCGTCAGACATACCCCCAAGGTCTGTGACTGCTGTGTTGGGTTTGTGAGGCTGGGAGGTGGTAACCAAGAAGAACTCTCAGTCCATGTAAAGGAGTGGCCATTGTTCAGTCCCTATTACGGTCATATTGGTGTGTGTGTGTGTGTGTGTGTGTGTGTGTGTGTGTGTGTGTGTGTGCACTTTCCATGTGTAAAGGTCAGAGGTTGACAGTGATGTCCTCTATCACCCTTCACCTTATGTTTTGAGACAGGGTTTCTCACTGAACCTGGAATTTACTGCTTTGGCTAAACTGGCCAGCTAGCAAACCTCAAGGATACACCTGTCTCCATGCACCCCTATTCCCCATGGGCACTGCCACACTTGGCATTTACTCGGGTCCCGGGGCTCAAACTTGAGTCCTCATGCCTGTGTACCAAGCGCCTGGCTCACTAAGCCATCTCCCTGACCCCCAACTTCGTTCTCGAGAGGAAACATGAAGTGAACACTCTTATGAATCCTAGGGAACAGAGACCTAAGAGCAGTAACAAGCATCCTGAAGGCTTCTCTTGTACCTAGAGAGTTTTAAATTACTTGTTATGCATATGTGTGTACTGCATACAGTGCGTATGGGGCGTGCATATCACAATGCATGCCTGCAGGTCAGATGACAACTGTGCAGATTCAGTTCTCTCCCCCAGGAGAAGTCAGGCTTGAAGTGCATGCTGCATGCTTTCCTGCTGAGCCGGCTCACTGCCCCTTGAGGACTCTATAGCTGTGTTCTGCGGCTGCTTTCTCATGCAGTCTTCGTGACGGTCCTGAAGCAGGGACTCTCATTATCTTCACTGTGCACCTGAAGGAACCAGAGCACAGAGAGGCGAAGTTATCCAGCCAAGAACACACAGCAAGCTAGTGACAGGGTTGGGATTGGAACAACAGCCTGATTTCAGAGTCCTTGCTCTTATGCAGTGACACAGTGAGTGAGGTACGTTCCCTCTGCCTAGCTCGCAGAGCACAGTAGGAATGCAGGTTTTAAGGAGCGTCCACAGATGGTGGCAGCCCACCTTAGCTGTTATTGACATTTGCAGTTTGTTGTAACACAAGTCCCCTCACCTCTGGCTTCCACCTCAGCCCCACTGTCCTTCCATCCACTTCCTCAGGGAATTCTTTTGCAGGAGCAGTGCGTCCAGCCGAGGGGAGGGCCACGCTGCAGCAGGTAGTCCCACCCCCACCCCCCACCCCCACCCCCACCCCCCGGACTCAGCACGATACTGCACCGGCCCTCTTCCCTCTGTAACTCTCCATTGAATTCTGGGGAGGGACTTTCTCACGGGGTCACATGCTCAAGCGACAGTGACAGCCCAGACCCATGCCCTCACTTGTTCCTTTAACTTTCTTCCAGAACAAAAATGGGTGTGCTCACTAGAGCCCCAGGCTGTGCTCACAACTGCGGCCACTCTGAATGCTGGGAGGTAGTAATGGCTGACATTTGGTTAGTCCTGTCACGGGCCAACACCACCAATCCCTGAGTATAAAGACAGCTCCACAAGGTATGGTGAGGGCCATGCACTCCCTCCCTCAATCCTGAAATCACCCTAGCTCGGTGGTTCTCAACCTACCTAATGCTGCAGCCCTTTAACACACTTCCTCATGCTGTGGTGACCCCCAACCGTAAAATTATTTCATTGCTACGTCATAACTGTAACTTTGCTACTGTTACGAATTGTAATGTAAATGTATGATATGCAGGATACCTGACGTGATCCCTGTGAAAGGGTCGTTTGACCCCAAAGGGGTCATGGCCCACAGGTTGAGAACCTCTCCTACCCGGCTGTTCAAACTAGGTAGTCTTTCTCAAATCTGTGTATTTTAACCTTAATCTTGGTGGTTACTCACAACATGGGAAGAGCAACCTTTAGGGGCAGCAGGGAGTCAGTAAATTACAACGTAAAACTCACACCACACCAAAACCAGTTTTCTTGAGTTGGGTAAACATCGCGGACACAGGGCAGCTTCTCCATTGCTGTTTTTCTTGGAGCTGGAGATGCGCCCCAGGCCTGGTGCCTGCTGAACATACACTCTCCAGAGCCAGGCCCCAGCCCCTCCGCTGCTATAAATTCCCCTTTCCCTGATGGGGATCAGGACTAGGAGGCAAAATGACTGACTGAGGCCTTGGTTCTGTTTGGTGGATATCTTCTTCAGTGCCTTCAGGGTGTTTGAGAAGCCATTGTGCCCACACTTCCCTAGGGGGCCTGTAGGGGAGTGGCCAAAGGCTGGGGGTGGCTAGGGTGCTCTCCTAGGGGGCCTGTAGGGGAGTGGCCAAAGGCTCTGGGGTGGCTAGGGTGCTCTCCTAGCTCCTTGCTCAAGACACAGTTGGGACCAGGGTGAGACCCAAGTTAGTGACTCTGAGTACATGGCTTTCTACTATGTGGGTTCAGGCGACAAAACTGTGTCCTCAGATTTGGCAACAAGTACCTTTAACTGCCGAGCTATCTTGCCATCCCTTCTGAACTCAGTTTTGGAGACCTCTCTGCTTCTCTGCTTCCCTTATTTCCCTCAGGTGTGGTTGGGAAGAGGGCAGACGTGGAGGGGCAAGAGAGCTAGGTCTCTAGTCGAGGGGGATCTCTCGATTCTCCTAGATTGTATGTGGATCCTTCTAAGACCTCTTCCCCTCCATGCACAGCCCTGCAATTCCCTGGCCTCCTCCACTCCATCCCTGCAATCCTGGCATCTCCCCACACCCATCCCTGAAAGCCCCTGGCCTCTCCCCTATCTACCCCTGCAATACTGCTGGGCCCCCCGATTTGTAATCCCCTGTTCTCTCCCCCCCCACACTCACTCCTGCAATCCCTGACCTCCCCCACCCCTGAAACTCCCAGTCCTCCCTGAGAACTCCCCTCCCCTCCTCCCTCAAATCTCCTAACTTCTCCTGCACACCAACCTACCCACAAAATCCTCTGGCCTCTCCCTACACACACCACTGCAATCCCCTTGTTTCTCCTCACCCACACCCCTGCAATCCCCTGACCTCTCCTCCCACACCCCTGCAATCCCCTGACCTCTCCTCCCACACTCCTGAAATCCTCTGGCCTCTCTCCCCCAACACCCCTGCAATCCTCCAGCCTCCTAAGAAGTTGGAGGAACAATTGCTAATCAGCTTCTGAGAGTTCTGGGAATGAATGGAGGCAATGACAACGAGCCTCAATTACTGGCAGCTGGTCTGCTGTAACCGCCCAGCCTCGGAGCCTCTCCTGGTATCCCTTCCCCTCTCCAGTTCTTCCTCTGCCTGTTTCTTCATATCCTGATGAAGCACCACCCCATGCCCTGGTCCATCCCTGTACTCCTACCCTGGTGGTGAAGGTGTCCTGGTCTATCCCTGTACTCCTACCCTGGTGGTGAGGATGTCCTGGTCCATCCCTGCACTCCTATCCTGGTGGTGAGGATGCCCTGGTTCATCCCTGCACTCCTACCCTGGTGGTGAGGACGTGCTGGTCCATCCGTCTACTCCTATCCTGCTGGTGAGGCCCCTTTAGGCCCCTAATCTCAGTCACACCTTGGAGATGCCATGTACCTCACTCTTTCTTTTACCTGATCATCTCCTACCCATTCCCCAAAGTCCAACTTTCTACTTCACCTCCTCCATGAAGCCCTCTGGGCCTTGATTGCTCCAAAGGCAGATTGCCTGCAATGGATTCCCACAGTGTACACAGGTGAACTCACCAACAGTGTTGACACGCCATGAGGGCAGCTGCTGGGGCAGCTTAGTGTGCCGAGAAGCGTGCTGGCTGTGGTTTGGAGTGTTCTCACTCATCACTGGGTCAATGACTTTCTTTACTGTTCCTCTTTCTGCTTTTATCTAGCTGATTCTTCCCCACAGTCTCAACCCCAGTGTTCTGGCTCTTTCCTTACTAAGAACGACTCACACTGGGAAGTGGTGGTGCACACCTTTCATCCCAGCATTCAGAGGCAGAGGCAGGTGGATCTCTGAGTTCTTGGCCAGCCTGGTCTACACGGTGAGTTCCAGGACGGACAGGGCTACACAGAGAAACCCTGTCTGGAAACAAATAAACGAAAAAGGACTCGTTCCCTAGACTCCAGGACTTTGTCCTACCAGGAAGTACATGGTCACTGCTGCAGCCTCAGCGTGTGAGAGAGATGAATGAACAAACATTTCCCTTGAAATGAGTGGTAGCAGCTCCAAGGGCTCCTGTGGTGCGACAGAACTTTTCCTAGAGAAACACAGCACACACATCTGCTCACCTCAGGGAAGGAACCCAGGACAGACCAAAGTACAGACACCACCGAAGTACAGCTTGGTGAAGCAATGAGTTTTATTGTGGTTTCTTACAGAACTATGGGCGAGGGGTTATACAGGAGCAGAAATGATGCACAGACAGCAGCATCAGCAGCACCCACCCCAGCACAGGTGACAGCTCACATAAGCTGGGAACCCGGAGCACACTGCAGTCTGCAGGCCCTCAACAGGTTGGAGAGTGTTCTTCCAAGTGATTATGGTTGGCACCTCTTCCAGGCAGCTCAGCTGCTTCCTGCTTCTTCCAGACAGCCGGTCTGGTCTCAGTTGTCTTTGCAGTTCAACTTTCTTCTCTGAGGGGGACTAGACATTTGCATGTCTGACTTTCCCATAGTTCTCAGTGCCAGTCCCAGGGAATCTGACTGTTGTGGCTTGATCGTGAGACATTCCCTCAAAAAACTGTATGTTTGAACATTTGGTCCCAATTGGGGACCTGGAGGTAGGACCCAGATAGAGGAAATGTTCACTTGGGTTTGGGTCTTGAAGTTTCTTAACCTGGCCCCACTTCCTGTCTGCTTCCTGCTTCATGACTGGAGGTGATGTGACCAACTGCCTCATGCCTCTGCCACCATGGCTTCCTGGCAAAGAGGGGACAATCTGTTTTCAAACTGTGAGCCAAGTAAACCTTTCCTTCTCTAATCTGCTTCTCATCAGGCGTTTAGTCACAGCAAGTAACTTTCACAGACTGTCTCTTTAGCCTGGAGGGAAGCAGAGCTCCTGGCACACGGTAACTCAGGGCAGCTGAGGCCGCAGGGTGACTCAGAAGAAAAAGCCCTGAGCATTGAGGCTGTGCAGTCATTTGCCCCCTGCAAACCCAGTAGCCCAGGCTGTGCCTCACACCATACTTTCAAGGAAGCAAATGAGAATATGGGGTTAGGGTGGCTTTGGCAGTGAAATGCAGTCCAGGCCACAAGGGCATGGAACATGAGGGCTGTTGGTTGTCACCACTTCTGTGCTGCCCAGGGCCCATGCTGCCCCCACAGCCTATCTCCCTGGTAAAACAACCATGGCCGCCAGGACTACTTATCAGATGGAGATGAGCTGTCAGGTGTCCTGACAATGTGAGTGGCTGACGTGTTAGCTGGTGTTTTGACCATTCTGATTGCTAAGAGTTACTGTTGGCACCGAGTGTGTTGGGACTTGGGGAGGGGTGACTCCTGACAGGGCTCCCATGTGACCTCACAGGAGCAAGGCTCCCAGTCCCCGCCCCTGTTCCTGTCTTTCCTGACCTGAGTGATTCTCACCACGGCTCAGGCTTCCAACATCCATCATTCTTGCTGCTTTTCCATCCACTGCCACCGCCACAAACTGGTCTGTGCCGCAGTGACCCCAGCCAACGGAAGAGCAGAGGGACCAATAGAGGGGTCAGGGCTGTAATGGTGCTCCAGAACCATGGAAATCCTGCCCTCTTTCTAGAACTCTTTTGCTTCCTCAACAACTATAACTTGAATTTCACGTCCTACTGGCCTGCAGGCACTCAACCCCAGCCTCCTCACTTTTGGCCTCAGTGCCTCCTTCCCACTCCCTCTGCTCCTTCCTAAAGACAACGCCACCTAGTGTTCTGTTGGAGGAAAACACATCAGAACCCTCTTGGTCTCTTCCATTGAGTATGAATTGACCAAAACAGAAGTAGGGCCTTTGTCACAGCTGCTGTTGTGCAACAGCTTCCTCCTATGTTGAAACATCCCATTGAAGACGGACGCTTAAAAGAAATCCCACACTAGCTCAGAATTGAGTACAATAAAGGGTTATTTATTTCGGGACAGATCACAGTCCTCTGCTCAAATGGGAAATCAGCAACCAAAGCAGGCAGCCTGAAGAGAGAGCAGGCACAGGCTTTACATAGACAATTGGGCAGGTAACTTAAAGGCTACTGGCTGAAGGATTTCCTACAGCACCTCCCCCTTTTGTTTAAATAAGAGAGTTCTAATACAAAATTATGTTTAATTAGAACAAATATCTGGGATCCAGAGTCAGCAGTCTCCACCGGAATAGGAGTGGGACCGAACCAGCTACCCAGGACAGAGTGGGTCTGAGAAAGCAAGCTCTGTGGGAGCAAAAGACAGAGCCAATCTAGTCCTGGGAGCCAATCCAGTCCTGGGACACTGGCTGACCAGGATTGAGTCAGCGACCTGATCCAGAGTCAGCGATCTCCACTGGAACAGGTACAGGGGAGTAACCACTGAGCAAGTGAGCCAGAGCCAGAGACTGCTGAGGGTCCTGACGTGACTCTGGGACCTTCAAGGGAATAGACCTAAGCCAGGACCCCTTTGGGTCTGGGCATGAATCTGGGACCTCCAAGGGAGTAGGCAGGACCCAGAGATCTCTGCAGGGCCAGGCATGAGTCTGGGACCTCAGAGGGAGTAGGCCTGAGCCAGGACCTCTGTGGGACCAAGATAGGTCTGGGACATCAAAGGGAATAGGCAGGAACCTGAAAACTCTGGGGGTCTGAGTGTGAGTCTGGGACCTCTGAGGGAATAAGCCTGAGCCAGGTCCTCTGCAGTTCTGGGTGCACCAAGCCTGGGGCCTCTGAGGCAGTAGACTGGAGCCAGAAACCTTTGCAGGACCAAATCCAAGCCAGGGACTTCTGCAGGAGGGGAACCAGACCAGGATTTATAGAAACAGGTCAAAGCCAGTAACCTAGGTCAAAGTAGGCCTGAGACAGCAAACCTCAAGGGAGCAGAGCAAAGCAGAGGAACACTGAGCTAACTCCAGGAGCACAGAGTAACCAATGGGGTAACTAGAACTGTGACACTGACTGTACCACAAGGAAAACCATCTGAGCTTTGGACTCACCGGCACCTAGAAGATTATTCAACAGAATCTCAAACAGCCCCAACCACACCTATTAGAGGAAAAGATGGGTAGAAAAGGTAAGAACACACACAACACCACAAAGAGCAACACCACACCAGTAAAACCTAAAGACCCTACAACAGCAAGACCTGAACAACAAATATAGATGAAGCAGAAGAAAATGACCTTAAAAATAACTACAAGAGAGTGTTTGAAACTCTTAAAGAGGAAATGAGAAATTCCCTTAAAGAAATGGAGGAAAAGGCAAACAAAAAATTGGAAGGCATCAGCAAATCCCTCAAAGAAAGCTAAGAAAAAGAAATCAAACATATGAAAGAAACTATTCAAGACTTGAAAACTGAAATAAAGACAATTAAAAGAGCACAAGCCGAGGGAATTATAGAAACAGAAATCATGAGAAAAACAATCAGGAACCACAAACACAAGCATGAACAGCAGAATACAAGAGATGGAAGAGAGAATCTCAAGCGCTGACGATACAATAGAGGAAATAGACTCATGAGTTAAAAAAATATCAAATCTAGCAAAAGCTTAACCCAAAATATTTAGGAAATATGGGATACCATGAACAGGCCAAATATAAGAATTATAGGTATAGAAAACTCAAAAGCCCAGAAAATTTATTTAATAAAAATCATAGAAAACTTTCCCAACCTAAAGAAAGATATGCCTAAGAAGATAAAAGAAGCTTACAGAACACCAAATAGACTGGATCCAAATAAAAAGTCCTCTCACCACATAATAATCAAAACAGAGTAAAGAAAAAATATTAAAAGCTGCAAAGATAAAAGGCCAAGTAACATATAAAGGTAGACCTCTCAGAATTACATCTGACTTCTCACTGGAGACAATGAAAGCCAGAAGATCGTGGTCAAACATTATGCAGACGTTAAGAGACCACAGATGCCAGTCCAGACTACTACTATACCCAGCAAAACTTTCAATCACCATAGAAGGACAAAACAAGATATTCCGTGACAAATCTAGATTTCACCAATACCTAACCACAAATCCAGCCCTATACAAAATACTAGAAAAAGCCTCTAACTCAAGGAAGTTGGCTACACCAACAAAAACACAGACAATTGATGGTCTCATAATAGCAAATCCCAAAGAAGGGAAAAAATGCACAAATTAACATCACCAACAATGAAAACTAAATTAACAGGAGATCGCAATCACTGGTCATTAATATCCCTTAATGGAAATGCACTCAACTCACCTATAAAAAGGCACAGGCTAACAGATTGGATACAAAAAACAGAATCCATCCTTCTTCTACATACAATAAACACATCTCAACTTCAAAGACAGACTCATCTCAGAGTAAAGGATTGGGAAAAATATGCCAATCAAATGGACCTAAGAAATAAGTGGGTGTAGCTATTCTAATATCAAATAAAATAGACTTCAAGCTAAAATCAGTCAAAAGAGACAAGGTCATTTCATATTAGTCACAGGAAAAATCCATCAAGAGGAAATTTCAATACTGAATATCTATGCCCAAAATACAAGGGCACCCTCATATATAAAAGAAATACTTCTAAAGCTTAAATAATACATTAAAACATACACACTAATACTGGGAGATTTCAACACTCCCTTCTCACCACTGGACAGGTCAGTCAGACAAAAAATAAACAGAGAAATAAGGGAACTAACAGATGCTATGACTCAAATGAACTTAACAAACATCTATAGAATATTCCATCCAAACAGAAAAGAATATACCTTATTCTCAGCACCTCATGGAACTTTCTCAAAAATTGACCACATACTTGGTAACAAAATAAACCTCAACAAATACCAAAAAATTGGAATAACCCAATGTTCCTTATCAGATCACCATGGTATAAAACTAGAAGTCAACAACAATAATTTTAAAAAAACCCACAAACATGGAAATTAAACAATGCTCACCTGAATCATCAATGGGTCAAGGAAGGAATAAAGGGAGAAATTAAAGACTTCCTAAAATTCAATGAAAATGATCATACAACATACCTTAATTTATGGGACACAATGAAAGCAGTGTTAAGAGGAAAGTTCATAGCACTAAACGCCTACATAAAGAAGCTGGATAAATCCCACACTAGTGAGTTAACAGAACACTTGAAAACTTTAGACCAAAAAGAAGCAAACTCACTTAAGAGAATGAGATAGCAGGAAATAATCAAAGTGAGAGCAGAAATGAACAAAATAGAAACAAAGAAAACAATACAAAGAATCAGTGAGACAAAGAGTTGGTTCTCTGAGAAAATCAACAAAATAGACAAACCTTTATCCAAACTAACTGAAAGGCAGATTAATATCCAAATTAACAAAATCAGAAATGAAAAGGAAGACATAGCAACAGACATGGAGAAAATACAGAGAATCATTAGGTCATATTTCGAAAACCTGTACTCCACAAAACTGGAAAACTTAAGGGAAATGAACAACTTTCTGGATAAGTATCACTTACCAAGATCAAATCAAGACCAGATAAGCAAATTAAACAGACCTATAACTGCTGAACAAATAGAAACAGTCATCAAAAATCTCTCAACCAAAGAAAGTCCAGGACCAGATGGTTTTAGCTCAGAATTCTACAAGGAACAATGCCACACTCTTTTCATGAGGCTACAATTACCCTGATACCCAAACCACAGAAAGACACTACTAAGAAGGAAATTACAGACCAATCTCACCCATGAACACTGATGCAAAAAATACTAAATAAAATACTGGTAAAGAGAATCCAAGAACACATCAGAACCATCATCCACCACGATCAAGTCAGCTTCATCACACAGATGCAGGAATGGTTCAACATACAAAAATCTGTCAACGTAATCTACCATATAAAAAAAAACATGAGAAATAAAAACCACATGATCATTTCATTAGATGCTGAAAAAGCTTTTGACAAAATATAACATCCCTTCATGATAAAGGTCTTGGAGAGAGCAGGGATACAAGGAATATACCTAAACATAATAAAGGTAATATACATCAAGCCATCAGCCAACATCAAACTAAATGGAGAGAAACTCCCAGTGATTTCACTGAAATCAGGGACAAGACAAGGCTGTCCACACTCTCCATATCTATTCAATACAGTTCTTGAGGTCCTAGCCAGAGCAATTAGACAACAAAAGGAGATCAAGAGGATACAAATCTGAAATGAAGAAGTCAAACTCTCACTGTTTGCTGATGATATGATAGTTTACATAAGTGATCCCAAAAATTCTACCAAAGAACTTCTACAACTCATAAACACTTCCAGTAATGTAGCAGAATACAAGATTAACTCAAAAAAATCAGTAGCCCTCTGGTACATAGATGATAAAAGGGCTGGGGAAGAAATCAGAGAATCAATACCCAACACAATAGCCACAAAAAGCATAAAGTATCTCAGAATAACTCTAATCAAACAAGTGGAAGACTTGTATGACAAAAACTTTAAATTTTTGAAGAAAAAAATTGAGGAAGATACCAGAAAGTGAAAAGACCTCCCATGCTCTTGGATAGGCAGAATTAACATAGTAAAAATGGCAATCTTACCAAAAGCAATACACAGATTCAACGTAATGCTCATCAAAATCCCAGCAAAATTCTTCAAAGACCTCAAAAGAATGGTACTCAACTTCATATGGAAAAGTAAAAAACCCAGGATGGCCAAAACAATCCTGTACAATAGAAGACCTTCTGGAGGCATCACAATCCCTGACTTCAAACTCTACTACAGAACTACAGTACTTAAAACAGCTTGGTATTGGCATAAGAACAGGAGGACCAATGGAACTGAATAGAAGACCCAGATATCAATCCACACACCTTCAAACATCTGATTTTGACAAAGAAGCAAAAAATGTCAAATGGAAAAAGAAACATATTTAAGAAGTGGTGCTGGCATAACTGGATATCAACATGTAGAAGAATGATAATAGACCCATATCTATCACCATGCATAAAACTGAAGTCCAAATGGGTCAAATACCTCAACATAAAGCCAGTCACACTGAACTTTATAGAGGAGAAAGTGGGAAATACACTTGAACACATTGGCACAGGAGACCACTTCCTAAATATAACCCCAGCAGCACAGACACTGAGAGAAACAATTAATAAATGGGCCCTCCTGAAACTGAAAAGCTTCTATAAAGCAAAGGACATGGTCAACAAGACAAAACGACAGCCTACAGAATGGGAAAAGATCTTCACCAACCCTGTGTCAGACAGAGGTCTGATCTCCAAAATATACAAAGAACTCAAGAAATTGGTCATCAAAAGAACAAATAATCCAATAAAAAATGGAGTACAGACCTAAACAGAGAACTCTCAACAGAGGAATCTAAAACGGCTGAAAGATACTTAAGGAAATGTTCAACATCCTTAGCTATCAGAGAAATGCAAATCAAAACAACTCTGAGATTCCATCTTACACCTGTAAGAATGGCCAAGATCAAAAACACTGATGACAGTTTATGCTGGAGAGGTTGTGGGGTAAAGGGAAAACTTCTGTATTGTTGGTGGGAATGCAAGCTGGTACATTCCCTTTGGATGTCAGTGTGACAATTTCTCAGAAAATTAAGAAACAACCTTCCTCAAGATCCAGTAATACCACTTTTGGGTAATTATCTATAGGATGCTCAATCATACCACAAGAACATGTGCTCAATTATGTTCACAGCAGCTTTGTTTATCATAGCCAGAACCTGGAAACAACCTAAATGCCCCTCAATCAAAGAATGAATTGGGAAAATGTGATACATGTATACAATTGAGTACTACATAGCAGAAAAAAATAAAAAATAAAAATAAAAAAAGGACAGCTTGAATTTTTCAGGAAAATGGATGGAGCTAGAAAACATCATTTTGAGTGAGGTAACCCAGTCACAGAAAGACAATTATCACATGTGCTCACTCATAGGTGGTTTTTAAACATAAAGCAAAGAAAACCAGCCTACAAACCACAATCCCAGAGAACTTAGACAACAACGAGGACACTAAGAGAGACTTACATAGATCTAATCTACATAGGAAGTAGAAAGTAGAAAAAGACAAGATCTCCTGAGTAAATTGGGAGCATGGGGACCTCGTGGGAAGGCTGAAGGGGGGAGGGAAGAGGCAGTGAGGGGAGCAGAGAAAATTGTAGAGTTCAATAAAAATCAATAAAAATAAAAAAGAATAGTGAGTAATAGAGTGAATACTTGTGAGCTATTATTTATAGGCAATTTACATTAGTATAGATTCTTGTATATTGATACAAGCTTAAATTATATTGAATATGTTCCTATTTTTGGCTACAATATTTGTGTACCTAGGCAAAGTTATTTTGTCATATTGTATGCAAGCATGCTTCTACCTCTGCTTAAGACATTTTGTATATTGATACATTTTGAGGTCATTGTCCTCATTTGTTGCACAGTTGTTTAAAGATTGTTTAATTTTCTAATATGAAGTCTTAGTCTTTAAGTTAAGAATTATAGGTCAATAGTCATTCATATTTTTCTTTTTTTTAAAGATTTATTTATTTATTATGTATACAGTGTTCTGTCTGTCTGTGTATGCTTGCTGGCCAGAAGAGGGCACTAGATCTCATTACAGATGGCTGTGAGCCACCATGTGGTTGCTGGGAATTGAACTCAGGACCTCTGGAAGAACAGTCAGTGCTCTTAACCTCTGAGCCATCTCTCCAGCCCAAATGTGTAGCCCAGGCTGGCCTCAAACTCGTGATCCTCCTGCCTCTGCCTCCTTCAGCAAATCCTACCGGCTTGTGCCACCACAACCGGCGTCATCCATATTTTTCATACTTATAGTTAGACTAATCAGATTCTTTAGATAGAGATTGTATTCTGCATAGATAGGTAATTTTCAACCACTTCAAAGAACTGTAGAATATGGCATTTAAATAACTTAGGGTTCTGTTGACATGAGACACAATTGCTCCTGGCAGTCCCAAGAGAATATTGAGCACCAAAAGACACTCCAACTGAAGCTTGTTTTCTTCTTGGCAAAAGTGGCCTTTGGACAAGGAACTTCCCATGCATCGACCACTGACAAAATGCATGATATTTGGACAGGACAAGCAGGATACAAGAAAAAAGAGTGTCAAATCTTGCCAAGACAGGGTAAGACAGCTTTGAAAATTTTCCTGCCTCTGAAAATGGTCTGTCAGTTACTCTAGGCCTTAGCCAGTATTGGTTGCTCCAATGTTGCAAATGAAACTTTGGGTGATTGCCCAGGCAGCCAGTTGTCTCCGTCATTTGTTGTACATTCTGAAAGTTACTTGATTGCACTTCCTGCTTACTCAAGTAATATTATTTCCCTTCTCGGGTCTTTGATGGGGTTGAAGACTAGAAAGTCAGAGTTACTTTCCTCTCATGACTTGGCCAAGTTATTTATAATACAAGACTTAGACTCCTTAGGAGAGGATAATTATTGAAACATTTATCACGTTTCTTGCGTGATATTGTTTATGCTAACTGTAACTGTAATTTTTATACTTGATATTTGTTCTTATTGTCCATAATCTCGTATTAGACTTAGAACTCTCTTATTTAAACAAAAGGGAGAGGTACTGTAGGAAATCCTTCAGCCAGTAACCTTTAAGTTACCCACTCATTTGGGTGTTGCCTCTTATACTATAAATGCCATTGTAAAGCACATACCCCCTCTCTCTTCTGCCTTCTGGATTACTCGTTTGAGCAGAGGACTGTGATCTGTGAGTCTACCCTTAAACAAATAACCCTTTATTGTACCCAGTTCTGAGCTAGTGTGGGATTTCTTTTTATCATCCCTCTTCACTATACCAATTATAATAACCCCCAAATGATGTCCCTAATCCTGAGGACAAACTTTGTTGGGAGAGGGGACATCGTCTTCTAGAATTACTTCCAGCTGTCATGTGGGCAATATTCTTTATATGGGATCCTGTGAAAGTAAAATGATGGTTAAGTTTCAAGATTACTGTCTGGTATAATTCTGATAGTCTCTGGGTCTTCTGTAGGTTTTTTTCTGAGGTTCCTATTTGGAGTTCTGGGCTGTGGACCATTTGGGACTTTTGGACTGGTCCATCCAGTAGGTGTGGAGTTGGGATCCATGTTGGGTGCCAGATGCCAGATGGACGCTAAAAAGAAATTCCACACTAGCTCAGAATTGAATACAAAAAGAAGAGTCATTTATTTAGGGGTAGACTCACAGATCACAGTTCTGTGCTTGAATTGGGAATCAGTAACCAAATCCAGCAGCCGGAAGAAAGAGTGGGCATGAGCTTTACATTGGCATTTATAGTATAAGAGGCCCAAGTGGGTGGGTAACTTAAAGGATACTGGCTAAAGGATTTCCTACAGCATCCCATCCTGCAGGAAGTTCTTTAAGCAGGAAGGTAACAATTCAAAATGGTCAGGAACTCCCAGAAACTAACCACACTCACTAGGCTCTGCCCCGCCAGAGTAAACGTTAAAAGTTGAGGACAGGGCAGGAGCAGAGTGCCCAGGGCTTGCCAGATGTTCTGTCTTAGGGTTTCTACTGCTGTGAAGAGATATGACCATGGCAACTCTTAGAAAGGAAACCATCTAATTTGGGCTGGCTTACAGTTTCAGAGGTTTAGTCCATTATCTTCATGGCAGTACGTAGGGAGACATGGTTCTGGAGAAAGAACTGAGAGTTCTACATCTTGATCTGCAGGCAAGAAGAAGTGAGCTGTCTACCAAACTAGGCATAGTTTGAGCATATGAGACCTCAAAGTCTGCCACCACAGTGACAAACTTCCTCTAACAACTAACAAGGCCTACTTGCTCCTACAAGGCCACACCTTCTAATAGTACCATTCCCTATAGGCCAAGCATTCAAACACATGAGACCATGGGGGGGCATACCATTATAAACCGCATATTATACTCCCTCACCCCCATAAACTTATATCCATGACATAATGCAATATCCATTTAGTCCAACTTCAAAATTCCCCATTGTCAGTCATGGTCTCAACAATGTTTAATAGTCCAAAGTTTAAAGTCTCTCCTGAGACTCATTCAATCTCTTAACTATAATCCCTATAAAATAAAAATTTAAAAAAAAAATCACATACTTGGAACACATAATGGCACAGGATATGCATTACTGTCCCAAAGTGGAGGAAAGGGGGGCTAGTGAGGAAATACTGAACCAAAGCAAGCCTGAAAACCGTCTAGGAAAACTCCAAATACTGTATTTCCATGTCCAATGTCAGAGTGCTCTTTAGATCGCCAACTCCTTTCAGCTTTGTTGACTGAAGCACACTTCTCTCTTTGGATGGCTCCACTGTCTGTCAGCATCTCTCTTCAGCAGGTACCCACGGCTCTGGCATCTCCAACACCTTGATGTCTCCAAGGAAACCCAGGCTTGAACTTCACAGCTTCACACAATGGCCTCTCCAAGCCTCCATGCAGGGATACTCCTGATACATGCCTGCCCTCAGTAGCTTTCCTTAGTTTGGAGGAAGATTTCATAACCCATTTCTTTTACCCTTAAGTTGAAAGCCAGAACCAAATTCTACTGTTAGCTGAGGCTGGAAAACGGCCCCCCCATTCAATTGCATCTTTGCCAGCTTTCTGTTTTTGGTGGTTTCCTTTATTGCTTGGCTGCCCTGGAACTTTCTCTGTAGACCAGACTGGCCTCCAACTGTGAAATCTGCCTCCAGAGTGCTGGGATTGAAGGCATGCATCACTACACCCGACTCTAAGCTTTTCTTTAATTTCTATTCACAAACTGGAAGCTTAGCTGAGTGGGTCTTGCACTGAGGTCACTTTACTCTATTTCTTAATCTGTTTATCTCCTTAAATACAAGATTTAGCTCCATTCCACTTTATCCTATTCCTTTTCTCCTTAAATTGTACATTTTGTATTTTTTTCCTGCTCAGCTTTCTCCTTTTCATTAAAAGTATAAGAGTGACTGCTAAATACAACAGAAATCTCAAAACAGCCTCTGCCAATGAAATTAATCCAAAACTCTTCACTTTAGTCTCAGGCAAACTTTTTGGAAAAGAGCAAAAAGCAGCCACATTTTTCACCAAAATGTCACCAGTATGATTTCTAGGCAACATACTAAAATTCTTCTCTGAAATCTCTTGAGCTAGGTATGGTAAAATGACATGAGAGAGATCTTGGCAGGTGAGAGAGACCATGGCCAGTGAGGACTGCATGCAAGAGAGAATAATGCCATACAGGCAGAACTTGAGTGTAGAGTTTATTTGAAATAAAGGGAATGGGAAGGAGAGAGAAAAATGGGAGAGACAGACAGACAGACAGACAGAAAAGAGAAAAAGCGGCCAAAAAACTCCTGCTTGCTCCTTCAGAGGAACACCAAGAAAGAAAAACCTAGAGTGGGTGGAACTTGTCTCTTAAAGGGACCTTTGCACCTGTATACAAACTAAGACCGTAGGTACATACTGACAATGATAGGGCAAGCCAGCATAATGCCTGAATCCTGACACTAGGACCCACCATTCAAGTCACCCTCAACACACCTGTCTTCCATGCTCCTACTGGTATGGCCCATTAAGCAGGACTTATAGCACTCCGCTGCTTTCCTAACCCAAAGTCCCAAAGTCCAAATTCCTCCAAACAAACCATGGTCAGGCCTTTCACAACAACAGCCAGTGCCTGGTCCCAAACTCTATTTTAGTCAGAGATTCTATTGCTGTGAAGAGACACCATGACCACAGCAACCTAATAAAAAAAGAACATTTAATTAAGGCTGGCTAATAGTTTCAGAGTTTAGTCCAGCATCTTCACAGCAGCATGCAAGAAGATATAGTGCTGGAGAAAGAGCTGAGAGTTCTACATCTTGATCTGCAGATAACAGGAAGTGAACTGTCTACCAAACTGGGCATAGCTTGAACATATGAGATCTCAAAACCCACCCTCACAGTGACACATCTACTCCAACAAGGCCACACCTCTTACTAGTGCCACTCCCTGCGGGTCAAGCTATCAACACAGGAGACCGTCAGAGCCATACCTATTTAAAACACCCAACAACTAAGGTATTTTGGGGTAAAGTGGTGTGCCCAGCAGAGCGTGGAGTTCTTAAAGCAGTAGAAAGTGACAGCAGAGGACATGTGTGATGGGACTCGCTGCCTGGCCCAGACGGACTTAGCCATCACAGGCCTGGTCAGTTGGTACTGGCTTAGAGGCTTGAATTCAGCCATCCAAAGAAAACCATTTGTACCACGACCTGTGAGGGAAGTCTGCAGCTGACTAGGGCTTCCTGGATGAGCAGGTAAGGCAGAATTGGTTTCAGTCGTGTGGGCAAAGGGAAGATGACCTGCCTTGCTTTGTTTGTTTGTTCTTTCAGGGGTTTTTGTTTGGTTGGTTGTTTTGTGTTTTTCTGAAGCAGGTTAGAAAAGTTCCTGGCCATGTTCAGGTTCTAGATGCTCTTGTGATTGGCTGTATTAGAGGTGGCCTACTTCCCCGACTCGTCAGGCAAGGATGGTTTGCCCGGCAACCTTACTCAAGTACAGATTCGGCAAGCGTGGTGGGGCATGTCACATGCTAAGCACAGCTGCAAGCACGTCAGGGGTGTTCACCGTTGCCACCTGAGCTGTGACTCAGACACAGGTCTCCTCAGGATCTAGGGAGGCGTCTACTGCTCCCGCCATGGATACACCTGAGACCAGGGTTGCATGAGCTTCCCCTGGGGAACAAGTGCTTCTTCACCCCAGTTAGGGTGCCGGCGACAGATCAAAGCAATGATGCACCCCACTCTGGCCTGACAAATGAATGAGTTTATTTGTCTTACTTAAAAAGCTCAGACAGTGGGGCTGGAGAGTGGCTCAATGGTTAAAAGCATTGGCTGCTTCTCCAAAGGTCCTGAGTTCAATTCCCAGCACTCATGTGGCAGCTTGTGACTGTCTGATGCCGTCTTCTGGTGTGCAGATACACATGCAGGCGAAAGACACCAAGGATTAGGTTTAACCTTCTAAAGCACACCTCCCGCAGGAACCCACTTCCTTCTGCTAGACCCCACCACCTCTCAAAATAACCGGGGCCGAGGCTTAACATGTGAGACTGTGGGAGACATTTCATATTCAAACCATAAGACCTCTGAAGAGACTCACCCTCACACTAGAGTCAAGAAAGGGATGAGAACAGAGGCCTGGGGGAAAGTGACAAGGTAGAAGAGAGACACAGGGCCCTTTGTCACTGACATCCCCCAAGAAAGAGCAGGCTCTCTAACACCACCCACAAAGTCATGGTTTGAATCTGAAATGTCTCCGTGGGCTCATGGTTTGAACACTTGGTTCCCACATGTAGGAAGCTGTGGTGTCTTTAGGAGGTAGGGATTAGCTGTTAGAAGTAGGTCACGGGGACAGGCCCTTCTTCCTGTTGCAGCCTCTCTATTTCTGGTCCCACTGGGGTGTGAACAATTTTCACCACATGTTCCCACCACTGTGAACTGAGCTTTTACTCCACGCCTTCACCTCAAGGGTGGCCTGAACCATCATGCCTTTACCTCCGGAATGGTCTGAACCACCATTGTTATGATTTCAGCCACAATATGGCTGACATGGGCCATGCATGTGCAGACAAGCCCGCAGGCATGACCCACATGTGGTATGGTTGCATCATCTACATATGACGCAGCTGCATGAGCGCTTGTGCCCATGCATGAACTCCATCTACATATGACACAGCCACATCAACCCCCTGTGTGCATGCACTAGGCGGCCTTTAAAAGCTGAACAGGTCATCTTCAGCTTTCTCTCTCTCTCTCTCTCTCTCTCTCTCTCTCTCTCTCTCTCTCTCTCTCCACACTGTCCTCACCCCTCTAATAAACTCCTAAGTGGATTTGATGCATGTTCTCTGTCTCCTTCTCACTCACACCAGGTAATTTCAGCCATGCCTTCACTCACCTCCAGGATGGCCTGAAACTGAGACCAGGGGCCAAAAGAAACTTTGGTCATAGTCATATCTCCACAAAAGTAACTAACGCACATCTCACCCAGAGACTAGCAGGAAGGCAATTTTGAAGGGCTGATTGGAATTACTAGCTTTCAAATGCCGCTACTGAAGAATGTGGTCAATGCTAGCCCAGGAAGTTTGGGCCAGTGTGTGGAAGACCTGCCTAAATTCCTGGTTTGGGTGGTTTCCTTTGAAAGGCAGTTTTGAGGTGATGATAGAATATGCCGACTTGTAGCCCTGTGTGTGGTATTGAAGGAGTCACCCATTCTCTCTTTCTAGACCAGACTGACTGGCTTAGAGTCAGGCAGGAACAAGGCCAGAAGAGGCCATACTTGGCCTTTGTCCTAGTTAGGGTTCTCTTTTTGTGATGAAATACCCTGACCAAAAGGCAAGTTGAGAAGAAAAGGGTTTATTTGGCCCTTCCACAGTGTGGTCCATCTCTGAAGGAAGTTGGACAAGAACTCACATAGGGCAGGATCCTGGAGGCAGGAGCTAATGTAGAGTCCATGGAGGGGAGCTGCTTACTGATGTGTTCCCCATGGCTTGCTCAGCCTGCTTTCTTATAGAACCCAGGACCACCTGCCCAAGGATGGCCCCCACAAGGGATTGGGCCCTGCCGAATCGATTACTAATTAAGAAAATGCCAGTTGGTGGTGGCGGCACACGCCTTTAATAATCCCAGTACTCAGGAGGCAGAGGCAGGCAGATCTCTGTGAGTTGAAGGCAGCCTGGTCTACAGAGCAAGTTCCAGGACAGCCGAGATTGCACAGAGAACCCTGCCTCTAAAACCACATACACACAAAAGATGCAGTATAATTGAATTTATATTGAGTTCTTTAATTCACTTGGACTTGAGTTTTGTGCGGGGCATTAGATATTTTGCATTCTTCTACATGTCAATATCCATTTATGCGAGTACTATTTGTTGAAGATGTTTTTCTTTTCCACTCTGTAATTTTGACTCCATAGATGTATGGATTTATATCAGGATCTTCTATTCAATTCCATTGATCCACATGTCTGTTTTTATGCCAAACCATGCTGTTTTTATTACTATAGTTCTATAGTAGAGCTTGAAGTCAGGGATGGCGATGCCTCTGGAGATTCCTTTACTGTAAAGGATTGTTTTGGCTATCTTGGGTTTTTTTGTTTTTTTCATATGCAGTTGAGTATTTTTCATTCAAGGTCTGTGAAGAATTGTGATGGAATTTTGATGGGGATTACACTGAATCTGTAGATTGCTTTTGGTAAGATTGCCGTTTTTACTATGCTAATCCTACCAATCCATGAGCATGGGAGATCTTTATATTTTTGCAGGGGAGGAGCTTGGTCCTGCCTCAATATGGTGTGATATGCTTTGCTGTAGCTCATGGGACACTTGCCCATCTGAACAGAGACTAAGAAGTGGATGGGGTGGGGGCAAAAATGTGAGGCAGAGGAAGGGAATGGGAGAAGAGGAGGGGAAACTGTGGTAGGTATGTAAAATAAATGAAAAAATTTTAAATAATAAAAAATTTAAAAATGAAGATAGGAAGGAAGGAGGGAAGGAAGGAAGGAGGAAAGGAAGGAAATAAAATGTCCACAGGCTTGCCTACAGCCCCATCTTAGGGAAGATTTTTCTCAGTTGAGGCCTCCTCTTTTCAGATGACTTTAACTTGTGTCAAGCATATAGGACTTACTAGCACAGCCTCCAAATAGATTTCTAAGTGGAGTTTTCCACTTCACACAGAGATAAGGAGTTTGCCTAAAGAATCCTGACTTCAGGACAGGGACCAGTTGGCAGGTCGCAAAGTACTAGAGGGCTGCAGGCTTTTAGGGTACCAAGCTGTCCCTAAATCCTCAAAGCACCCACGCTGGCTCCATCCTTCACTCTTCCTGGGGTATCTTTACCCTCTGGCCGCCCCTCCCTGGTGGTGACCTGTGGTGTTTTCAGTACCACTTGGCCCTCTTACCCAGTTGGTGCCAGTTCCCTGAAGAAGGGAGGAGGTGTAAGGGAATGTGGTACAGTAGTGGTGTTGGGATAGCCTAACTTATCGGGAAGCCAGGATATACTTAGAGCCACAATAGGACAGCTCTGGAGGCTAGAGCTGCGAGGGAACAGCTCAGCCCTGGAAAAAAGATATCATGACTATCAGGAAGCCAGGCTACCTAGAGTTGCAATAGGACAGCTCTGGAGGCTGGAGCTGAGATGGGACAGGTCAGCCCTGGAGGAAAGGTGTCCTGATGAACGACTATCGGGAAACCAGGCTACCTGAAACTGGGGCGCAATGGGGGTTGGTGTCCCTGCAGGATATAGGGATCCTGCTCTTCTCCTGGAGAGCTGTGACAGCTGAGTTCTGCTCTGTTCCCTTTGGGGAGCGTCCTAGCGAGCTATCTGCTTCTTCTCCAGCCCAAGATGTTTCTTCTGCCAACATTCTGCTAAAGGGAAGCCGGCAGCAGAAATGTAACAATGTAACAATGTAACAATCTCCTGCGGCTCTGGCGAAAAGTTGTTACTTTTCCTCCACTGACCTTGCTCAGCCCCCTTAAGGAGTATCCTAGCAAAGTTCTGTTCTGCTCAGCCTTGCTGAGGCCCCCTAGAGAGCGTCTCAGCAAGGGTTTTCGGCTCAGTCCCCTAAGGGACATCTCAGCCAGGTTCTTCAGCTCTGCACTAGCAAATGAAGGTTGTCACCTAAGACTTTTGAAAAAGAGATTTATTTGGGAAAATCCAGGAGAGTGGCTGCTTCTGCCACGGAGGGATTAAGGGCAGCCTCAGGGTAGCCTTTAACTGAAGGGGTGGAGAAGCTTATATAAGGCTTCTTAGGGGTAGAATTTTCCCAGGGAGAAAGGGGATTGGTTAGTTTTTGCCTGCTCAGGTCAGTTTAGCTGGTCAGGGGCAGAGATGGCTCCGACTTCATGACCAAACTGTGTTTCTTTCGCTGGTCCTTTTTAGCCTTTGACTCTAATCTTAGGACCAGGGCATATTTCTTTCACTGGCTCTGATTCTAGGGACAAAGTGTGTTTCTTTGACACTAGTTTCAGAGCCAGGGCACATGTCTTTAGTCCTGGGTTCAGGGATAAAGGTGTTTCTTTCCTGACCCAGGCCTCAAATATAGGGTGTGTTTCTTTCACTGGCTCTGGGTTCAAAGTCAGAGTGCTCAGATTGGTTGGTTTTCTGCTCCAGTTGACCCTTTTAAGCTACAGGAGGACTCATCAAGAGTTTGGGGGAACTGTGGGCAGTGACAGCATCCAGCCCCAAGCTGTGAACAGGTGTCAAGATTGAGGACAGTGGGTCCCAACCTGGCAGATATGGTCTGGAGGATCCACTGTCCCTAGTGGTCTGCACCTTTCTTCATTCCTTTGCTCTGACAATCTCTGTTTCCTGGCTCCCTTCAGTTCCGCTCCTGCCAAGCTGCCTGGCTCTGGGTAATTCTTCCTGACTGGCCTGGAGCCTTCTGTGATTGGACCCTAGTTCTTCTTCCAGAGTCCAACACACTGATAAAACCAAACACATCACTGAGCGACGCCTTACAATTGCCATGGACTCTTGCTAAGAATTTACCTGGAATTGTCTGGTTTAGTCTTCAACAACCTTACCAAATTTCAGACAGAAAATGTTCTTTGGGTTTGTTTGAGACAGGGTTTTCTCTGTGTATTTCTGGCTGTCCTGGAACTCTGAGGAAGACCAGGCTAGCCACAAACTCAGAGATCTATCTGTCTCTGCCTCCCCTCCCCACCCTGGCAGCCAGTACTGGGATTAAATGTTAATAGGGGTCATTTGCCCCCCTCCCCGCTGCAAGCATCCCTCAAAGGCTTGCAGTCTAGGGAGTCCTCCACCTGCCCCCACAGTCCTCCCCATACCTGAGTTCTCCTTACCTCTAATCTGTTGAAGAAACGATTCCCTCAGGTTCTTCCAGTCCACCATCTGTCACACAGCTACACCACAGGACTCCCCTGGGACAGGACATTCAGAGCAGGGATCTCAGGGGCCAGGCTCACGGATCCACGTCATAGATGGAGATGCAGACTGGGTGGGTCTCAAGGGTTTCCGAGCATCTCAAGCAACATATCTGCCACTGTTCTCAAACACTCAGCTCACCTCTGCTCTCCAAACACATGTCCCTGTGCTTCTATCCTGGAAAACAACTTCATCCACCCTTCAGCTGATCCTACCTCAAATTCCCTGTCATTTCTAGGCTACCCTCCTCTCTCTATCCCCACTCTCCCCAGCTGTGCCCAGTACCCCAAATGGCACCTGGATCATCGGTGCCTGGTGGGATGGTTGGCTAATTCTAGCTCTTGCAGCTGTCTGTAGACTCAGTCCCTGTGATCTAGACTCCACTGAGCAGCCAGAGTAACAGGAGCATCTTAATCCTGTCCGAGCCTGCGATATCCTGCCAACCTAAGAAATGGCATTCATGCTCTCCTGGTTTGCAAAACCCCCAATAGCGCAGCCACCCCTCTCTCCACACACTGCTATATGGAAACGTTCTAGCCATACCATAGGCCTTGTAGGCTGATGATTCATTCACACTTTGGATTGGCACATGCCTATGGTCACTCAACCCATCCCATCTTCTCAGTGAGTGATTCATACTTCGGAGGCTTGTTCAAAAGTCACCCTGGCCACGAGGCTCAACTAGACTTCTTTGTGTCTCTGTTACGGCACTTAAGCTCTGGACTTACTTACAGATGTGTCTGTTCAGTAAATGGATAGGACTGTCCTCAGGCCCCAGGACCTTTCTTACTCATCTCTGTCTGGAGTATCCAGCAGGCACCTGGGGTACAGAAGCAGAAATGAAGGACAGTTCACTGTTGTGTAAGACTGGATAGGTCTGGGTCCTGTTTGTGCATGATTCCCATATAGCTGAGCACATATCTTGACCAAACGGGAGTCACTCAGCAGATGGCCCTAACTCAGTTCTTACAGAGTTACTTACTTACAGAGTTCTTACTCAGTTCTTACAGGTCATTTGTTACTGATCCTGATCTGGGGAGCTGACTGGACTCTCCTGAGGATTGTCCCATGTGGTGCAGCTGAGGCTGCTCACTGTGGTGACAGTTGGGACTGGCAATCTCCTTCTTGATCGCTCACCACTCTGCTGTCACGATTGCCTTTTTAATAAAGCTCCCCTTTCCTCCTTTTAGATCCTTCCGGGTTCCTCGTAAACTGATAGCCTTTTTTATTATCACATACATATATAAATACAACCTGCCGAGTCTGTTTTTGTTGTGTGTATATGGCTGCAATGGACAACTGAGAGACCAGTCTGTCTCCATGTTGTAATCAGGAGCCATTTTGATTCTGTAGTTCAGTTAGTTCCTGTTTACTGTAAAGCTTGTGTTTCTGTTCCTCAGAGCTCAGCTGCACTCCACAGAAGGCTCTGCCACAAATGTTCCAAGAAGAGCCCCTTACCTGCTGTGTGTAATATTAACCGCCTGGTCCTGCTACTGTACCCAGACTTGCTCGCCCCCCATTATTATAAAAGGAGCCCTAGAAATGGACTCAGGGGTGATCTCTTGAACTCTGCCTTAGGAGGAGTCAGCCACCAGCCAGATCCCATGCCCATGAATATAGCTGCTTTAATTTGGCCATAATTTGAGTCAGTGGTCTTTCTCCTTGAGTCTGTGGGATTAGACAGGGAATTCATGGCTGGGAGAGACGAAGGCTCCTTCCCCCTCCAGTTACTATTTTCCCTCCTTCCATGGTAGCATGCCCACAGCTACTGCCACATCCTGGGCTTTGGTCTTCTTTATGAAGTCACTTCTGTGAGAGGCTTTTTCACGTCAGGCTTCCTGGTATTCTGGCTCTTGCAGTATTGCCATTTCTTCTTCCATGATGTTCTCTGACTGGTGTAGATGTACACACTGAGCCTGGTCTCCTAGGAGACACTGAACCCGTAAGCTGTGAGGGAGGGCTTCTTTGATGAGGGGTGGTAGCTGCATGTCTCTGTGTGACTGAGGATAAGATACAGTGTAGAAGTGATGGTGTTGGCCCAGCAAAGTCTGCTGAGTCTTTACAGCATAGTGTTGGACTCCCTGGGTAGCACATTCCGGAAGGATGCGCCCTGCTGCACGGGAGGTTCTCAGACCTCGGCCTATGTCGTACTTACCATGCTTTATGTGGGACTGTCAAGGAGCCTGCCCACCACAGTCATGCTTTTTTCTTCAGAAATAACCCTGAATACATCTGAGCCTCCTTCCCTCCTACCAGGTCACGGGCATGTTGGTCTACAAGTTTGAAGTGGGCTCTGACCCACTCTGGTGGAGACTTGGCCTCATTCACAAAGGATGGCTCTGAAGATGACAACACAAGGTTTAACTTTGGTTGGATTTGCCTCTTTTCCCTTGGCAGCAGCCCCCTTCTATGGGATATCCATCATCACAGACACCACCTGAGAAAAGGGGCATCGGAGAGCCACCCAAGCTGCAAGCCTACGTTGCTTAGAGAAGGTAGCTGAGACGAATCTTCCCCATCTCCCACTCCCCACCTATGCTCTCTCTTCGTTCCACTTTCTGATTCAGGGAGTTGAGCTAAACGACTTTAAGATTCCTCCATGCCTCCTTCTCCTCCTCTTCTTCCTTCTTCCCAATGTGCTGAGGGTGGAACCCAGGACTTCATGCGTGTTAACATGGAGCTACACGTGAGTCTGCTGCATGTTAGTACTGAGCTGAGCCTGTTTGCAGCCTGGTGATGTTGTATTGTTGCAATGCCATTTACCTCATGTGCCTTTGTCGCCCCTCACTCTAGGTGTGTGGGGGAGTGATAGTCCCAAGCCCCACACTACAGTCCTATAATGCTTTACATTTGGACCTAGCTTGCCCAAGGCCCTGTGTCTAATGCTCTGCCCGCTTGGGGGAGAGCACCCTGTGATCATCTCTCCTTTCTTCAATCACACTGAGCCTAAGATACTCCTGCTGAAATGAAGCCTAAGTTAACCTGTGACCTTGAGTGACAACTATTTAAAGGACCCGTGTTCTGGATGTATAGCATGAGTGAAAAGCAGACTTCCGTAATGTAGCTGAGGTGTGGGAATGTCTGTACTGCAGTATAACATAGCCTGTTCTGACTGACGCCTACCCTTGAGCTCAATTTAGGAGATTACAGGACTGCTGAAGCCATTTCTCCAGCCTTTCCAGGAATTGGTAAGCCACTGTAGACCAGGTTGGGCTTGAACTCACAGAGATCCACCTGCCTCCGCCTCCCGAGTGCTGGGATTAAAGGCCTGCTCTAACACCTCCCGGCTCAGTAAACCGTTCTTTAAATTATTTCCAAATCTAAATGTACTGGAGGCCAGTGGGGGTCTTGGCTAATTGGTTGTGGTAAGTTTAGAAAAACAAAGGGAGCAGGTGTCCAAAAGTTGAAAGAAATCCTCTTTTTAATTCGCCCCCTGGTGCGGGAGAATTATCTGTATTCTGTCAATCATGTATTTTAATAAAACACTGATTGGCCAGGCAGGAAGTATAGGCAGGTCAACCAGACAGGAAGTAGAGGCAGGGCAATGAGAACAGTAGAAGGCTAGGAAGGAGGAAGCCCATTCCTCCATTCCTGCCCAGACCACAGAGAAGCAAGATGTAACCTGCCCCCGCTGGAAAAGGTACTGAGCCACATGGCTAACACAGACAAGAATTATGGGTTACCGTAAGATGTAAGAATTAGTTAATAAGAAGACTGAGCTAATGGGCCAATCAGTTTTATAATCTTATGGAGTCCTGTGTGTGATTTTCTTTGGGGCTTGCCGGCTGTGGGATACTGGGCAGGACAGACACCCCAACAAGCCGGCCCTCATGTTACAACCCCCTCTGCCTGCAAGACAGATTACTTCTCAGACTGGGCTACTTGGAGTTTCCTGTTTTAGCCTGTTTTCTAATGCCAGGCTAGCACTGAGCACACAGTGGCACGGGTTTTTCCTGTGCAGCACAGACCCACGACATGTTCAGCATCTATTGCTCCAATGCCTGGGTGAGGCATCTCTCTTGAGTGCCTGCAGATGACTACTCCCTAAAATATTTTCAAACCTTGGCAGTTCTTCAAGAGAAGAGCCACTTGTTAGAAGAGTTCACTGACTCCCAATACCCTTGACCTTTTCAGAGAAGCTATTTGAAATCTGGTGTTTATTATCTGCTTTCCCATAGTGTGGAGACAGAAAGATCCCCGTACAGATTAGGCTAATTACAGAGCCCCAGGTCCCAGGGATAGGTCCTGCCTCAAAACACAAGGTGGATAGCTGCTGAAGAGGGACACCTGAGCTTGACTTCTGGCCTCCATATGTATGCGCATATGCACACATACATACCTGCACACACATGAACATGCTCAGGTCCCCTATTCATAAAGAAGGTCACTTCATACTGATTAAGGGAACTAGCTACTAAAAGGCCAGTACAATTTAAAACATGTGTGTACTGACCCTGGGAGCACACAGTATGAGAGGCAAAGTTATACACTTCTCCCAGAACAATAATAATGGGTGATTAATACCCACTCTCGCCTTAGGAACAGCATCCTGACCAAACAAAAGGAGAAAAACAGAAAACTCACTCTCCTGAAGCCAAGGATAGTCTGTATCCTCCAAACACGGGATGAGTCAAAATAAGCCCTTTCTTCTAAGCTGCTGTGTCGGGTCCCGTATCCTAAGGATGAGGAGAGTAAACAATGCACATGGTCCATGAAGTTGTAAAAACTAAAGAAAAGGATGGATTTCTAGATGCATATGACTTGTCAGAGTGAAGCCAAAACAAATGAGTTCAGAGATCTATAAAGGGCAATAAGAAAGTTCAGGTCCTAAGGGATTGCCTGCCAAATTCTACCGAAACCTGGAAGAACTTACACCAATCCTTCTTAAATTATTTCTCGAAGTAGAAAATGAAGAAATGCTTTCAAACTATTTTAATAAGACCAATATTACCCCAATACTAAAATTGGACAAAAACACATCAAAAAGAAAATGAAAGGCCAATCTTTCTGATGAGTACAAGTACAAAACTTCTCAATAAAGTACTACAAACTTAATCTAAAAACATATATATATATATGTATATGTATGCAAGTATGTGTGTATGTAAGTATATATGTATATATGTCACTATTCTCTAAATTCTAATTGGTTTCATTCCAGAGATTCTGGGTGTAGTTCAACACACACAAATCAATAAACAAATTCAAGGATAAAAATCATGTGATTATCTCAATAGATGCAGAAAAAGCCACAGACAGAAATCTAAGATCCATCATGGTAAAAGCCCGAGGACTTTACAAACAAAAGGAACATATCTCAACATCTTGGAGGTTATTTGTAACCAACCTCGAGCCAGCATCATACTAGATGAAGAAAATAGGATAAATGGGTCATGGTCTAAAATGATGACGACAACATACCCCAAGCAGGCTGTTCTTCCATTACAGCCACGCCCGTTGGTTTTTAATAGAACAAAAGGTAAGTCATGAACTGATTGAGAATAGTAGTAGAAAACTCATTTTGGGGAATGACAGAGAAAAGGAGATACTGCCCGTAAGTAGCTAATGGAGTGGCCAGCGTGAAGGGGAGAGATTCCTTGATTGGGGAAGTGCACACAGAGCTAAAGACCGGCTGGACTGGGTAAGGAGGGAGAGCTCCAGAAGCCTAGGTTCAGAACAGGCAGAAGCAGAAGGGCAACTTAGGGGAGGGGTAGAAATGAATTGATGTATCAGAACACCTCCACAACAGGAAGAGCTTGACTGGAGCTGGGATGGAGCAGGCGGGGTGGGGCAGACACAGTCTGCAGACCCCCACCTCTCCCACCCCAGCAAGTCCTGGCTCTGTCCTGGGGAGGAATCCGATGGAAAGACAGATGGAGATCTAGCCACTAAGGGGGCACGGGAGCCATAGTGAATAAGGAGGCTGGACCAAGATTTAGCTGTCAGGGTGTCACCTGAGGTGATGGGATGGGATGGGGCAGGGGCCTGAGGTCGGGATGGGATGGGGCAGCAGCCTTTGAGGTTGGGATGGGATGGGGCAGGGGCCTGAGGTCGGGATGGGATAGGGCAGGGGCCATAATGTGGGAGGGAACTGTATGGAGAACCTAGTGTGAAGAAACTGGTCCGAGACCTGAGGAGTTGGGAAAGCGCTGTGAAGGGACTCTGTGTGTTCCTTGCCCACCTCCTGAAGCCTGGGGTCAGAGGTAAATAGAAACTGGCAAAGGAGACTGTTGAAGCTGCACGCACATCCATTGTGGGGGACTTTCTCTTGCTGGGTAACAGGCTTCAGAGGGTAGCTGCCTCCAACAACCGGCAGTGTGGCCATGCCTTCTGTCCTTGGGCTTGGATACTCGGCCTCTCTTGACTCACCGTGGAGCTATAGCTGCGAGACCAGAGACACTGCTGGGCTTTCCTGCTCCACCCAGAGAAGTTAGGCAGAACAAATTGCTTGCAGCCATGAAAATGTCAAAAACACAACACAAACACACACACTCCTGGTTGCGGCCTCTTGATCCAGTCCAAGTGCTCCTATTGCTGTGGGATAATGCTTTTGCACTCCGTAAAGGTTTGTTACTTATATTGGTTTAATAACTGGTTTATAATTGGTTTGATAATACTGACAGACCAGTAGCCAGGTGTGAAGTACAGGTTGGGCAACCAGACTAGGAGAATTCTGGGGACTGGAAAGGCAGCGATGCAGTCACCAGTCAGATGCAGAGGAAGCAAGATGAGACTGCCTCACTGAGAAAAGGTACCAAGTCACATGACTAAACATTAACAAGAATTATGGGTTAATTTAAGATGTAAGAACTAGCGAGGAATACGCCTAAGTCATTGACTAAACAATGTTGTCATTAATACAGTTTCTGCGTGATTATTCAGATCTGGGTGGTTGGGAAACCAAAGTGCAATCTCTGTTTCCACCCAATAGTCTGAGTCTGAGGTACAGGAGAGGCTTAGCACCAGGGGACCCATCAGCAACCCCAGGCTTTGTTCTACACAGTTGCTGCTAGGTGACTAGCTAGTGACTCTTTGGGTGTCTAGGCTTGGCCCTCAGCTCCTGTCTTCCCAAACCCGATTTCCCTAGGTCTTTTTGTTTGGATAAATAAATCTTCTAAAAATCAACAACAAAGGCCTTGTTGTTTATATTCTTTCTGCACCCCACCCCGAGATAAGATATCTTTGTGTCCTATGGATTGACTTTAAACTGTGTTCCTCCTGCCTACCCTCCTAGGGCTTGGGATTAAGTTGGGTGCCACCATATCCAGCTAATTCCTGCCTACTTAGTGTTTATTTTTTCATCTCTGTATCTATCTAGTGTTTTTGCTTCTGTGAGCTGCAAACCCTAGAAGTGAGAATCAGAAGATTAGAAGATTTAATTTAAAATTCATGTGTGTGTGTGTGCGCGTGCGCGTGTGTTGTTGGGATATAGGAACCAGTGCCTCTCACATGCTTGGCCCCATGACCCAGGACGAACTGGGTGCACATAGTAGCTCACCTCTATAGTGTGGGGCTGCAGGTGGGAGATCTGTGGAAAAAAAAAAGAAAAAGAACAGGAGTCCTATAGTCCTAGCCTGAGCGACCTGGGAGACTAAGTCACACACTGGTGACTCCAACCTTTTAGCTCAGCTGATTTCCCAGGGCAAGCTCCTCCTTGCTTCAAGACCCTTCTATTCTAAGTCAGGCCCTTCCTCCAGCGTGGAGTCCCAGAACCCAGGAGCACCGTCCCTCCGCACCCCAGCACCTAGCTTAGGAACCATGTGTGCTGGCCCTGGGACCAGTGTCTAGCCCGTATGTTCTGCACCTGGGCATGCGAAGTGTGGTTCTGTAGAGGTCTCGGATGATGCCCCTGCATCAGTGCACCCCACAAGAATAGCATCTCTGCATGGTTCTGAGCCTGCTCCGAGGATTCCTCTGTCAATGTATTCTGGTCCCGGCATAGTACAGGTTGATCAACAGCTTCAAGAAGGTGACTGTCCAGGTAGCGAGAAGTCTCTGTCAATTCTAGAGTTTTGAAAGTTGCTTACAGTGAACTTATTGTTTACTTAGGTAATATTATATTCTTCTGGAGTCTTTGCTGGAGCTGAAGAATTTATAGTTGTAGTTATAGTTTTCCTTAGTTATTATAAAAGATAAAATAGATATGTAACTGCAATTCTTGCTTGATACCTGTTTTGTTATATGTAATTTTACTATGTTGAAGTTAAAGCCTAGCTTTTTGTTTAAATGGAAAAGGGAAAATGGTTTGGGAGGTCCTTCTGTCTATGTGTTGTTTTTATTTGTTAATTAATAAAGAAACTGGCTTGGTCTACAGCATGGGAGGAGGAAGCGAAGTTAGAGAGAAGCCATGTAGCCCCACCAGAGACAGACGCAGGACGTAAGCCACAGACACATGGCGATCTACAGATTCATGGAGATGAGTTAAATTAGTATCAGAGTTAGCCAATAAGAAGCTAGAGCTAATGTGCCAAGCAGTGATTTAATTAATACAGTTTCTGTGTGATTACTTTGGGTCTAAGCTAGCCGGGCGGCCAGGAACCAACAAGCGGCCTTCTCCAACAATGTCTCTACCACCCCACTCCATCCTCAAACTCCCTTTCATCCCTACTCCACATCCTGGAAGTTTCTGACAGGTTTCCCAGCTTTCATCTTTGTCCCCTCCTCGGGCACTTGCCTCCTATCCCTGCTCACAGCATCCCTGTCATTCTGGAGACAGGAAGAAACACTCCCTCTGCCACATCGCAAGGCATTTTGCAAGCCTCTGCCATGAAGCAAGTCCCACCTGCTGTGGGTTTTTGTGTTGGGAATATTCCCCATCCTCACACCAAGTAGATAAAGGACAGCGTGGGTCCTTAAAATGTGGAGTCATTTAAAATAAATTTTAAACAATGTGTCAGGTATCCTTCCATATCCTACGAAAAGGTTTTGTTTCTGAGCCCTAACGTGCTTAGCTAAGCCTGGGACTTAAGGTCGACAGGGGCTAAGTACAATGAAGCGGGAGCGTGTACCAAGCACAAGGGCCAACAGTCTCAAAAGTGCAGCACCTATGCCTTTCTGTGAGGCAGGTGGGAGCTGTTTCCTGTACAGAGCGCTGTGGTCCCTTTCCCCGTCCATCCGCTGCTAAGCCTTCAAAAGTCGGGCCTCGAGTGCCACCTGGTGGCAGATCTTGGCAGAAACAAAAAAAAAATCTGACACAAAAGTAACCCGCAGCTTCTCCCCTAGACGGCCTCTTCTGGTCTCCCCTCCGGAAGCGGACTTGCTGTGAAAATGATACAACAGTAGCCAGTTTTAGTGAAAATTTATTGTACATTTATTGAAGAAATTGCATGCTTATTGAAGAAAATTTGGAAAGCATAGAAAAGAACCAAGAAATATGACACACTTGATGGGCACAACCTAGACTAATATTTGGAAATATTAACTTCCAGAGACTTTTTCTAAATATTATCTTTCCTTAGCATTCTCTCTCTCTCTCTACACACACACACACACACACACACACACACACACACTCACCGAGAGAGAGAGAGAGAGAGAGAGAGAGAGAGAGAGAGAGAGAGAGAGAGAGGACGCCTCTCAGGTGCTGGGGCCAACCCCAGGTTAGAATCTTGTCCTTGCCATTACCGACTGTGTGCCTTGAACAAAGGAGCAGCGATTTCTCTCGCCATCTGTGAAACATGGCTCCTGGAGCTGCCCCAGTGGAACAGCAAAATGATCTGCCCAGGGCCTGTCACAGGGCGCTTACTCACCAACAATAGATTGGGATGCAAAGCTCTGTCTAAGTCCTCAGAGAAGCCTCCAGAAATAGAGTTGATTTGGAGGTTCGGGGCCATGAAGAGCCACAAGGCTGCTACAGTTTTCCAAAACTGAAAGGAAAAATTCAAGCAAGATCCCGTGTCTCCAGCACCACAGATGTTCCTATCTGTCTCTAAATTCTTTCAGGCCCTCTTTATGTTGGGCAGTTTTTAAACACAGTTAATTACAGTGCTTGCACCGTTCCCTTGATGTTACATCACTGACGTTCTCCTCTAGGGCTAAGGCTGTCACAGGCAGCACTTGGCAAATTAACTGTTTCCTCAGTGTGGAATGGCTGAACCATGGACATTTTCCCTCACTTATTCACTCATTCATTCATAAGATCCTGAGTGCCTCCTCTCTGACGGACACTGGACTAGGCCCTGGGTCACTGTGGCCCACAGGAGTAGAGCATCCCTCACTTCTGGCCCCTAGACAGACAACACAGTCATGGAAACAGACAAACTCCCACCTTTGGGCTGTAAGGCAGTTCCTCGCCCTGACCTACTCTAGCTCCCAGCAGTCACGGTGGCTGCTTCTCTTGGTGAGGCCCTCCCACAGGGTCGGAATGCCCACTGACATATTGTGGGGGCTTTCCTGAGAAGTCAGGGGTGCCTGGCTGGGTCCAAAGCTCCTGACAACGGGGTTCCAACGGGCCCTTTGGGCCCTGCTCTTCCTTCTCCAAGACTTGGGTTTCATGTGGTCCAGTCGGGATCCCCAGTCCCAAAGGCAGATGTTTTCCGCTTGCATCCATGGCGCTGCATCTTTCCCGACCTCTTCTCTCAGTGAGGCCCTCCGCTGGCGCGGGAGCATCTGAAGCAGGGATATCCTCGGCTGGTGGTGATATCCTCAGGGACTGGGGCCCAGCGGGCAGAGCACTTGGCTCCTTCTCCACTGACTCTAACCATGGCCTCTGCAGTGGCCACCCTGTCTTTCTGCCTGCCCCATTCTCAAAATCCAGCTTGTAGCCTATGTCTGATGGAGAGCCTGGCTTGTAATTCTTGGGAAACTCACCATTCCTGGGACTCCTGAGCAGTTCTTTTACTTCACGTGATCACGTGGGCAGACTCAGGAGCGCGAGTCCTCGGCAGAGGACGGGCACATATAAAGGCCCTGAGGCAGAGAGATCACGGATGTGCTGTTAAAGTGGCTATCCCTCTGTGGGCTCTTCGTCCCAGATTTGGGAAGCTGTAAACAATTTGTTACTGAATTCATACTGCTTTTTGCAGACCGCCATGTTCTGGCCTCTTCTAGAGAGACAGCAGTCCAATTTGTCCTTGCCTAGAGGAGGCTTGGTGCTCTTGAAGCTATGGTGAGCTTTGAGGCAACTAATTCACGCGCTGAGAATACTGGCCAAGGAAATGAGACTTTCAGAGAAATGGGGGAAGGGACCACCTTCCTCCAAAACCCTTAAACTAAATGAGGCAGAATTCACCCAAGTGCAGTCATGGCTGCTGGTCAGTCCAGGTTTCTGTTACAAACCTCTAACTCCTTTTCCTAAAACCTCAAGCCCACCTAAATGTGTCCCCCTGAGGCAGGAGACGAGCGCCCCCTCTAGACTGGTTTTAAAATTTTACAGCAACCTTACTTGGGGATAGTGATGCACGCCTTTAATCCCAGCACTCAGGAGGCACAGCTAGGCGGACCTCTGTGAGGTTGAGGCCAGACAGTATACATAGTGAGTTCCAGGACAGCCAGGGCTACATAAAGAGACCATCTCAACAACAGCAACAGAATTATAGCAGCTATGAAAAACTGAAAGCCGGGGTTCAAAGAAATCCTTGTACACAAATATTAATGGGACTTACAGTCACAAGAGTCAAGGGGTTAAAATAACCCAAAATGCACAGACAGGCATATGGAAAATACTATGTATGTGCACGCAACATTTGTAAGCTTTAAGAGTGAAACTCTGGCACCTGCTATGACGTGAAGACCTCGAGAGCCAAACAAGACTAACACAAGAGGGCCCAGGGGTTAGATTCATCAGGCGGAAGTGGAACTCCGGTATTCAGATTTGGGGGTGGAGTGAAGAACCGAGGAGTTAGTTCATGGGTATGCTTTCAATATGGAAAGTTCTGGAGATCTGCCGTAGTGATGATACATACAACAATCTGAAAGTAATGCATACTACTGGACTGCGTATTAAAAATAGTTAAAATGAGGCCCGGAGATGTGGCTCAGAGGGGAAGAGCACTGGGTGCCTTTCCAGAGGACCTGGCTTCAATTAGCACCACATGGCAACTCAAAACTTTAACTTCAGTTTCAGGGAATCTGATGCCCTCTTCTGGCCTCCTGGGGCAGCAGGTGCACACGTAGTACACATACAAACATGCAGGCAAACTCTTACACACATAAAATAACAAATGAAAAAAGTAAAAATGGTAAATTGTGAGATATATCTATCTATACACACACACATATGTGTACACACACACACACACACACACACACACACACAATTTTACTATTAAAAAATTGTTGTGGCCGAGCGCATGCCTTTAATCCCAGCACTCGGGGAGGCAGGGTCAGGCGGATCTCTGTGAGTTCGAGGCCAGCCTGGTCTATAGGAGCTAGTTCCAGGACAGGCTCCAAAGCTACAGAGAAACCCTGTCTCAAAAAACCAAAACCAAAAACAAACAAAATTGTTGTTGTCCCCTGCGCATATGGAAATCTTCAGGGCTTCTTTATCCCGTGGGAGATACCTGACAACCAACAAAGGTCTCCTGCCTCAGTCTGGCGCTCACGGAATAAGGATGAGTGGGTGGATGGTCTGGAGTTACCCAGAGTGTAAGGCTAGGGAAACTGAGTCTTGTGTTTGCAAAACATGTCGCTCCTCACAAAGTCCTTCTCCTTTCAGGCTCGAGAGCGGGAAGGGCGGGAAGGGCGGGAAGGGCGCTCAACACCTTTTACCCGCTATCAGCTAACCAGCTTCTGGGCGCTCTGGAACTTAGCGAGGTCCGCGGTGATAGGGCCTGCGCGGCTCGTTGCCCTCTTCTAACATGGCCGCCGCCGCCTCTGTGACAGGACTGGTCACGTGGGCGCGCTCGCTTGTGAGGTCGCGGTGCCCCGGCAGGCGATTGTCCCTTTCCGGGCCCCGTCCCGAGGCGGCGACTATCCCTGTCAACCGGAGCCTGAACGATCATGGCAACGGGCTCAGGCGGGAAGCGCGTGGTGGCGGCGGCGGCAGTTTGGTCGCGGGCCGGGGCGGCGGAGCGGCGGCGGCGGCGGTGGCTGTGGCGCCGGCACCGGCCCTGAGCGCTATGCGGCGCGGCAGCCCGGAGCAGGAGCTGGCGGCGGCGGCGGAGGAGGAGGAAGAGGAGGAGAAGGAGGAACAGCTGAGCGTGGACGCGGGCGCGGCCGGGGAGCCCGAGTGCCCGGCACGGGAGGAGCAGCCCAAGGCCGCGCTCCCGGCCCCTGCGCGACCCCGCGCGACCGAGGAAGGCGACGTCCGCGTCTCTCGGCGGCTGCCGCCCGCGCTGCCCCCGACCCCGCCGAGGCCGGCGGCGCGGGCCCTATGCCAGCTCGCGAAGGCTCGGAGCCGGAGCCGGGGCCGGGCCCGGGGCTACCGGCGCGGCTCGGGCTCGCTGCGGCCGGTCACCGTGGACAGCTCCAAGGCGCGCACGTCCCTGGAAGCGCTGAAGATCAGCCTTCGGCAGCTCAGGTGGAAGGAGGTGAGGCCCGCCGCCGCGTGGGCACGGGGGGTCGTCCTTCCAGGCCCCGAGCCGCTTTCCCGGGCTGCGCAGCCCTTGCCCTGGCTCCGCATGTCTGTAGTCTCCGTTACTGACTTTCATTTTCTTCATCTCAGTCCTATTTAAAGTTTTGTAAACTTTAGTGCTTAGAGTTCCACTCCGCTCTTGAGCCAGGTTTGTACTCGACAACGCCTCACTACAGCCTTCTAACACCCTGCTACTTAGCTGTGCGACCTTGAGCAAGCTGCTCTTCTTCTTTGGCCTGTTAACCTCTGTAAAGTGAAGCCGGGTAGTTACCGTGAGGGGCCTTACTGCCTAGTGATTGCACAAGTCTTCTGCAAGTGACAAGCCACTTTTATCACTCTCCCTTTCATCCCCGCCACCACAGACACCACCGCAGACCACGCTTGTGTATGATTTCGGGCATGGAGCAGGTGTCAGTCAGTGGGGGCTGGAAGCGTGAGTGAGGAGATGAATCACTCACCCTTGAAGTCATTTCTGTCCTTTTAGGGTGTGCGGCAAAGCACCAATGAATCCGAGAGGTTTCTGTTGCCATCAGCAAAGTAAATAAGGCCGGTTGGCTTGGTTTATAGCTTGGGAGCTATTGGCGAGCTTTTGGGAGCGATCTGCCACAGAGAGCACCAGGACAGGGACTGAGCCTGTGCCGAGGCTATGGTAGACGTGGTTTAATGAAGTCAGAAACTGGCGAGATGACCGCAGGAAGGTCCGCTATGGTCTGGAGGAGTGGGAAGACTTCGTTCTACAGTGTAGATAAAGTCCCATGTCCAGCCCATAGAGAGGGCCAGAAAGGTAAACGTGGACTTGTCAGTGTGCAGTCCTAATGAAGAGAGTCCAGGGACAGACATGGCTAAGGACACAGGCCAGCCAGGGCCAGTGTTCAACTTCGCCCTGACAAGGCACAGGAAGCAGGCTTGGTCTTGTTCACTGGGCCTAAGGGCAGCTCAGCCAACCCAACACAGGTTCATTCTCTTATTTTGTAAATATCCCCTGTGGCAGTACTAAATTCTGTTCTGGACTGAGGCAGTCACACTTTGTGCCCTTGCCTTCAGGCAGGGAATGAAATGCTATAAGTAGTTTGCATCGGTAGGGCTGCTGCTGCTGCTGTTGCTGCTGTCGCTACTGCTGCTGCTGCTGCGGCCACCACTGTTGCGCTACACTCCTTTCCCAGCTGTTTGCATGGCTTACTCTGTGGCCTCTTGAGAGCTCTGATCAGATGCCACATCCTGAGAGAGGTCTCCCAGATGGTGCCATCTCCAGCCTTGCTGCTGTTTCATAGCATGGAGCTCTCCCTGACTCTGTGTTTTGTTCACCAGAATGTAAGCTCTTCGAGGGCAGGCATTTTGTTTTGTTATTGCTGTACTCAAAGGTGTCTGGCATATGGAAGTTGCTCAATAAATATTTGCTGAATGCATGAACATTACGTGATGAGTGTTTCTATACACTGTGGGAGCGGAGGAGGCCAGCTCCAGCACAGCTTCCTGGGGGAGTGAAGCCCAAAGGAGTCTTGAGTGTCCACAGCGGGCAGAGGTTTTTTTAGTGGTGTGGCCTCTGGGTCTCTGGTAGGAGAGCCGCTTGGGCCCCGCAGAGGAGCACTGTTTAGTGGCTCCCAGACTGGGAGTGCAGCTGAGAGGGAAGGAAGGCAGTAGCAGTGAGCCAGAGTCGGATCGTGTGATAGGCTTGGGCCTGTTCTTGAAAAGAAGCCTTGCAAGCCCATTCAGAAGTCTGGGGCTCCAGTCCATCAGCTATACTACTTTGGACAATCAAGTGAAGTTCTTCAGGCCTCAGTTTGCTCATCTGAACAATGAGGGTAGGTAGAGCAAATTCAGGCTCCCAGTCTCCCACAGTTTGCACGGGATGACAGTGTTAAACCCTAGTCAGTGAGCCAAGCAGAGTGGGCACTTCCTAGGACCCTACCTTGACTGCCCCTCCATCCCAGGCCTGCCTTCTGAGATGTGTAACACATGTTTGCATGCAGGTACAGATGCTCATTCTAGCGTATTTGAACACAATTCAGTCACAAAAAAAACTTCACTGTGACTTAATGATTTACATAATCCACTCTTCCTAAGGGGAGGGTGGCATTTGACTTATGTCCCTGGTGTTGTGTTCAAGAGTTACCCAACAAATGAATGTCTGGATGTTTGTAGCATAACACGTTATGTCATTGGATATACTAGAACGTGGGGTTTGAAAACACCAGCCTATGGAACTGACTTTCCCCTATAATTGCTGTATCCTTAGCATCTAAGACAAAATGACGAGTAATATAAAGATGAACTCGGTACTAACAAAGTGCAGGCACACAGCCTTTGCAGGCCTCAGTTTCTGCATGTGTTGTGGAAGCAATGTTGACAGATCCTCTAACTTGTGGAGAGCCTCCTTGGGTGTGTGGGCTGATATGCAGCAGGGCACTTGCATGTCTGGCTGTACTGCTGAAGAGTGTGAGTTCTGCAGGCTGGCTATGGTGGAGGTGAGTAGGTAGCCCAAAAGAAGGAAGGTCATGCCGGCAGTGGTGGCACCTGCTTCTCACACGGGGACCTGGGAAGCCAAGACAGGAGGATCACGAGCTCAAGGCAAGCCTGGGCTACATAGCATGACCTTGATTCAAAAACCAACAAATAAATGAAGAAAGGCCAGAACTGTCGATCAGCGTGAAGGTTCCCTCTCTGTTTGCAGGTGTGTAGGAAGAACCTTCCCACTGTGGTCTGCTTCATAGGAGGCCCTGAGCTAGCCCATGAATGCAGAAATGTGCTTAGCTACTGGCAATACTTTCCCTTCATTTTTTGGTTTATTTGTAATTCCACACATACCTAAAAACCCCCATGATGTCCACAATAATGAGCCCTTAGTCTATACCAGACAAGTATTTAAACTTCCTAATCACTCACTACAATAACTGCATTATCATACCCATTTTATAGATGGGAAAACTGAAGTACAAAAATGCTGACCTATGTGGGATCATATGTGAGTCAGGGGCAGAGCTAGCACTTGGGGTCAACAGGCTTCAGTTCCCTGCTCATCTGCAGACTGCAGCAGTGGATGGGAATAAGCTAGGCTCCTTGTATAAGAGCTCTCACTGAAGAGGTGCAGAGCTGCAAACCAGATGGTCACAGTCCTGTCTGGGGTCCGAGTGGGCGAGGCAGGGAGTCAGGGCTAGGTTTCAGGTATAGGAGTGACATGTTGCTGGCTTAGGGCGCATGTGGGCAACAAAGAGAGGCAGCTGCAGACCATGCTAAGAAGCTTGCATTCCTGTCTGCACTGCTCTGCAGTTTCCCTTGCCCGCGTGCCTCATGCTAACTCAGATGGTTCAGTTTTTAATTCTGGGTGGGTCGAATTCACCTGTGTCCACATTGTTTCTGCAAGAGCGAATTCACACTTTCACATCTGTGGATGTGAATGAAGTGACTCTCAGTTGACAAAGTCATGTGTCCTCAGATCACCACTGACAAAGTGGGATGGTTCCTGGTTTACATTTGGAGGCTCCGTAGAAAATTCCCTTCCCATCTCCTGCATGTTTTCCTTCCTCCCTCCCTTCTTCTCTCCCTCCCTCCCTCCCTTCCTTTCTCCCTCCCTCCCTCTCTTCCTCCCTTCCTCCCTTCCTCCTTTCCTTCCTTCCTCTCTTCCTTCTTTCCTCCCTCCCTCCTTCCCTCCCTCCCTCCCTCCCTCTCTTCCTCCCTTCCTCCCTTCCTCCTTTCCTTCCTTCCTCTCTTCCTTCTTTCCTTCCTCCCTCCCTCCCTCCCTCCCTCCCTCCCTCTCTTCCTCCCTTCCTCCCTTCCTCCCTCCCTCCTTTCCTTCCTTCCTTCCTCTCTTTCTTCTTTCCTCCCTTCCTCCCTCCCTCCCTCCCTCCCTCCCTCCCTCCCTCCCTTCCTTCCTTCCTTTCTTTTTTAACTTACCACCTTCATTTAAGGAGGCCTTGGAGAAAAGACACCACAGAGAATAGAAGTGTGTGAACCACCTTCCTTGAAGATGTCAGACCATGAACACCAGAAAACATGAATGGGGGATCTGAGAGATTTGATAGTAGGTTATTTGTGGCAATAGTTTGCACAGTCCCTGCCCTGGGAGCCATTGCTGACATTCCAGCGTATCTTCTGAAATGCACAGGAACACTACTGTGTGTCTTACCATTCGTGGCATGTGAGTTACTATTTATTAGGTGTATGTGCCAGGTGTGGCACCAAGTGGATTAAGGAGTTGGAGAAATGGCTCAGCAGTTTAGAGTACTGGCTGTTCTTCTAGGTGACCCAGGTTCAGTTTCCAACACCCACATGGAGGGAGGCTCATAGTTGTAAATCCAGTTCCAGGAGATCTGAAGCCTTCTTCTGGCCCTTGTGAGCACTGCATGACCATGGTGCAGATATACGTGCAGACAAAACGCCCCCACACATAAAAATATTAGATAAATAATTTTTTAAGAGTATGGATCAAGGGGCTGGCAAAATGACTCAGTGGGTAGAGATGCTTACCTCCAGGCCTAAGACCCATACAGCAAAGGATGAGAACTGACTATTGTCAGATCCTATAAGTTGTCCTCTGCCTTCCACAGGAACTCTCCGGCATGCCCACATGTACAGATGTGCACACACACACACACACACGCACACACTCACTCACAGATCCTGTAAGTTGTCCTCTGTCTTCCACAGGAACTCTCCGGCACGCCCACATGTACAGATGTGCGCACACACACACACACACACACACACACGCACACACTCACTCACAGATCCTGTAAGTTGTCCTCTGTCTTCCACAGGAACTCTCCGGCATGCCCACATGTACAGATGTGCACACACACACACACACACGCACACACTCACTCACAGATCCTGTCAGTTGTCCTCTGCCTTCCACAGGAATTCTCCGGCATGCCCATATGTACAGATGTGCACACACGCACACATTCACACTGAACAAATCAGGGGTTGGAGAGATAACTCAGCAGTTAACTGACTGCTTTTCTGGAGGACCTGGGTTTGAGTTCCAGCATCCCATGGTGGCTCACATGTTTGCAACTCCAGTTCCGAGGGATAACTTTTATGGGAACTAGGCACTCATGTGGTACACAGACATACATGTGGGCAAAACACCCATACACACAGAATTATTAAAAACCATTTTAAATGAGTAACTGTAGTAAAACATTTAGAAAGCAAGTGGATGGAGCACCGAGTTTTTTAATTTCTTCCTCACACTAATCTCAGGCAGATGCTAACATCATTTCTTGTTCAGAGATGAGAAAACCAAGGTTTGAGAGAGATTGGTACAGGACTAGCCCAAGACTACACAGGTGATAAGTGACAGAGCCATCCAGGTCTAGACTTTGTCACCGGTGTACAATCCTAAACCATCTTATTTGTTATCTTTTGTTAAAAGTCATCCTGCAAGGAGCTAGGCCATTCCCTACCCCCACCCCCCCGCCAGCCACCATAATGGCTGGAGAAAGTGAGGCAGGTCAGCATCTAAGCAAGAGAGGCAGCTTTGAGCAGTCATCATTTGTGTTCTAAAGCTCCTTTGTAGGAGTTCCATAATTCTCCACTTTCAATCCTCCTCTTCCATCCAATTTGTAACTTTCAAATGACAGCAAAGTCACCCAGAGCCAGGAGAGCAGTATTACAAACAGCACTTAAAGCATGCTGAAATACACTCAGCCTGGCCGATGACACTCAGCACCCACTCCTTCCAGTCCTGTCTTCCCAGGCCACAGAGGTGATGCTGGACTGTCTGGTGACTCCTCAGGCCACAGAGGTGATGCTGGGCTGTCTGGTGGCTCCTTCATGGAGTACTAGCCTGTGATTTGCATCTCTCTCTGATTCCTTCTGGAAAAAGGCATAGTACAAAATGAAAACCAGGGTGCTTTTCCCTCCCTCTTCCCTTTTGAGTTTCAATGATAGTGCAATTTATGTCGTATTTTTGAAAAGAGCATTATACTTGAGAACAGTTTATACCCCACTCCATCAAATGTTCTCCTTCAGCAGACATGTTATTTTAACGTCTAATCCACCAGAATTTCTCCTTTGCTAGTTAAACTTGTCACCACATAAAAATCACAACTCACTACTGCTGGTATTTGAGCAATATGTGTAAAGGCTCCGGCACCCAGACGAACTTCTCAAACAGCCCTTCAGGACAGTAAATTCCAGGTTCATGTTCAGGGGCTGTAATGACTGCACATTAATTTTTTTAGCAGGTGTAGTATTTTCTGGGGCTGTTTTCTAAGGAACAGAGCACACACTATACATCATTCCTTCACTTTGCCAGTAGTTTTGGATCCTGTTTTTACATCAGCTGATGTTGAATATAAAACTCCACACATACATTTTGTTTCCCTTTGAAATCTATTACTGAAGAGGAGCAGATTGTAAAAGTAATTGGCCACTTTCAGCTGCCTGCTCTAAGAGAAAGGACCAGGTGGCCAAGGGTTAAAATCCTTGCCATTAGCTGCTTGGAGAGTGCACCCCGGACACTCTCCGAGGCTCAGCTCCCTCAGCTGTGATGATATTTGCCCTACCAAGCATCTATGAGAGGCACGAAAGAAGGTGCGGGCATCGCCTTGACCCAGTACTGGACACAATGCTGGTTTTCAGTTCATTCCTTTTCCATCTGCTAGGCAGTGGAGACACTGTCTGTATTTGTGCTGGCTGTTTAATCTATTTCATCAACTATAAGAAAAACATATCACAGATGTCAGTCTGTCCACTAAGCTTATCCCAAGCACATATTCATTATTTCACAGATAATTGTGACCCACATCTACCTGCTGAGTACGGGCTCCCGGGATAGGACAGAGAGCAGACTCCGGTTGGGGTGGGGATGGATCCCAGGGACTTGTGGCAGCGTCTGTGTAGCATGTGTCCCTTGTCTTTGGGTTTACAAATAAGCAGGCGGCTTCACTGGGGAGAATGAAGGGTGTGCTATGTGAACAGGAAGAAGTGTGCCTTTCCTGGCTTGTTTTCTTTGCTCCCTCCTTTCAGACCTCCCAAGGAGTTCAAGAAAGGATAGACATGGTTTTGAACGTTGCCTCTGTCACATGGCTCTGTGGCCTGGACAAGCTTAAGACCTCTCTAAAAATGAGCATAGTCATGAAGATTGCCATACAGTCTCAAGCATCTGGGACTTTGAACACGTGGGTGAATTTAGCTTTCTCTCTAATGAATTTCTGACATCCGGATTATATTTTATAACAAACAGTGATGTAGACAGGTGCATAAGCTTGCTGTTCCTTTAATTCGTTTTGAACCTCCCTTTCCTTAAACTGCCTTGAGACCCCGCCCTTAAGGCCAGTTGGGGGGTTGAAGAGAACATTGGCTGTGTTCCTGTCCTTTGAAGCCTCAGGAGCATGGCTATGCTACGTTGACCTCCTCTGTGTGCCGGCACTGTGCCTTGTGTCCTCGGCTGCCTGTGTGCTTCCCTGGTCATTGGTGTTGGGTCCCCACTGCTTCTGTCATCTGAATAAAACCCACCACCCTGGAGGAAACTGGAGGAATGCTTGTCCCCACACTGTGCTGTCTGTCCTGGATAGACTTTTACATTTTATTAAAGCCAGGTCCTCAGTGAAGTCACAGCAAAAGAAAAGTAATGAAGACAGTAACTTTTACAATGTTCCATGAAAGCTTGAGAAAAATGTGTGTTCTTTAGTTATTGAATGTAGTGGGGGCTGGAGAGATGGCTCAGTGGTTAAGAGCATCCAACCCTTCCGTGTTCCCTCTCTTCAACCCCTCCACGTCCTCTCCCTCCAACCGTTTTTGTTGCTTGTGTATGTATGATTTCAGGGCTGACCACTATGTATTGCTTTACCAGTTAGGGGCCCATCCCTGGGAGAGGCTAATTCTCCCTCTCTCAGCAGCCATTAGTTGCCTGTAATTCTTGTCTAGGGGTGAGACCCTGTGAGATTTCTCTCTTCTGGGTTAGTGTGTCTATTGATATTGTCATTGCTTAGGTCATATGGTTGAGGCATCATGAATTCAGATTCCCTGTTGTCTCCTGGAGGAACAATTTCACAGAATTCCTGGCCATCTGTCCCTCACAGTCTTTCTGCTCCCCTCTGCTGCTGTGGTCCCTGAGCCTTAGAGTTATAGCTGTATCTATAGAGGCTGCACTCCGTCTGGTCTGTTGATCACTGTGTTATAACCAGCTGTGGTTTTCTGTAATGATCTCCATTTTCTATAAGGAGACGCTTCTTTGATGAGCGGTGATAGACATGTGTGGGTGTGAGGGTAAGTTTTAGAATACAGTTGAAAATTATGCTAGTCTGCCAGGTCATAGTGGCGGCACAACGCCTTTAATCCCAGCACTTGGGAGACAGAGGCAGGCAGATCTCTTAGTTCAAGGCTAGCCTGGTCTACAAAGCAAGTTCCAGGGCATCCAGGGATACACAGAGATACCCTGTCTGAAAAAGCAAAACAAAACCAAGCAAACAAAAGAGATCTATGCTTGTCTAGTAAAGGGGTGACAGTCGGTTCTCCAAGGTCTGTCCCTCACTAGCCCCGGGTAGTAGGTTAGGTTATCATCATTATTTTAAATCATGTCTATGTATTTGTGTGTAGATTTGTGCATGTAAACCTAGTGCCCATCGAAGCCAGAAGAGGGTGTTGGGCCCCCTGGAGTTAGAGTTGGAGGCAATCGTGGGATGCCTAATGTGGTATTGGAGGGAGCTCCGGTACTCTGCTAGATCACTCTGTGCTTTTAGCTGCTGAACTGTGTCTACAGCCCTTTTCTTTATTGTTATGTTATATGTACTTGTATGGCTGTACATGCTACAGTGCACATGGGGAAGTCAGAGGACAACTTCCAGAGAGAACAGTGGGAGTCTGTTCTCTCAGATCATGTGATCCTGGGTTCACATTCATGGCCTCCAGCTCGGCAGCACGCACCATTAACTGCTGAGCCGTCTTGCTTGTCTCATTATTCTCTTAGCAACAAAATGACCTTAGGGGGAGCTTTCATTCAGTCCATATTCTTACAAGCTTTTGTAGCTAATATTTTTGTTATTTTATCCTTTCTTTGATTTAAAAAGTTAGATATTATTTTATATAGCCTAAGTGTCTTTTGGATTTACCCACATTTGCCATTTTCTTTGATTTCTTTATTCCTCAGCTCACAATGTTCCCTTGGATGGAATCCTGTAGCAGTTAATTTAATGACTTGCAATTTATAATGATTTCTATCAGGTTTATTTTGCTGAAAATTACCTTTATTTTTCTTCATTCTTGAGGGACAGTGTCGTGGCACATACAGCTGGTTCACTATTGTTCTGTCTTGTTAGTTACCTGCCCCACCCTCTGAGGACTCTTGCTGCTGGGGAGAGCTAGCCATGCTTTTCCTGTGTTGGCTGCATGTGCCTTTCCTTCAGAAACTTGTAAAGTTTTCTGTTTGCTTCCGATGTCTCCTGAGTCACCGAAGCACTTCCAGGAGAATTTTGGGGGCGATTCCACTTCCTAAGTTTTGATATTTTGATTCTAGAAAGTTCTTACCCATTTTCTCTTGTGATATTTTCTTTCATCCAGCCTCCCTTTCCCATCTTTCTGTTTGATTGAGGACTCAAACCTTGTTTGGTGATGTACTTGTGTGCTTGGAACTTAGATCTTTGAGGTGTGGTCTAAAGGAGAAGTGAGGTCTTCATTTCGTGTGACTGCTGCAGAAGCATCTACCAACCAGAACTTTTGACAGTCTGCGTGCACGTGTGTGTGTGTGCTTGTGCGCGCGTGTGCGTGTGTGTGTGAGAGAGAGAGAGAGAGAGAGAGAACCTGTGCCAGAGTGCGTGCATGTGCACATACATGTGTGAGAGCTGTACTTTTTAAACTCTAGACATAGTATGAATTTTGTCCCACGGCTCTTTCAGGAAGTGTTATAGTAGGTATCCCGAGGGAGACTTCTCCCTCTTATTTGTCCTTGCCTTCACCATGGCTGTGACATAGCAGGTTTTCTTCTAGTTCATCTACTGAAGATGTGGCCTCTCAGGGTGCCTAGCCTGGATAAGAGCTTCTGATCTGATTCTCCCCTTGCCAGCAGGCATTTAGAAGCTAGAGCACACTCCTAAGTGTACAGGAAGACTCAGATGCCTCTGATGCCTGTGGAGAATGGGTTGCAGGGAGGACTGCAGGCAGAGAGGTAGGTCAGGATGCCGTGGCAGACTTCGCAGTCAAGGTTAGGACGCCTGGGATGGGGTGGGGGTGAGTGGGGAGCATACCAATTAAGACTGTGTCCCTGGCCTGTTAGAAGTTCCTTGGCAGAGAGCACATGGTCTTCGTCAGCTGATGCCGGGCACAGAGAACCATTTGGTGACAGTGGGCTTGAGTTGAGCCGTCACTTATGGATCTTCTTGGACTCCCTTCAGAATGACAACTTTCTTTAAAAGGCAGTGACAGAGACCTCAGTGTGCTCAAGCTCGTTTCTGGCATTGCAAAGCTCAGGCCACAAGCAAAGGGCCAGCTGTTTGAGAGTCCCCAAAAACCTTCGGTCTGGCAAGGTTCTTTTTTGGGGATCACATCATTTCCTTTAGCTTGTGCATTTGTGGCTTTGGTTGGAAATCCCAGACTGTCTGAGAATGTTCACACAAAACCTTACTGTCTTCTGGATTTTATGACATTTTCTCAGAAACACTAAACTTGACGAGTCTCTCGGCACCTTGCAAAGCTGTTCCTCTCATGGTTGTTATTGCTCAGAAAACTTTCTACTCCTAAGGCATTCTTGTTGGAAAAAGTGCCCTGTGTCTGTGGATCAAAGGGAGGAGCAAATGGTCCCTGCTGTGTGACAGTTTAATAAGCTCGGATGGCCACTGAGGACCGCCGCTGTAGGAGTTTCTCCGGCAGTGTTGTTAGTGTGAGCAGAGCATTTCTAGAAAGGGACTTGAAATAAGGCATATAGAGACAACTTTCAAATCCCCAGGCCTGGGAGCTCTTCCTTGTCACTCAGCAAATATGGGTTCTCCGAGGCCTGAGTGAGACACTGCGCTTTGAGCTAGGACCACGTTGTCTTATGGTCCTCTTCTTGGCAAACATGTACTAGTCAACGTTCTACATGTCCTAGTACTGACACATTTGTTAGAGTAATAGTTTATTAATAAGTTAATGCTGGTTGCTGTTTATCATAATGGAGTATTTGTTGATTTGAACTTGAATTCAGATGTAAAGACAAGATGACTCATTTGCAATTTTCAAATTTAACCACTGCACTGATTCAAAGAGGGACTTCGGACAGTTTTCAGTGTAGCCCCGAGTCTTCTCTTACCTGCTAAAGCCACCTCTGGAAACACAGGCTGCTCTTAGATCATTGGTGTCTTCTGCTGTCAACTTGTCACATTGGCTTGTTAAAATAAGATACTTGATTGCCATCTGCCTCATTACAAATATCAAGTCACCCAAATAGAAAATAATCTTGTTTGCTTACTAAGATGAAATGTTTCTTGGTTTTAGTTTAAACCAACAAATCATTTTATTATGACAGCATGCCAATACTATGTAATAGCTATTGCTCATAAGCCATGCTCTGTAGAGTTAAAAATATAATTAAAATATTCTAGGCTGGCCTTGAGGGCCAGAGCCCATAATCCTAAATATTTTGGATGTTGAAGCAGGAGTATCAACTGGGCCTGGGGTTTCAGATCAGCTTAGACAACTTCACAAGAGCCTTTGTCCTAAATAAAACAAAATTCTAAATGCTGGCAAAAAGCCGGCCCAGAAACAGCACGATCAGAGGAGCCATGCAGGCGGTGAGCCCTGTGTTTGGCCCTGAGTTCCATTTGATTAATGAAGTATGGTGGGCACAGAAAGGCAGCATGGGTCAGCCTGGAGGTATTCAGAAAGACTTGTGTGGCAAAACAGCCTTCGGCCTCTTCCCTGTTCCCGCTGTTTTCAGTTCCAGATCGGTGCTTGATGCTGCCTTTTCCTCCTGCCCACACCTTCCATCCGCTAAAACTCCCTGTCCAAAGGAAGACGATTCCACTGGGTTAGATACTCTTTCTCTGGGCCCCTCTTCCACAGCGTGTATCAGCTTTATTGTTACTGCTTCTTGAATTTTCTCTTTCCCAGTAGGCTTTAAATTCTATCAGTGCAAGGGCCGTGTCCGCCCCGCTTGCTCTCCTTTACTATTGGATCCTCATACCCCACTGCACAATGCCTGTGGTAGTCTAGATCAGATTTTAATAAACACTGGCTGGAATAATTTTTCCATTGCTTCCTCAAACATTTCCTCAGGCTTGACTTTGTGCCACAGACCCTGCTGAGCCTTGGGCAAACAAAGCAGCGGCTCCATGTGAGGGCTTTCCTTTAGGGAGCCTTGATCTATGGTGAGAGAAGTAGGGAGGGAGGGCAGAGGCCAAGGCAAGGGTGCAGCTGGGGCTCGGGGTCGAGAGAGGCTTCAGCTGGGAGGAGCCCCTGAGCTGAGTCTGGCATGGGCAAGCCTGCTATCAGGGGACAGGACTGAGGAGGTAGTTGTGCCTTAAAGACTCGGTAAGAATATGGAGGAGGGGCACTGCAGGCATTATCTCCCCCTGGAGCACAGGGTGAGGGAAAGTGACCTGCATCGGCCTGAGGTGTGTGTGTGTGTGCCTGTGTACCTGTTTGCATCTGCCTGAGGTATGTGTGTGTGTGCCTGTGTACCTGTTTGTATCTGCCTGAGGGATGTGTGTGTGTGCCTGCTTGCTTGAGGGATGTGTGTACGTTTATGTATGTACCTGCCTGAGGGATGGTTGTGTGCATGTGTGTGTGTGTGTGTGTGTGTGTGTGTGTGTATGCTTACCTGAGGGGTGGTTATGTGTATATATGTGCCTGCTTGAGGGTGTGTGTGTGTGTGTGTGTGTGTGTGTGTGTGTATGCTTACCTGAGGGGTGGTTATGTGTATATATGTGCCTGCTTGAGGGTGTGTGTGTGTGTGTGTGTGTGTGTGTGTGCACGCGCCTGCCTAAGAGGCATGTGCATACACCTGAAAAAACAGATCCATAGATTTGCAGATGAGAAGCTGCTCTGGCTATGCTGTGGAGGTATATTTAGGGGTGGGATGGTAAAATGGGGAAGAGGGTAAATCCTCCATAGGGACAGAGAGACATCTGGTGACCCAGCCAATCTCTGGAGACTGCAGCAAAGCAGGACTTATGCGTCCTCAGTATGGAGTAGGGACGGCATCACACGCACATTATTGAGCCTCCATGCAGGTTAGGATCATACTTCGTCTGTAGGGATGAGGACAGGGTAAACCAGAACTCACACCCAGATCTGCTTGGTGCCAGCCAAGTACTCTGTCTGCCCCACTCAGACTGTGCCTAGGGAGTGCAGGGGTCACTGTCCTCTCTTCTGGTGAGTGGGGATCCAAAAAAGACTTCTCCAGGCATCCAGCCACAGCGGGCTATTTTCCATGTTCACTCCAGGCCGCGATGCCCCTTTGCTGAGTGTCCTTGCACACTGAGAGGAGGGGGCCAAGGGGCAGCTATCTTCCCCAGCACAGTGGGGGAGAGATTTGTGCCCTGCTCCCAGCCTCAGTGTTGAGTGTTTGGCTGCTATTTAATAAAGGCTTCATTGCCAAAAGGACCATTAAGCAATCAATGATGTATTTCATCTTCGTTGGGGAAGAAGCTGCAGAGTTAAATCAAATTCAGGCCATGTGGAAATAAAACAATAAGATGCTATTAGCATGCACGGGCCTTTTCCTGAGGCCAGCAGGATGGGACCAGCCAGCCAGAGTCCATGCTGGTAGAGTGTGGTGCCACTTTCTCACTGAATGCTTGTAGAAATGCTGACTCTAGTGTATGATTTGTGTCTTCCAGTGTCCCCACCTGTGTGCACTGTGCAAGTGTGCATGTGTGCACATGCATGGATATGTGTGTGTGTTGTACATATGTGCTTGTGCACTTGTGCATGTGTGCAGAGTCTTCCACCTTGTCTTTTGAGACAGGGTCTCTCACCACTTAGAGCTAGCTCATCAATTTGACTAGGCTGACTGGTTAGTAAGCTCCGCCCTACCCCAGTATCTCAGTTACAAACACACACAACCACACCTATTTTTATGTGGGTGCTGTGAATCCAAACTCAGGCCCTCATGGCAAGCCCTTTTCCATCTGAGCCATCTCCGTCCCTCACCACCTCTCTCCTCCACCTGTCGGGAAAGTCCTTACGTTTTCTGTCGTCTCTAAAGGATCGCGAGAAAGCATTTTGAATTCTATGGCAACGTTAGTAATGTGGCCTGCAGACCACCCGCCCAGCTTCTCCACAGTTCTCCAGCTTTTCAGTTGCTGTCACCAAAATCTGAGGTCTGCTTTCCTTTCTGGAACGTGGGTTCAGTTCCCACAGCTCCCAGAAAAATGTGTTGTCTACGAATAAAGTTGAGCACCTGAAGGGCCGCACGCTGCCATTGTCCTCCACGTGAGAGCGTAACCGAGGGCCCAGGTGCCCTTCCACGCACTGTCTCATAGGAAGGGCCCCGTTTCCACAGACATCACTCTCTCAGAAAGCCTCTTTACTAATTTGATTTCGTGTTAGTGCCATCTTTCTCATAGTCTGCTAAAAGTTCACTTGCTTCATTCTTTGTTGGCAAATACCTATTAAGGGCCCAGCGGTCAGGCTGCCACCTCATTATTTTGTGTTCTGGGAATAGTCTGGAGAGCAGGGCTGGTTGGCCCCTTTGCAGCTGAGGAGGACGGAGACCAGAGGGTTCGTTAGTGTCCCTGTCGTCTGGGAGTAGTAGGCCTGGCCTGAACTCAGGTTGCCTTGGTCCCGAAGCCAGTGGTGTCTTATAATCTAGTCGCTTTGGGCACTCTGTGAACTGAATTAGCAATGGCGCCACACTAGGACCATGCTCCTGAGCCCTCTGAGCAGGAATGGGCTCTGTTCTGAGCAGACATTGCTTAAGCCAGATTGAGAGACCCTGGGACCAAAGGGCAGGAGAGCAGCCTTTGGCCTGACTGGCTAATTGAGCTCCACGGGGCTCTTACTGTATTTTTCCCTTTCTTTTTCTTAGAAAGCTGAATGATTTTAACATCCCACTCCATTCTTTACAATGGCCAGGAGGCTGCTGTTGAGTCAACTAAGATGGGGTTTGGTTTTCTGAAGACAGGATTTAACAGAATCGCCTGGGGGCTTGTTAACTCTAGTTCCCCAGCGGGGGTGAGTCCAGGAACCTTTGTTCCTTGTTTTCAACAAACCCCTGAAATGACCGTGAGGATGGGATTAGGTTGGGAAACGTTGTCAACTCTGGGAACTGAGCGCCACTCTGGTGTCCACTCACGGTGTGTATTCTTAGGAGACAGAATTGGCCATGCTGGGCTGCAGGAGACAGGAGTCCTAAGGCCAGCACGGCATTCAGAGCCCCCGTCCCAGTCTGTACAGTGTCAACTCTGCCACAGAGCTGAACATCTTCCTCTCAAGGCCTCAGTGCCGTTTATTCTCAGTAGAAAGGTTCTGAAGTCTCCCCTCCTCTCTTCTCCCCTGTTTTCTGAACCCCGATCTACCTTTGTTGAGTTACTCAGCAACATTTCTGTGAGAGTTTCTCCAAACTCCATGCAAGCAGGAGCCATGCCCCACACATTCAGTATGCTATGCCCAGCTCCTGGACAGCAGAATGAGGCTCACGTGCTCGGTCTCTTCAGTTTTTGAATTTGTAAAATGGATGAATGTTGTCAATCCGCGGGGTGGGCATGAGGCGAAAGCAGTGATGGGAAATCGGAAGGCCCTGCCCTGCACGGTAGGTGCCCACTGCTTTTGATGGGTCACCTCGTGTTGGCACACAGAGCAGACTAGATGGCAAACAAGGCCTCACAGCTGTCTGCTATCTGCTTAACACAATAGTCTACAAACTTTGCAGCTTTCTCAAAGTTTTATAATGTGCCCCCCCCCACACACACATCAAAAGGCTGCCCTCTGGGGGTCTTTCTGCTCTGTTCTGGTGTGTCCCATTTCCAGGTCTCCAGTAACTCCACTTGATCTTGTGGCTAGCTATGCTGAAGATCTCAGTCTGGCACTGAGAATAAAACAATAGGGTTATAGGTTGGACCTAATGATTTAAAAAGATTATGGATGGAAGGAAGGCTTTCAAGGTAGCTTTTGCAAATCTCTGCCCGGAAATCTTTAAAAAGAGAATAAGAACCCTGTCTGGTGAAAATGTCCTAAACCTTTGTGAAATCCAGGCAGACACTGCTTGACTATTTGAATTAAAAATTGAGTTTCCTTCCCCAGCTGGGAATTACCCAGAGGAATAGCGCCCAGGCAGAATTCAGCTTGGGCAAGTGGAAACTGCCCTGGCATAAGGGTGTCCAACAGTCCTTGCTGGCTTGTCACTTGGGGAGCTCTGAGTCTTAAGACCAGGAGAGCCCTGGGCAAACTGGGACCAATTAACTAGCAGTTCTGCCCAGTGCACATGGCAGCTTGTTCAAGGAAGAGAGGTGACAGAGAAGCAAACATTAGCTTTAGCAAGGCTTCTGTGCCTGTGTGCTATGCTACGTGTGTGTGTGTGTGCACACATGTGCGTATGTATATGTGTGTGCGTGCGTATGTGCGTGTGTGTGTGTCCAGGTCAGGAGACAGTTTACAGGTGTTGACGCTCTCCTTTTACCAAGTGGGTCCTGAGAATGGAACTTGCGGTCTCAGGCTTGGCAGCAAGCGCTTTTACCTGTTTAGTTCTCTCCAGCCCATGAAAAGCATGCTTGAGTTTTGTTTTGTTTTTGTTTTCAATGTGTGTAAGTTGCCTGTGTGTATATTTGTGTACCACATGAGTGCCTGAGGCTGGATGCCCTAAGACTACATGTGGTTGCTGGAAACTGAACCTCGGTTCTCTGAAAGAGCAGTTGGTGCTCTAACCATTGGCCCATCTCTCCAGTCCCAAGACTACGTTTAAAATTCACTTAAGTTTTCTCTCCGTGAACAGTGAGAAGTCATCAGTATGTGGCCCATTTCCCAGCAGGCTTTGCACTGGTGTTGTGAATGGTCCATGTTTGCACAAATGTGAAGCTGCTTTGGTCACCTCTGCTCCGTTGCCCTCTCTCACCCCTCTCCCATTCCTGGCTGTCCCCATCCTCTCCCTGATTAGCCCATCTTCTGCTTCCATGTCTCTGTGTGTGTATGTGAGGGCGGGGGGCATTGCGTGTTCCAGTGCTTCCAACAGCATGGACGAGGCCGTTTACAGGAGCCTGGACGCTTTCCCCGTGACCACAGCACTGAGGAATATGTCACCCCCTTCACCAGCAACCATTAACTGTCTTTGAATCCTCAGGGAGGGGGCTCCTCCCCAGTTCCATGATTGTGGACCCCGTCTTGTGGAGGTCTTGTGCTGATAGTCTCAGCTGCTGTGATATCTGGAACCTTCCCCAGCACTCCACTCCTTATGCAGGCTCTGACATTCTTTCTGCCCCATCCTCTGTAATGTCCCCTGAGCCCACTGGTTGGGATTTTGTGTTATATCCCAGCATTTAACCCGGAAGCTAACACATGATAGGTACTAGATTAATGCTCCTCGAATGGATAAGTTAACTAGGACTGGAGTCTTGGTCTGATTCTTAACCCTCTGATGTTTCTACTGGTCGTTATCTGCAGCATGATACACGTTTCCCCTGAAGCAACTTCACTGGCCCAGTTCCGAGACAGCTCCAGGAACACAGCAGCTGTACACAATGCGCAGACAATGGTGTGTGCACTGCAGCAAGGCTGCTTACAGAACTGCATGCTGTGGGGACTGACTGATGAAAGTCCTCTGGCCCGGCTTTGTCTTACTAGCTCCCTTCACCGATTGAGGTCACACACACGCACACGCACACACGTGCACACACGCACACACACACATACACACACGCACGCACACATGCACATACACACACGCATGCACACACTTCAACTGCCTTACTATCTGGTCATCGGGGAAATGCCAGCTGTCATTGCTGACTGAGCCGGGTCATCAGTCAGGTTGTCCCAAGTTCATTAAGTGAAGTGGAAGGTGTCGCTTAAATGCTTTGCCCAGTAAGGAGCAGCTCATACAATGGAGCCAGCACAGGTACTGCTTCTGGCCACAGTCATTGGCTGAGCTGCACTGTAAAAGGTGAGGAGGTGGGAGCCTGACCACGTGGTCATCTTCAGGGACAAAGATGACTGCAGACGCTGACACTGATATCCACAGACTGCCCTTCCCATTCTGTCTGGCTGTTATACTGAGAATTCCCCTTAAAATCCTCAACAGAAGAGTAGCCATGTCTCACCTGCTTGCACTGACCCAGATAGAACAAAATATTTCCTTTTCCATAGCGGCTTTGTTTGCCTATGGGAGATGGACTTGTCTGTTCTTATCTGGAGTGACCGGGCCTGCCTATGACTGCCATATTTCACCCTAAGCTTTCTTTAAAAGATGATTTTTAATGCATAAATATGTTACACATATGTATGTATATGTACCACGTGTACATAGAGCCCTCAGAGGCCAGAAGAGGGCATCATATCCCCTGGAACTGGAGTTGCAGGTGGTTGTGAGCCACTGTGGGTGCTGTGTGCATTCATTGTGGATGCTTGATCCTGAGTTTATGCATGCTGGGGCTTGCTCGGAAGAGGTAGAAGTGGCCAATATTCTTACGTAGGGTGTGTAGGAGGATAGAAAGTGAGGAGGGGACTTAACTACAGAACAAAAGTACTATTCTAATATCTTTCTCACCACTGGGGTGGGGAGGGCTCATGAATCTCCAGTTCTGTAGACCGTTAGGCCCCACAGTCAAAAGGGCTGAATGCAGGCCCAGGGCCTGCCTGGGTGGCCGCTCAGTTCACTGGGAGGTACTGTCACGTCAGCTGAGGCTGTGACGGGAGGACCTTGAACCCAATCACCCCAGAGCTGAACAGTTTGTTTTCCTCTTTGTTGTGATTTTTCTCCCAAGGACAGTCAAATCCAGGTAGCCTGAATGTCTGCTCGCTGTTGGTAGAAGCCTAATTCGCACATCCATGATGGAAAACAGCGTGCTGGGTTCCCCAGAACTGGAAAAAGGGCTGGTGAGAGCTGGCTCTAAAGTAAAGGAGAGAAGTGTAAAGTGTAGAGTAAGGCGCCCAGCACCAAGTATGGCGGCTTGAGTTTATCTGCGTGTCCACAGGGAGGAACGGACAAAGAAAGCCTGGCAGACACGATGGGGTACTGACCATTTGGCTAAAAATAAGGCAGGGGAGGGCATCACAACCCCATCTTCTGCAACGTTGGGGTGGAACTGGAAACATCTGTACTAAGAGGAGTAACTCGGGCACAGAAGGACAGCCAGATCTCACTCATGAACCTCAAAAATATCTCAAAGCCAAGAGCAGAACATCAGCGACCTGAGCCTGTCGAGAGTGAAGTGTGGAGGGGGCTGATGAATGGGTCTGCTGCAGTCAGAGCGGCACAGGACTCTGGAGGGTTACTGGGCAAGCTGGCGACAATAGCTAACAGTAGTGTGCTGGGCATTTCAAAAATCTAACAGAAAGGATTCTGAAAATTTTCACCACTAACAGGATTGTTTTGGGTAGGAGCTATGATTAGCCTGACTTTAATAAAGTACAGACAGCACTTGGCTCCCCATTGGTACCTATGACTTTGATGTTTTTATCTCTCAGTTAAAAAGTGGTCCTTTCAGAATACCTTTCCACGCAGCACTGCCCAGAACCTGCCACCTTGGGAGCCTCAGGAGGAAAGCCTTGCTTCTACATCGCTGGGCTCTCTCCAGTACGGCCCCCACCCACTCTCCAGGCTCTCCCTGGTGACTCCTGTTTGCTTTGGCTTTCTCATCCCCCTCCCCACCCCTGTGCTCCAGTCCCCTGGAGGATGACTACCCAACTGTAGGCTACGCACTTCTGAGATCCATGCCATGCCAGAGGCAGTCCTGTCTGCATTCCACCGGAAGCCAGGGGCTCTGTCGGCCACTGAAACCGGGGGGATGAGGGCTGGGGCAGAGGTGCAGGGCAGAGGTGCAGGGGTGCTCCTCCCAGTCTGGAGAGCTGCCAGGCATGGGCAGTTCCCGTCTCCTTTTCCCTCTTCTACCTGCCTTCCCCTTTAGCCATCGTCGCTAAATTCTAGTGGATGAAGGAACCACCATCTTTTTCTCTTGGGCTTGGTTATTTGGGGACTAAAGATTTAGTTGGGCTGGGTCCCGTTCTTATTCTGCCCCTTATGGTTCATAACCAGAGACACAATGATGTAACTGCTCTGCGTTCTGTCTCTTCATCTGTCACACAGAAGTAACATTTCTACCTACTTGACAGTGTCGCCATAAAGGTGAGGGGACACGGCACAGGCCGGTCACACATCGAACCCTTCAGCTCAGTACTCAGTAGCCACTACTATTAGTATAGGAATTACTGGCATAAGATTCATTCTTCTTAACATGTGACTTGTGACATTACAGCAGGATGTCTCTGTAAGGCTAACTTTTGGCGTCAGGAGGAGGACAGAAATGTAGGGGAGCCTGAGCCCATCTATCTTTATCTAAGGAGTCCCTGGCAAACCCTCTCCCCCTAAGGGGAAGCTCTGGGTGCTTCAGGATGAGTTCAAAATATCTTCAGTTATTGGAAAGGGGAGGGAGAGCAGGCCTTTGCAGATCCCGTAAGCTGATGAGAACCTGCCGAGGTCAAGGGAATCCTCCCTGGTCACTCTGAGCACAGAGGACAGGACCTGCAGGCCTTGGAAACTTCTCGCTCAGTCTCTGCCTGGGCTTGCTGTTCCCTCCTGTGGGACCTTTCCCATCTGTTTTCTTGACCTCCCTCCTCCTCAGTTGGAGAGGTGCCCCCCATCTCCATCCCCTATGCCCCCAACTGCCTCTTCTGTGGAATGGGGAGAGGGCAGCAATTTCTAGGGACAATCTTGGGTGTCCAAGTTTTCTTTTCAAAATTGCCATGAAATTTGCCTAATGGGTGAGGCTGGTTGACTGGTGGACCAAACCCTAGGGACCCAGGTCTCTCAGTTTTACTGTAGTACTGAGACGACAAACAAGCACCACTATAATGGCTTTTGTCCCCTTTGTGTCAGTATGAGTGTGTCTGTGAGTGAGCACATGTATGCATGTGTGTGTTTGTGTGAGCATGCATGCGTGTGCAAGTGTGTGTGTGTGTGTGTGTGTGTGTGTGTGTGTGTTTGAATACAGGTAGCAAACACTTTGGGGAGTCAGTTCTTCTTTGTTGGGTACCAGGACTCAAACTCTGGTCCTCAGTAGCAAGTACTTTGACCTGATGAGTTGTCCTCATGAGTCAGTGTTTTGCTGACTGCACTATCTCCCCAGTCCACCTAGACTTCACAGCAGCTTCCTCCCAGGACCTGCTGTTGGGAGCGTCCTGTGTCAGCATGGGGCTCTGGCTAAGAGCTGTCAGGTATGACTTCGTGAAGCTTTTCCCGGCTGGGAGAAAAAGCTTCTGACTTCTGAAATGGAAGCCTCTTCAGCTTTGCCCCCATTTCAGTTAATAAACACATTTCAAGTTCCGTTGAGGAAGAGACTCCATAACTTGGGACTTAGCAGTGAATGACAATTTACCGCTGTGAGGGGTTCAGGGACAGAGAGGAAACTTGATGGTTTCCAGACTGTAATGGAGTTACTTTAGAGTTTATCACTGGGATTGGCTCTTTATCGGAGGCAGAGTTACGATGTGACAGACTTAGAGACATTTAGCAAGGCGATCTTGCCTGTGTCACCCTTATAAATTGGGAAGTGGAGAAAGAACACAGTACTAAATTGGTATCTAATCTTCCCAGAGCTATTTGCTAAATAAACTGAAATTTTAATTAAAACTGCAAGTCAGGAGGTAAATCACTTTGGAAGTTTGTAGATTTTTTTTCTCCTGCCTACTATAATCACCACTAAGATTCTTCCTGGGCGAAAAAGTCGATAGCAGAGTGGGTATCCAGAGGAGAAGGTTGATATCCTGAAAGGTGAAAGGTCAGCTCCGCCTCCGACTGACGTGTTCCTCCCCACACTCATACTATTTGACAACAATATTGTTCTCATTAAAAGACCTGTGACCAGATGTGGGGCCGAGGGCAGACCTCACCCCAGCTCTGCCAACTGTAACGACTAGGAAGGAGCGGATGGAAACAAATAGACTTAATGTAACTACACCGTGCTTTAACATTAACGTGGTGATCGATGAATGGCACTCTCGCCCGGACGTCATACTGCATCTGCAGTAACAACGGGAGCAGGAGCAGAAAGCTTCGTAGATCACAAGAATTGCCACTTTCCAGCAGAAGGCTGTTAATTGCCCATCTTCATGCTGTATTTATTGGCTCTATTAGAGGGTGAGTAATTGCTGTGTTCCCGGGAAACACACTGGAGCTCCGGCGCCGTTATTAAATTGGAAGGCTCCTCTGAGCACTAGTTAGCCCTGTGAGAGCCTCTCCTTGGGAGTCTCTGCCGCCTGCATCCCGGGGAGACGAAACAGGAATGGAGGCTCATGGGCGCATGAGGAGGAGCTCAGAAGGGTCCCTACACATGCTGACCTGGGGCGGCCCTGTGCCCTAACTCCTCGATTTGTCATCCCCTCTTCCCCGTACATGCCTGTCCCTTGGCCCAGGCACCACATTGGCTTCCTCCTCTTCTCGCGCCCTGCCTGGCTTTTCTCCCAGGGCTGGCTGGCCTCCTCGCGGAGTCTGCTCTAGTCCATCTTCCTTTCTTGCTCTCATCTTGCTTGCGCAGTTTCTCCTGTCCCCCAGCTTTCCTGCACCTGCAGATCCAAGTTCAATTCTTGGCCTAGGGGAGTTCTTCAGCCTTGATGTGGGCTTCACAGGGTCCTGTGGGTCTCCAGCTTTGTCCGCTGATATCAGCCCTGAGCTCCAGACATGCGGGACTCTCCATCATCCACCCAACTTCCCTGACTCCCACAGTCTCAGTCATACCAACCCCAGGCTCATCTCTGGGTGTTTTTTCTTCTGTTCTTTGCTGTTGTTGTTTGAGACAAGGCTTCTCTGTGTAACAGCCCTGGTTGTCCTGGAACTCACAAAGACCCTCCTACCTCTGCCTCCCTGAGTGCTGAAATTAGAGTTTTCTTAACCACAGCCAGCAGGATTAATTTGCCTACCTGTCATCAGGTGGCTCTGCTTCACAGTTTCCTCAGAGGACTCCTGCTGGGGTGTCTTCTCTTTCTCTGTCACCAGGCAAGGCTGGGAAGACTCCCTCTCTGCCTTTCTCACCAAGGGACTTCATTAGTGGCAGAACAGCCTTGCTCTTCACAGCCTCTAACTGGGCTACTGTGTGCCAGGCTCCTGCATCAGGGACTCGTTTCCCCGAGTGGTTGTTTTCGTCTCTGTAGCACCCCACTCCAGGGATGTTGTATGGCTCATCTTTCTCAGGTGATGAAACCATGGCCCATCACAGTTGGCAGGGCTGAGGTTTGAAGCCAGGTTCTCAAATGCCAGGCAAGGGGCTTGTCTGCATTGTGAGCTCCCCAGAGCCTGGGCAGTGTGATCTCCCACCCACCTGCAGGTGTTTACGCGTCAGCCCCATTCTTACAAGGCAAGGGAGTCTAGAGTCTTGCGTGATCCTCAGCTGTTGTCTGGGAGGACTCCAGTTAGAAGAGATTGAAGTGACAGAGAAGTGGTGTGCACTGGCCTTCCGCTTCCAGGGTTTGCTTTGATCTGGTCACATTTGACAGCTAGAAATGTGTTCAGGTTCTGATAGTGCTGTGGATTGCATCGGAAATGTCTTGCAAGGGCCATGTGGTACAGGCTTGGCTCCCAACCTTATTGCAAAGTGGTGGAACCCTTAGGAAGTGTGGCTCAGAGGGAGACAGGTCATTTGGAGTGTACCCTCAAAGAGGTTGTAGAGAGGTACCCTGGTCTCCTTTGCTTCCTTGCTAAGAGATGAGTGGATTTGCTTTACCATATGCCCCCTGCCCTAAAGAGCTTGTCTCACCTTAGGAGCAAAAGCAAGAGTGTCAGCAAACCATGTCTGAAACCTCCATGGTGGTGAAGCAAGATAAATGCTGCTACTTAATGCTCATCACTTTAGGTATTTGCTACGTGATGGCAAATGGACTTAAGAATTTCTCCCAGCGCGTGGTTGGCTTCCTTCCTGAAGGTCAGTGGCAAATGATTATAGTCTGTTTCTTGAGTGTTCCTATGCTACATTCTTTTTTTAGGACATTTATGGTTTCTTTCAAACTGGGTCTTAGGTACTCAAGTTGGAATAGCTGCAGTCTAGGAGAGCAGTGTCCGGGTGACAGTTGGAATAGCTGCAGTCTAGGAGAGCCGTGGCCGGGTGACAGTTGGAATAGTTGTAGTCTAGGAGAGCCGTGGCCGGGTGACAGTTGGAATAGCTGTAGTCTAGGAGAGCCCGGGTGACAGTTGGAATAGCTGTAGTCTAGGAGAGCCGTGGCCGGGTGACAGTTGGAATAGCTGTAGTCTAGGAGAGCCGTGGCCGGGTGACAGTTGGAATAGCTGTAGTCTAGGAGAGCCTGGGTGACAGTTGGAATAGCTGTAGTCTAGGAGAGCCGTGGTAGGTTACAGTTAGAATAGCTGTAGTCTAGGAGAGCCATGGCAGTTTACAGTTGGAATAGCTACAATCTAGTTATTTAATTAATTACAGTTTGGTTCAGATATGTGTGTGAGGGAAATCCAAGGAGCAGATGAAACGAAATGCAGAAAACAAGGCCCTTGTTGCCAAGAGGCTGGGGTGCCCATCGGGGGCAATGGGCAGCCCAAAAGCTACAAAAATACTGGGTGGAAGAAAACAAAGGAGGGGGACTGGAGAGATGGCTCAGTGGTTAAGAGCATTGCCTGCTCTTCCAAAGGTCCTGAGTTCAATTCCTAGTAACCACATGGTGGCTCATAACCATCTGTAATGAGGTCTGGTACCCTCTTCTGGCCTTCAGGCATACACGCAGACAGAATTATGTATACATAATAAATAAATATTTTTAAAAAAAGAAAGCAAGGGAGAGACGGAGAGAGAGTAAAAGAAGGGAAGAAGGCGAAGGAAGAGAGCATGGGACCAAGCCCTTCCTAAGGTCTCTGGGATTTGTTCCTTTGGCTTTCTGTCCTAGGTAGTTTGGCTGCTTGTGGAGAACAGTGAGAAAGGGGTCTCAGTAGGTTATAAACCCCAAGTGTTGAGCATAAGGCTTTGTGCTCAGTAGCTGAAGACTTGCGGGGTTTGCATCACTAGAATGAGCAACATGCAGATTACATCACAACCAACCACACAGGAGAGGCAAGTTTGAACTGAGCCAAAGGTGACTAGGTGCCATTCATTGGGTTTCACATAATCCATATCAGACCTAAAAGTTGATACCAGGGCTGTAACCATATTAAGCACGTTAATGACGTCGTCTTCTTTGAGATGTTAGCCACACAGCTGCGTGCTCATTTTTGACTCGGGTTAGCTGTCAGGCAGATATCTAGTTTAGTAGAAGTAAAAAGCACAACCTTTGGAGAGAGATCAACGTGGCTTCCAGTTCTGGGTTTATAGTTCCACCACTGGGATTATATTTATTTGCAGAATGAGGATAGATATGCTAGAGATCTGCCATAGATAGTAATTCTTATATTCATTATAAGGATACATTCAGTTTTAAAGATTTGTTTATTTTTAATTTGTGTGTGTTTTTGCCTGTGTGGACAGTGCCTGTGGAGGCTAGAAGAGGGGATTCGATCCCTTGGAGCTGGAGTTAAGGAGTTGTGAGCAACAGTGTGGGTGTGGGAATCAACCTAAGCCCTCTACGAAAGCAGCACATGCTCTTAACCTCTGAGCCCTCTCTCCAGTCCCACCCCTGCCATGTGCTCTAAAGCACTGTTCTGGATGGTTTTTCCTGTCTGTGTACTGGACTTGTACTCTCACCCATGTCAAAGCGTATTTCCACTTTGATCCCTAGTCGGTCTGTTTGCACAGCAACTTTATGAAGAACTCATTCACAAAGCACAGAAATGTGGATGGTGCCTTCCTCGGGAACAGTCATGAAATTTCATTTTTTAATTCTGGGGGAGGGGAGTTTGAACATGCCTTTTGGGCTATTAAAAGAGAGACCCTAGCATCAAGTCCTTAAGCACAAATATGCTCAAAGGACACTTAATGGCTCCAGCTCTGTTTTTAGCCTGCTTTTTAAAGTGTGTTTTCAGTCCTCTGGTCAAGAGGGGGAAAGATTTCGAGTCCATCCAGGTGTGTCCCCTGACCCGGGGACCTGTTTGTGCCAGAGCTGGTAGTGTAGTGCTGTGGGTAGGCTTGTTGCAACACTTCACAGTGGACTGATGCATGACTACAGTGATTATTAGCTCAAAGTGTGGCGTGCAGTGGTGGGTTAATCAGTTTTATATAATGAACTATTGGAGGCTCTTTGCTTATAAAAGAGAAAAAGTGTACTGAGTGCGGGATGGGGGTTGTCTCTGCAACCAGCTTGGCCTGCAGAGAGACAGTCTATGAAAGCTAAGAAGGCAGTTTGCTTCAGCACCACCAGGTAGTGGGTATTGGTTCAAACTTCAGGAGTCCGATCCTGCGTAGTTTACTTTAGTTAAGCACAGCACAACTTGCTGAGAACTTTCCTGGTGATAGCAAAATCAATCCCATGTGCACATGACTGCATCAAAACTCTTTGTAAAGTGCATTGACATTGTCCATAAAGATGGGTTCTATAGATTAGCTATGTGTGACACCTCCCACAAAGGTAGGTTCTACAGATTGACTGAAACAAATGAGCTAATGTTAAGGGTCTGGGAGAGAATTCAGTGTTGTCTCAGCCACACAGTGCAAAGGTTACCAGGCTATTAACCCATCACTCTCAGACCTCTGGGCAGTTAATAGGTTATGTGCGTGTGTCCCTTCTGGAGGAATAACCCCAAGTTTTTAGCGTTTCTGGTTCCCTTGGTGCTCATCCCACAGCTGAGCTCATCATGGTCCTGGAGCTTCAGCCTAAACTCGCACAGAGACCCTGAGGGTACACATCCACGCAGCAGCCAGTGTCCAGGAGCTTCAGTCTCAGAGGCAGGACTTTTTAGAGGGTGTGCATGGGCGTATGTGCCGTGGAGGACAGCTTTCCACCTTCCTGTGAGTTCCAAAGACGGAACTCAGGCCACAGGCTTGTGTGGCAAGAGCTTGTCCCCTGAGCCATCTCACCAGCCATGCTAATTTTTTGATTTGATTTTATTGGACAGCATCTCAATGTGTATCCCTGGCTGCCTGGAACTTGCTATGTAGAGCAGGATGGCCTTAAACTCATAGAGAGCTGCCTGCTTCTGCCTCCTGAGCTCTGAGTTCTGAGATTAGCTGTGCATGGTTCATGGAGACCAGGATTTGAACTCTGCCTTTACTAGCCCTGTGACCTGGAGGAAGTTATTTACCCTTGCAAAGTGTTGTGTCCTCATCTGGAAACAGGGTTCATGCTGCTGCTGCTTTTCTCATGAGACTGTCATGAGGGTTGAGACACAGCACACAGTGCAGAGCACACATTAGTAAGTCATTTAAAAAACATGGTATAGAAGCTGGAGAGATGGCTCAGCAGTTAAAAGCACTGACTGCTCTTCTAGAGGACCCGGGTTCAAGTCCCACGCAGCAGCTCACAACTGTCTGTAATTCCAAGATCTGACACCCTCACACAGACATACATGCAGGTAAAACACCAATGCACATAAATTTAAAAAACTAAAGTATTAAAAATAAAAGAAAGAAGCATGGTGTAAACAGAAATGCAGGGAGGGTGTGATTTTGAGTGTGTGGTGCTCTTCGTGAGTTCCCCTTATCATGTGTTCACGGACACGCTGGGTGGTTTACATTCTGTGGCCTTTGGGAAGTGAGCTCATCATTAGGGTGCCAAGCTTCACTGTCTTGAAAACCCGCTGTGCTCTACGATTCCCCTCTCCCTCTCCAGCAACCGCGGACTTCCGTTGATGGCTTTATCATCACTGTGTTTGCCTTCTCCAGAATGTCTTATCATGGGAATGATACATTGTGGAGCCATTTCAGATTGGCTTCTTTTGTTTAATAGTGTGCACAATGGTTCCTCTATGTTTTGTCCTGGCTAGAAAGCTGAGGGCCCTTTATCACCAAGGTCTTGCCTGCTGTCTGTACCACAGTATGTCACTCCCCTGCCGAAGCAGCTGTAGCTGGTGATAAACACTTGTGTTCAGCGTCTTGTGTGGACATAGTTTCAACTCCCTTGAGTAAACCCCGAGAAGTGTAATCACCAGATGATGGGATAAGAGTCTATTTTCTAAGTCACTGTCTTCTAGAGGTGTCTGTGCTATTTCATATTCCTCCAGAAAAGAATGTGTTCTCACTCTTCACACTCTTCACAACATTTGGCATTGTGTCTCCTGTTTTGACCAGTTCAGCTGGTATCTATGTGGCTGTATTTTGTTTGACAAGCATAGAGCTTTGCTTCAGCTTTGACATCAGGAGTGTGAGGTCTCCCACTGTGTTTATCCTTTCCAAGGTTGTTTTGACCAACCAGAGATTCTTGTAATTCCATTGAGTTAGAAGATAATCTTTCCCATTTCTTGCAAATCCAAGTCATGGCTGTTTTGTTAGAGACCATGAATCTATAGCTCATTTTAGATAGTATTGACATCTTTTATTATTATTATTATTACTTTATAAATAATACCAATCAAAATTTCCACTTCCTCCCCTCCTCCCACTTCCCTCCTGCTCCTCCACTCCCCCCTTCTTCCAGTCCTAAGAGAGGGCAGGGTACCGTGTCCTGTGGGAAGTCCAAGGACCTCCCCGCTCCATCTAGGCTTAGGAAGGTGTACATCCAAATAGACTAGGATCCCAAAAAGCCAGTACATGCAGTAGAGACAAATCTCAGTGCCATTATCATTGGCTTTTCAGTCTGCCCCAATTGTCAGTCACATTCAGAGGGTCCAGTTTGATCCATGCTCATTCAGTCCCAGTCCAGCTGGATTTGGTAAACTCCCATTAGCTCAGGCACACTGTCTCAGTGGGTAAACCAACCCCCTGTGGTCCTGATGTCCTTGCTCATATTCTCCCTCCTTTCACTCTTCAACTGGACCTTGGGAGCTCAGTCCAGGCTCTGATGTGGGTCTCTGTCTCTATCTCCATCCGTTGCCAGACGAAGGTTCTATGGTGATATTCAAGATAGTCATCAGTCTGACTACAGGACAAGGCCAGTTCAGGCACCCTCTCCTCCACTACCCAGGGTCCTAGCTCCTGGAAATCCCTCCAGAGCCAAGCCTCTTGCCAACCCCAAAATGGCTCCCTCAATTAAGATATCTCCTTCCCTGCTCCCATATCCACCCTTCCTTCATCTCAACCATTCCATTCCCCCAAGCTCTCCTCAACCCTCTCTTTCTCCCTTCTCTTTTCCCCTCTCCTCTTCCCCCCACTTCACCCCCATGCTCCCAACTTTTGCCTGGTGATCTTGTCTGCTTTCAGTTTCCAGGAGGATCTATATATGTTTTTCTTTGGGTTCACCTTATTACTTAGCTTCTCTAGGATCGTGAACTATAGGCTCAATGTCCTTTGTCTATGGCTAGAATCCACTAATGAGTGAGTACATACCATATTCATATTTTTGGGTCTGGGTAATCTCACTCAGGACAGTGTTTTCTATTTCCATCCATTTGCATGCAAAATTCAAGATGTCATTGTTTTTTTTTGTTGTTGTTGTTTTTGTTTTTTTCCACTGAGTAGTACTCTAATGTGTAGATGTGCCACACTTTCTTTATCCATTCTTCCATTGAGGGGCACCTAAGTTGTTTCCAGGTTCTGGCTATTACAAATAGTACTGCTATGAACATAGTTGAACAGATGCTTTTGTAGTATGATTGGGCATCTCTTGGGTATATTCCCAAGAGTGGTATTGCTAGATCCTGAGGTAGGTTGACTCCCAATTTTCTGAGAAACCATCACACTGATTTCCAAAGCAGTTGCACAAGTTTGCATTCCCACCAGCAATGGATGAGAGTTCCCCTCTCTCCACCTCCTCTCCAGCAAAGGCTATCATTGGTGTTTTTGATTTTAGTCATTCTGACAGTTGTAAGATAAAATCTCAAAGTTGTTTTGAATTGCATTTCCCTGATAGCTAAGGAAGTTGAACATGTCCTTAAGTATCTTTTGGCCATTTGAAATTCTTATGTTGAGAATTCTCTGTTCAGTTCAGTACCCCATGTTTCAGTTGGGTTATTTAGAAGTTTAGTGTCTAGTTTCTTGAGTTCTTTGTATATTTTGGAGATCAGACCTTTGTCTGATGTGGGGTTGGTGAAGATCTCTCCCATTCAGTAGGTTGCCTTTTTGTCTTAATGACTGTGTCCTTTGCTTTACAGAAGCTTTTCAGTTTCAGGAGGTCCCATTTATTTATTGTTGCTCTTATTGTCTGTGCTACTGAGGTTACACGTAGGAAGTGGTCTCCTGTGCCCATGTATTGCAGGCTACTTCCCACTTTCTCTTCTATTAGGTTCAGTGTGGCCGGATTTATATTGAGGTCTTTAATCCATCTGGACTTGAGTTTTGTGCATGGGGGTAGATATGGATCTATTTTCATTCTTCTACAGGTTGACATCCAGTTATGCCAGCACCATTTGTTGAAGATGCTTTCTTTCTTCCATTGTATACTTTTAGCTCCTTTGTCGACAATCAGGTGTTCATAGGTTTATGGATTAATATCCAGGTCTTCATTTAGATTCCATTGGTCAGCATCTCTGTTTTTATGTGAATACCAAGCTGTTTTCATTACTGTAGCTCTGTAATAGAGTTTGATATCAGGGAAGGTAATGCCTCTAGAAGTTCCTTTATAGTATTGGATTGTTTTGGCTATCCTGGGTTTTCTGTTTTTCCAAATAAAGTTGATGATTGTTCTCTTAAGGTCTGTGAAGAATTTTGTTGGGATTTTGATGGGGGTTGCATTGAATCTATAGATTGCCTTGGGTAGAGTTGCCATTTTTACTATGTTAATCCTACCAAGATCCAAGAGCATGGGAGATCTTTCCATTTCCTGATATCCTCCTCAATTTCTTTCTTCAAAGAATTAAAGTTCTTGTCAAATAGATCTTTCACTTCTTTGGTTAGTGTTACCCCAAGATACTTTATGCTATTTGTGGCTATCGTGAAACGTGATGTTTCTCTGATTTCCCTCTCCACTTCTTTTTCTTTTGAGTATAGGAGGGCTACTGATTTTTTTTAGTTGATCTTGTATCCTGCCACATTATTGAAGGTGTTTATCAGCTGTAAGAGTTCTCTGGTAGAGTTTTTGGGGTCACTTATGTACACTATCATATCTGCAAATAATGAAAGTTTGACTTCTTTCTTTCCAATTCGAATTCGAATCTCCTTGATCTCCTTATGTTGTCTTATTGCTATTGCTAGAACTTCAAACACTATGTTGAAGAGGTATGGAGAGAGTGGACAGCCTTGTCTTGTTCCTGATTTTAGTGGAATCGCTCTGAATTTCTCTCCATTTAATTTGATGTTAGCTGTCAGCTTGCTGTATATAGCTTTTATTATATTTAGATAGGATCCTTGTATCCCTAATCTCCCCAAGACCTTTATCATGAAGGGGTGTTGAATTTTGTCAAATGCTTTTTCAGCATCTAATGAAATGATCATATGGGTTTTTTTCTTTCAGTTTATTTATATGATGAATTACATTGATAGATTTTCGTATGTTGAATCAGCCCTGCATCTCTGGGATGAAGCCTACTTGATCATAATGGATGATTTTTTTTTATGTGTTCTTGGATTCGGTTTGCCAGTATTTTATTGAGAATTTTTGCATCGATGTTCATGAGTGAAATTGGTCTATAATTCTCTTTCTTGGTTGAGTCTTTGTGTGGTTTTGGTGTCAGGGTAACTATAGTTTCATAAAAAGAGTTTGGCAATGTCCCTTCTGTTTCTATTATATGGAACACATTAAAGAGCATAGGTATTAGCTTTTCTTGGAAGATCTGGTAGAATTCTGCACTAAAACCATCTGGCCCTGGGCTTTTTTTTTGGCTGGGAGGTTTTTGATATCAGCTTCTCTTTCCTCACAACTTATAGGTCTATTTAAATTGTTCACCTGGTCTTGGTTTAATTTTGGTATATGGTATTTATCTAAAAAAAATTTCATTTCTTTTACATTTTCCAATTTTGTGACAAACAGCATTTTGTAGTAAGACCTAATGATTCTCTGAATTTCCTCAGTGTCTGTTGTTATGTCCCCCCTTTTATTTCTGATCTTGTCAATCTGAGTGTTCTCTCTCTGCCTTTTGATTAGTTTGGATAGGGGTTTGTCAATCTTGCTGATTTTGTCAAAGAACCAGCTTTTTGTTTCATTGATTCTTTGGATTGTTTTCTGTGTTTCTATTTTGTAACACCTGCGTTACTCTCTTGGTACAGTCTTCGCACCACTGTACCGAATGCGAGCCGGGCAAGGGTCTGGAGATTGAAGGAACACACAAGAGACCTGGGTCATTCGAAAGGAGATCAGCAGAATACCATTTATTCAAACTTAGGGAAAGCCTTAAATACCTAGCTGTTGCACAATGGGATATCCCCCAGGCAGGTGGTAAATTATCATGCCCAAGATGGAGTCAACAATACCCTATAGATAATAACCAGGCAGGGCAGAGGGAGCACAGGAACACAGGATGTTTTAGCTGGCTGGCCAGAAACTGTCCTCAAGATGAACCCCAGGAGCAGGGGTAGACCCATAGGCCCTATTTCAGCCCTCAGTTTAATTATTTCCCAGTCTTCTACTCCTCCTGGGTGAGTTGGTTTCTTTTTTTTCTAGAGCTTTCAGGTGTGCTGTTAAGTCTCTAATGTGAGCTTTCTCTGTTTTCTTTATGTGGGCACTTAGTGCTATGAACTTTCCTTTTAGCTCTGCTTTCATAGTGTCCCATAGGTTTGAGTATGTTCTGTCTTCATTATCATTGAATTCAAGGAAGACTTTAATTTCTTTATTTCTTCCTTGACCCAGGGGTGGTTCAGTAGTTGGCTGTTTGTTTTCCATAAGTCTGTAGGCTTTCTGTGGGTGGTATTGTTGTTAAATTCTAACTTTACTCCATGGTGATCCAATAAGACACAGGTGGTTACTCCATTTTTTTTTCTTGTATCCGTGGATGTTTGCTTTGTTACCGAGAAGGTTCCATGGGGTGCTGAGAAAAAGGTATATTCTTTCCTGTTTGGGTGGAATGTTCTCTAGATGTCTATTAAGTCCACTTGATTCATAGCATCCGTTAGTTCTCTTATTTCTCTGTTAAGTTTCTGTCTGGTTGATCTGTCCATTGATGAGAGAAAAGTGTTGAAATCTCCTACTATTAGTGTGTGGGGTTTGATGTGTGATTTGAGTTCTAGTAATGTTTCTTTTACATATGTGGGTGCTTTTATATTAGGGGCATAGATGTTCAAGATTGAGACTTCATCTTTATGAGTGTAAAATGTCCTCCATCTCTTCTGATTGATTTTAGTTTGAAATCAATTTTGTTAGATATTAGGATAGCCACACCTGCTTGTTTCTTAGGTCCATTTGATTGGAAAACCTTTTCCCAACCCTTTACTCTGAGATAGTATCTGTCCTTGAGGTTGAGGTGTGTTTCTTGTAAACAACAGAATGTTGGATCCTGTTTTTGCATCCATTCTCTTAACCTGTGCCTTTTTATGGGTAAATTGAGTCCATTGATATTAAGCGATATTAATGGCCAGTGGTTGTAACTCGTTATTTTTTTGGTGGTAGTGTTTGTGTGTTTCCCTTTTTTGAGTTGTGCTGGTGGGGGGTTATCAGATGTTCGTGTTATTGTGGGTGTTGTTGGCTTCCTTGGATTGAGGTTTTCTTTCTAGTACTTTCTGTAAGGCTGGGTTTGTGGATATGTATTGTTTAAAACTGTTTTTGTCATGGAATATCTTGTTTTCTTCATTGATGGTGAAAGAAAGCTTTGCTGGATATAGTTGTATGCGCTTGCATCCATGGTCTCTTAGTGTCTGCAGCACATATCCAAGACCTTCTGGCTTTCATGGTTTCCAATGAGAAGTCAGGTGTAATTCTGATAGGTTTAACCTTTATATGTCACTTGATCTTTTTCCTTTGCAGCTCTTAATATTGTTTCATTATTCTGTATGGTTTTTGTTTTGATTATTATATGGCGAGGGAATTTTTTTTTGATCCATTCTATTTGGTGTTCTGTAAGCTTCTTGTACCTTCATAGGAATATCCTTCTTTAGGTTAGGAAAGTTTTCTTCTATAATTTTGTTGAATATATTTTCTGGGTCTTTGAGCTGTAATTCTTCTCCTTCTTCTACCCCTATTATTCTTAGGTTTGGTCTTTTCATGGTGTCCCAGATTTCTTGGATGTTTTGTGTTAAGAATTTGTTGGATTTGCTGTTTTCTTTGATCAATGATTCTATTTCCTTTATAGTATCTTCAGCACCTGAGATTCTTTCTTCTGTCTCTTGTATTCTGTTGGTAATACTTGTCTCTGTAGTTTCTGTTCATTTACCCAGATTTTCCATATCCAGCCATCCCTCGGTTTGTGTTTTCTTTATTGCCTCCATTTCCATTTTCAAGTCTTGAACTGTTTCCATTACCTGTTTGATTGCTTTTTCTTGGTTTTCTTGGGTATCTTTGAGGGATTTATTAATCTCTTCTAACTTTTTGTTGTCTTCTCTTCCACTTCTTGTTTTAAGGGTCCCCATCATTTTCATAAGGTTATGTTTAAAGTCGATTTATTCTGTTTCTTCTGGGTTAGGATGTTCAAGTCTTCCTGTTGTGTGTTCACTGGATTCTGGTATTACCATGTTGCTTTTCAGGATGTTGGAGGAATTCTTGCATTGGTGCCTGCCCATCTCTTCCTTCAAATGAGGCCAGCAGAGTCTTGGCGTCTTGGCCCAATCTTTGTGTGGCTGACTGTGTACTTTGGAGTTTTTCTTGGTCTGCCCTCTCTTAGGTCCCCTCACACTGTAGCAGGCTCTCAGATCCCCTCTGCCCTGAAGCAGGCTGTATTGGGGATCCAAGGACCTTGCAGATGGGCTTGGGGGACAGGGTGGAATGGTGAAAGAAAGCCAGCAGCAGGGAACTCATCCCTCTGGATGGCTAGAAAAGCTTAGGGAATCCGAGGGGGCCTGGATTCAGTCCCTTGGGGACTGTCCGGCTTTGTGGCCACTTATTCACCTCTCCAGATCCACTCAGCAGGGGAGCAGGGTCTCTTGCAGGATTCTAAGGACATCGCAGACAAAAAGGCAGACTTGGGGGCGGGCAGAGTGGGATGGTAGAAAGAGGCCCCAGTGGTAGGAACACTTCCCGCTAGCTCTCCGGACCCCTCTGTCCTGAAGCAGGTTGTATTGGGGGAATCCAAGGACCTCACAGATGAAAAGGCGGACTTCTAGTATTGACATCCTAAATGTTGTGTCCAGTCTGTGAAATGGAATTTCTTTCCCTTATTTGAACTGTCATTAATTTCCTTGAAGAACATTTTGTAGTTTTCTCTGTACAAGGCATTTACTCCCTTCTCACCTTAACTCTGAAGTATTTTGCTCTTTCAGGGTTAGAGCTTGGGTCTCTTGATTTTCTGTAAGCTTGTTGTGTGATCTGTAAGTTTTTCATGCAATCGCGAGGGCTTCCTACATATAGGATCCTATTTTCTACATGCAGAGGCCGTTTTCCTTCTCCATTTCTAGTGACAGTGTTCTTAATTTCTTTTGCCTGTTGCTCTGATGTCGTTAGCCCTATGTTCAACAGAAGTGAAATCAGGTTGTTTCCAGGTTCTGGCTATGACAAACTCTCCTGAGTAAATTGGGAACTTGGGGACCTTGGGGGAGGACTGAAGAGGGAAGGGGAGAGGCAGGGAAGGGAGCAGAGAAAAATGTAGAGCTCAATAAAAATCAATAAAAAAAATAAAAAAAGAAGTGAAATCAGATGCCCTTGTCTTGTTCTCAATCTTAGAAGCTAAGACTTCAGCTTTTTGCTGTTGAATATGTTCAAGCTCTGAAGGAGGGGTTTTGAAATTATACTGTTCTGTGTTCTTAGCACTTATGGAGAACCTGGAACATAATGATTACTGGAAAAATGTAGTTGTTTTTTTTAAATTTAAAGAACTAAAAGTATTTGTTTTTTATTCTTTTCTTTGTTTGTGTTTTGTTTGTTTATTTGCTTTTTTTTTCTCATAAGACCAGGTCTTACTTTGTAGCCCGGGTTGGCCTCAAGTTCAAGACAGCCCTCCCGCCTTGAGCCACTACGCCTCGTTGTGAATTGGAGGACGATGGCATGGTTGTGAAGTGTCATCAGGAAGCGCACTAGCAAGGAGCCGGTGTTAGTCACTCCAATTATGGTCCAGTTGCCTGGACAGTTTGCATTTTAGAGCCCCCATCATGTTGCCTTTGCCTTTCTAGATTAGACCTAACAGCTGCAAGGAGGCGGCATATGTTCCAACTCTTAATATTTATGGCTGCTGAATAGATACTTGCCACCCATTGGAAGCAAAGAAAATGAACAAAAAGCTATAAATTGTGCATACAAGTTGTTCACGCCTGCACTAGTGATAGCTCATGCTTCACTGTGGCCCCTCATAGAAGCCACGTAGCTGACATACAGGGCTGGAGGCTGTTGCCTCAGTTTTAACTTGGGATGGCTGGAAACATCCTTACCACCATTTCATTAGTCACGTCATGTGATTCCATCAGGATGGAGCCCTCACTTCACAGCAGATAGAAATTCTGATGAAGTGTAGTCTCAAAATGGAACATCAAATGGTTTTATTTAAGTATGGCCATCTCTCTTTGCACTTTTAACAAGCAAGTTCTAAATGTGAGCTAGCCAGTCTTAACACTCCGTTAACAAGGTCACCTGAGTCACATTTTAAAGAACTGCTTCCACAGAGGGAGAATTTGCTAATGGCATTAAGGTGGCAGAATGTGGCAGAAAGACAGACCTTTTGGTCTCGGTGAGGGGTTTTCTGACTGAAAATAAGTGCAACCCTAGAGCGTGTACAAAAGAGAAACTTAGAACACGGGGAAGATGTTCTTGGGACCCAGGACTGTGTTGTAGGACCCAAGGGCAGGTGGGGCAGCCAGGCTGGGGAGAACATCAGGCCCAAGGATCCAGGGTCTCTGTCTCCAGAAGACAGGGCCAGTCTCCCTGTTTCTCTCGTGGCAGGCCCTGCTCTCAGCAGACCCGCGGCCCCCTCTCCCGCACTCGGTCATCTAGAGCTATTCAGTCTGTCTTTTCATTGCTCTGGCGCCAGGGGCCAGCCGAGGTTGCCTGGCATCTCTGACTTCCAAATTCCTGGAAGGCAGACACTCATTAACTCATTCTGAGTCAGGTGACCACGTCCTGGCTTGTTCATTTATGAATTCAAAACATCTGCAGTAAGGCCCAGGGACTGTCTCAGCAGCCAAGGATGCTTCTTGTGCTGTGGGGAGTTGTGGGTGAGACGTGGGAAAGGGAGAGAGGGACAGACTGCCTGTTTTGTGGGGCCCGGTTGAGGGTTGCCAGTTTCGGAGAAAGGGAAGGAAGTATGGACTTAGGATTTGGGTTGTTGTGTCCTAGGTTTAAACCTGGACACCCGCCCCCACTTCACCCCTACTCACACCATCCTAGGTTTAAACCTGGACACCCGCCCCCACTTCACCCCTACTCACACCATCCTAGGTTTAAACCTGGACACCCACCCCCACTTCACCCCTACTCACACCATCCTAGGTTTAAACCTGGACACCCGCCCCCACTTCACCCCTACTCACACCATCCTAGGTTTAAACCTGGACACCTGCCCCCACTTCACCCCTACTCACAGCATCCTAGGTTTAAACCTGGACACCTGCCCCCACTTCACCCCTACTCACAGCATCCTAGGTTTAAACCTGGACACCCGCCCCCACTTCACCCCTACTCACACCATCCTAGGTTTAAACCTGGACACCCGCCCCCACTTCACCCCTACTCACACCATCCTAGGTTTAAACCTGGACACCCGCCCCCACTTCACCCCTACTCACACCATCCTAGGTTTAAACCTGGACACCCGCCCCCACTTCACCCCTACTCACACCAGCTCTGCACGAACTAGGGCATATTAAATGACTCCTTTGGGCCTTAAGTTTTTAACCAGTAAAATGGGAACAATCCTTTATAAGGCAGCCATGAGGCTTATTAAAGCAAACAGTGCTCGCCAAACAACAGTATATCCACCTCTGCTCTGAGTCACGTGGCCTGTGGAGCCGTTTCCTTCCTTGCTTGCCTTGAAGATTAAACTGTGGGATGTTTACCTGGTGTGAGCCCCAGTGTGGCCGCTGTGCTCTTGTTCTTACTCTGAACCACATCTCCCCTCTTTTCCTAGTTCCCGTTTGGCCGGCGCTTGCCTTGTGACATCTACTGGCATGGAGTTTCATTTCGCGACAATGACATACTCTCCGGTCAAGTGAACAAATTTCCAGGTATCTGCTGTTATTGTTGGTCTTTAGAAGTATTTCTACGTCCAGAATACAGTCTTCCACAAGAACATGACAATGTTTTCAGATCATGAGGACTCCTAATTGGGAGTCTCTGCCCATGCTCTGCCTGGCTGCTGTTGCCCTGGGGAAGAAGTCCCCAGGGAATCCTGACAACTAACATACCTGAGGCTCGGAAGATACAGACTGGCCTTCCCAGGTTAAAGGCCTGCTTTCTGTGGGTCAGGTCCTTGCTGTGCACGCATGAGGACTGGAGTTCAAACGCCCACCTGTACCCAGCTCCCTGGGACAGAGACAAGGATGCTTAGGGAAAGTGGCCAGCCAGGCTAACTGAGTGGGCACGCTCCAGGTTCAGTGGCCAGAAGTGAATGAGGTGGGGAGTGATGGAAGAAGGTACCAGACATAAACCTCTGGTCCTCCGCACACATGTTCGCCAGCACACACATGCGTATCACACACATAGGCAAACATGCACAAAACGAACAAAGTGGTTTGACCTTGTTGAGTTAGAGATACAGCACAGAAAGCCCAGTGATGGGGCGACAGTGTCCACAGAGAGAAGTACAGCCTTCCTCGAGCGGGGAGCCAGGTCAGGCGTGAAGACCCCAGCTGCTTTCTCTTCAGCTATCACAGTTGAAGGCACCATTAGAGGGAGCTCTCCTTCCACCACTCTAAGTGCCATAGGCTGTGGGCAGCCTCTAGACTTACCCTGCAACCAGGACGCGGTGGCAGGAAATGGTTAAGATCACCTCTGTGTGTGGGGCCCAGCCTCCATGTCTACTTCTTTTCTGTCTCTCAAACCCTTACCTCCATCTCCTCTATAATCACTATTCCTGACGGTGTGTGATGACAGAGGCAAGGGGTAACAGGGATACTCAGGGAGGAGGGAGTGTTTTGTTGAGCTTCCAGATACAGGCCTCACATTAATTTTGTTACTGCATTGTATTATAAATATTATATCCTAATATAATAAATAATTTTAAAGGACAAAAACACCCAAGTTCCATCCCTTGTTTATATTTTTCTCTCCAAGTTTGATTTATTTTTTATTTTATGCATATGAGCCTTTTGCCTGTATGTATGTGTGTGTGTACATGTACAATGTGCATGCAGTGCCTGTGAAGGCCAGAAGAGGGCATCGGATCCCTGGAACTGGAAGAACAGTCAGTGCTCTTCACCCTGAGTTGTCTCTCCAGCCAGAATTTCTTAGGCTTCAGCCTTGATCACCGCTTTTATAGTGCAACCTCACAGTGCAGCTGCCATAGCAGACTACCTTCTGCTAGTGTCATGTCTTGTGAACTTGTATTGAAGGGAGAACCAGTTTGCCCCCCCACCTTTTTTTTTTTTTTTTTTTAGCATCCTGTCCCATATCTTCAAGAAAAGGCCTCTCAGCTAGCCAGATATGGTGGCTCATGCTTGTAATCTCAGCACTGGGAGACTGAGACAGAAAGATAGCCATTCATTGGAGCTCAGCCCAGGCAACACAATGAGCTGCAGGCTAGCCTAAGACATGGAGTGAGACCCTCTCTCAAGACCGAAACACAACAAAAGCACCACTTCTCAGAAAACCCAACATCCATATACATATTTACACACTGGCTAGCTTTGTCACGTTCACAGGGGTTTAACTCAGACATTCAAGGCTGCTAACATAGGCAGTACTTGGTTCACTGGGAAGGGGACAGGGTAGGAAGCACAACATGGCTGCCAGTCAGTATGGAGCATTTATCTTTAGTAAAGTATTTGCAAAAAGTTCCAGGGACTTGTTTCTGGCCCACGTCTGTCCTGGTTTCCATGGCCACAGGAGCCAGCATCTCCTGTGCATCCGAGGACCCTGCAAGGCTCGTATCCAGTCACCAGGGTCGCCACTCAGGAAAGGCTAGGCTTTCAGCTTCCTGCCTGCTGGCCGTGCAGCTCACCAGTCTGCATTTGTGTTAACCGTGTGCCCGGCTCCTCGCCAACACGGCAGGTATCCCACCTTTATCGGCTTTGAGGGGAACAGAGCTGGAAGTTATCCAAGGTCGAATTTGTTCCCAGAGAGGAGAAAGGGTTTTGTGAGAGCAAGAGAGCCTTGCAGCCAGGGTCTGTGCACACTGCTCTAATGGGCTTGCTACTGTTTTTTTTTTTTTTTCTGTCTTGCTACTCACAAAAAAGACTACTTCTTTTTTTTTTTTTTTTTAAAGGGGGGGCTTCTTGGGCTGGAGAAATGGCTCAATGGTTAAGAGCACTGACGGCTCTTCCAGAGGACCCGGGTTCAATTCTCAGCACCCACATGGCAGCTCACAACTGTCTGAAAATCCAGTTCCAGGGGATCTGACACCTTCATACCAATGCACATAAAAAATAAAGATAAATCATAAAAAAAGGGGGGGGCTTCTTGAGGTCATGAGGAAGCAATTTGCACGTTTGCACGCAAACAACACTGCAACAGGCAGAGTTCTGTCACATGACTCACAGTCCCTGGTGAGCCGGCCACTGCATTTCCTTTCCACTCCCGTCTTCCCTGATGGCTGCATGTGAGAGAGAGTAGCTAAGGGTCAATGTCAGGAAGTAAGGAGGCAAAAGTGTTCCTGAAGGACTAGCTTTGTGCCAGGACGTTTGTTCCAAAGAGAGAAGCGTGCTCCATCGTATCTCCAACCTGCCCGTGACGGGAGCACGCAGCAGTTGTCTGGGCTGACACAGCAGCCTTGGGAAACAGCCAGCAGGGGATGGCGCTCCACACCCTCCACCTGGGTAACTCCAGCCAGGGCTGATGGACTTCTGGCTCCTGGCGTGTCTGGGCTTTTCTCCTGCCTCACACATACACCATTATTCTAAAAGCACACTTAGTTCTGGTGGATGCTCCGGGAGAGAATATGCCAGAAATCCAGCATAAACCTGCATCTTCCGGACACTCCTAGTGGAATTTATCTGTCTGTGTTGCTGCATTTGACATTATTTGCTTTTCTATGGGTAATTTTCTTTGTTCAAAATGCATTTATATCATAAAAAATGTATTAGTTTTTTGTTAAAACATTTAGATAGGTCTTTGCTTTGGTTTTTTGTTTTTGAAACAAAAACAGGGCTCTCCGTGTAGCCCTGGATGGCCTCAGTCTGCCTGGCCTCAAACTTGCTGTGATCTTCCTGCCTTTGCCTCCTGAGTGCTTTGAATCCAGAGGTGTGCCACCATACCTGGCTCTGTCTTTGCTTTAAGGCAGCCCAAAGGTGCCATTTCCTAGCTGGCAGGCAGCAGTTTTCTACCGGATTTCCAGGTCTGAGAGGCGAGCTGGCACATGGCAGTCAGGGGCTTCTCTGTGGGTGGGAGCGGCAGGTGAGCAGGCGGCAAGCGCTGTTCAGGGATGAGCGAGGCTTAGTCAAAGAGAGCACATGCAACCGAGGCTGTGGGCTGGGGAGATTCTGGAGGAAAAGGAACAGACCCAGCTGAGCAAGTGACATAGGTAGCTCCACAGGGGCCAGTGGGGTGGTGGGGAAGCCCCACTGGAAACCCCACTCAGCCGTGTGTGTGGCTCAGGTAGCTACTAGGCCACAAGGAGCAAAAGATAAGTTACCAACACAGAGATCAGAAATATACATAAAACCCTCAGCTGTAGAATTCAACCAAACTTTCTTAGCAGAGGAAAACAGTCATGGATCAGTCACTGCAAGTCCCAATGGGTTCTAGAGCCAGGGAGGCTCTCGAGTGAGGAGAGATTGTTTTAAGAACAGAGGCAAACCTTGGAGCCTCTGAGGCCTGGAGACTGCAGGGCCTTTGGGGAGGGGGTGTGTTCCGGAGCTTTGGGGGCCTGGAGTCTTCAGAGCATAGAGCCTGTGAGCCTTGTTGAATAAAAAAAAAGAAATAAAAAAAAAAGGAAAGGACATGGCTGCTCCCAGGGATGGTGGAGGAGAAGGCTGAGTGTGGATGAAAGGGGGAGAGTAGCCAGAGGCAGGGACATTGGGGAGAGTCCAGAGTGAACTTGGTCAGACCGACCTGGGCCATGTGGGAGAGGGGAAGAGGAAAAGCCTGTGTTTTTCTATTTTATGCCTTTAGTCATCATGGAAAGCAGCTTAATTAAGTTTCTCATGATGTCACCAGAGTCCACTAGGATAGAAAGGATCGTGAAGTAATGTGCGCTGGCCATGCAATTGGGGGGGGGGGCTCAGCATTAAGTGCGAGGTAGAACCTTATTACCCACAAAGATGACAAAGGATTTTCTCAGACTCGAGGCTCAAATGGAGGCAAAAACTCGCACTCCCACTTTTACAGTGAAGGGAAACAAATGGACCAATTCTCCTTACGTTAGTAGATCCTCCTAATCTGCAAGTCTCTGCCGCCTGAGAACATGACTGTGGTGGGCAGGAAGCTTTAAACATCTCTGGTGACCTACCCTAGTCAAGCCTCACGGCTTCTCTTCTCTCCAGGCATGACGGAGATGGTGCGTAAAATTACCCTGAGCAGAGCGCTGAGAATCATGCAGAACCTGTTTCCGGAGGAGTACAACTTCTACCCTCGCTCGTGGATTCTGCCCGACGAGTTCCAGCTCTTTGTCACTCAGGTAGGTAGCATGCCAGCCTGTGGCCCTTGAATAACTATGCTTGTGACTGCAGCTGCATCCCTGGTCCTGTATTCTGGGAGCTGGGCCAAGGGGGCACTAGAAAGTGGAGCAACCTGCTTGCCTGCTGCGAGTGTTGGCAGCCATGGAGGCAGCTTGCGGAGTGGATAGGCAAGGCGTCAGGGAGGTAAATTTAAGTGACAGGTACTAGGGCTGGATCGTGGAGTCAGGGAACCTGCAAACCAGGAAGACTGAGCAGGTGTGGAGCCCACAAGTGGAATGGGCCGTGGGAGGTGGGGACCTTGGGAGTGGGCTTCCCAGCCACCAGCACAGTTGGGCTGCTTAAAGCCCAGCATGCAGGCCTAACAACATGACATAGGAAGCCTTTTACGTGTCCACTTTTAAGCTTGTGCCAGAAGATGCTCCAGAGTCTTGGCTACCGGTTTGAAACAGCTGTGGTGGGGAAGTGGGACTCAGAACCAAACCTTTGACAAGTTCTGCAGAGCATGCATACTCACGGGTTACAGGGTAACAGCCGTAAACCTTGGTCTCCTGGGACTGGTCAGCTTCGTTAGCAGTTTCACTGTCTGGACATTGTGCTTGTAGTTTAACATAATTCCTTCAACTCTAAAGTAATTCTATGCCAGCAGTTTTATGAATTATCCCCATTTATGGATGCGAAGACTTAGGCTTTGAGAAATTATGAAGTCTGATCAAGAAGTATGATTTAGATCTAGAGCCAACACCAAGGCCTAGAGACAGTTTGAATGCCCCAATGTTGTTTTTTGGGTCTAATATAAAAATCTAGAATTTGAAATAAGATTACGATTTACCAAACCACAAATAGCTTGCTTGCCAGTAGTGGTGGCACACACCTTTAATTCCAGCCCTGGGGAGACAGAGGCAGGTGGATCTCTGCGAGTACGAGGCTAGCCTGGTCTACAGAGTGAGTACTGGGACAGCCAGGGCTATACAGAGAAACCCTGTCGTGAGAAAAAGAAAGAGGGGGAGCAGGAGAATAAGAAAGAAGAAAGAAAGGGAGAAAAACAAAAACCTCAGCTTGCTCATTTTTAGAGACGCATGGGGTCTAGAAGCTCAGCGATAGGGACCTTGCCCGTGTGAGACCCTGGTCTGGTCTGGCATAGATGGATGAATAGATGGCAGACACGTATTTATTGAGTCAGGTGTATTGATTATGTGTAAATTTTGCTTCAATAAAGGTAACCTTTAAAGCAGCTACCAGCGCTTCCGCTTTCGCCCATGGCTCTGCTCACTCTCCCTTCTGGTCTCTTCCGCTCCGTCTAGTGATTAAGCAGGTGGAGCTAGCGCTCCATCCAGCGCACTGAGGATCTGGTGAGATGAGCGTGCCCACCATCCGTCCCCAGAAGCCCTCGTGTGTGTCCCTGTGCCCAGGTCTCTCGTCCTCAACCCTCCCGCTGGACAGAGAAGCAAATAAACCAGGAGTGCTTAGAGACCTCCACGTGTGTTGGGTGGTCTTGTATGTGTGTTGCTGATAGTGTTCTGTTAGATGATTATACCACTGTTGTTTGTCCATCCTGCATTTGGGGCATTTGGGTTTATTTTCAGGTCGGGGGTGAGGTTAAAGCTGCCCGGACTGTTAAGCTGTACGTTTGTAGATGCCTGTGCTCTTGGGACTCTTGGGATCATGTGACCTTGTGAGTTACTGGCTTCCTCACTGGCAGCTCTGAAGCAGCAGTTCTCCGTGTCCCACCAGCAGTGACAACTGACTGTTACATACATGACATTGTAATGTTCTGATGGCTTAACTCTAGCTCTTTCTAGTACTTTTTTTTCTGAGATGAGTCTTGCTAGAATTATACACACGGGCCACTATGCTTAGACTTTGTTCTTTCCTTTGCATGTACTTTCTGATATTTAAGGACTTGTTCTTATTGTTCTTTCTGTCCTCCTCCTTCTTCTGAGATGGTATCACTATGTAGCCCAGGCTTTCCTGAATTCGCTTGTAGACCAGGATGGCCTTGAGCTCACAGAGATCCACCTGTCTCTGCCTCCTGAGTGCTGGGACTAAGGTGTAGTCCACCATGCCTGGTAATATATCCAAATATTGAAAATTATTACTATTGTGTGTGTGTGTGTGTGTGTGTCAGAGAGAGAGAGAGAATGAGAGAGAGAGAGAGAGAGAGAGAGAGAGAGAGAGAGAGAGAGAAAGTGTAGTAGATATGCGTGTACTGTGGTGTTATTAAACAACCTGCCCCAGTCAGGTCTGGCCACCTTCCTCTCCTCAATAAGCCAATTAAAAGAGACAAATCAAAAATTGAAAGCAGAAAAAAAAAACCCTGACATTTATTCATCTGGCCCCATTTGGGAGGGACAGAGAGATTCAGCAAACACCTCAGAGGTCCTGAAGTGGGACAAAGTTTAAGTAGCCAGCCTAGGATGCGCACAAGTCAGCGGCTGGTCAAAGTGTGGTCTTGCCCACCATTGAGCCAGCATGTCAGCTGGGGCTGCGCTTTCAAGCTGCATGGTGAAGGGGCAAGTTGTTGGAGCTGCTGCTTCGCCTCCTTCTGAGAGACAAGTTCCCTGCTGACTTTCCTTTCCCCGAATGAGATTCCTGGGGAAATTCCTTTCTTTGGTGGCCCATTGTTTGAACAGTCCATCAAACAATGTGTCAAACAATGGAGTGATTTGTCTGTTCAGAGGGTCTTCATTTCTACCAGGCCTATGACAGTAGCGAGCACCTGGGAGCAGAGCTGGCTCTCTCTCTCTGCCTTGCTCTGAGATGCGGTCCCTATTGTACTGTTTCCTCCCAGGTGAACCGGTAAAACAGCAAGTCTCCCTGCGCTCTGCTCTGAATAACTCTCAGAGAGCTTCCTAGTTTTCATTTTATTATCGCTCACAGCCTTCTCGGCTTTTCTTTGAGAACTCTGTTGCTCATGGGCTATTTATAAATGTATTGCTTAGTTTTACAATTATTTTGATATTTTCTAAATACTTTCTGTTAATGATTTCAATTTTATTTTGTTAATGTTGGAAATTATATTCTTTATTATCTCAAGCGCTTTAATTTTTATAAAACATGATTAAAATTTTTATTACATTTTTGTTTGTGTCAGTGTTGGGCACTCACATGCCACAGTGTGTGTGGAGGGCAGAGGACAGTGCTCTTTGGGAATAGGTTCTCTCTTCCTACTGTGTGGGTCCTAGGATTGAACTCAAGCTGCCAGACTTGGCGGCAGGTGCCTTCTGCTGCTGCTCCCTCAGTCCTTTAAAATGTATTGAATGTTTCCTTGTGGCCCTTATGTTCTCTTAGTAAACATTTCATATATACTTGAAGTTATTTGTGTGCTGTCCTGACTGATGTAGCATTCTGTAAATGTCAGGTCTAGTTAGTTTTCCATAGTATGCAATACGTTTACTGGTTTACTGCCAGATACTGAAATTTCCAACTACAGTTGTAGTTGTATTTCCTTCTTAAATTCTGTCTTTGCATGCATTTTGGAATGTTCTTTTAGAGATCAGACTCCTTTATAAACTGATTTCTTTGTCCTGAAGTCTGCTTTCTGTGATATTGATAGGCACCTTCCAATTTTTACTGGCTTAGTTTATCCATGGTAAACTTTTCTATTCTTTTACTTCCAAAAAAGTACACGTTTAAAAGAGTACTTTTTGTTGAGAGCCTGTATATAGGTTATTGTCTTTTAACCTACTTGATAGTCTGTGCCTTTTAATTATTGTATGCAATCCATTTACACTTAGTGTGCAATATTGCCTTGGAATTTGGGTCTGGACTTTTGCTAATTATCTTCTACTTGTCTTGTTTAGATTAATTGAATTAAAAGTTTACTTTGTCACTTCTTTAGGCTTATTAAACATATCCATTTGAAAATGTTTCTAGTTTTTATCCTAATCCTATAGTTCAGGGTTCGCTTACCATATTCCTAAGACAATCCAAACAGCTTAAAACAGCCCAGGCCTGTTTCTATTCTCTACCTACAGGCTTTTACAACATGCTTTACTCTAATTCTGTACATATCATTATTTTTATGCTTCAGAAAGTTATCTGCTGTGTCTTATTTGTCTCACAAAGTCTGGGCTGGCCTCAAACTCATCACCACCCTCCCCCACTGAAATCATAGGTGTGTGCCTCCAGGCCAATGGAAAGTTGCTTTTTTTTAATTTATTGATTTTTATTGAGCTCTACATTTTTCTCTGCCCCCTCTCTGTCCCTCCCCTTCCCTTCAACCCTCCCCCAAGGTCCCCATGCTCCCAGTTTACTCAGGAAATTTTGTCTTTTTCTACTTCCCATGTAGATTAGATCTATGTAAGTCTCTCTTAGGGTTCTCATTGTTGTCTAGGTTCTCTGGGATTGTGATTTGTAGGCTGGTTTTCTTTGCTTTATGTTTAAAAACCACCTATGAGTGAGTACATGTGATAATTGTCTTTCTGTGTCTGGGTTACCTCACTCAAAATGATATTTTCTAGCTCCATCCATTTGCCTGCAAATTTCAAGATGTTATTTTTTCTGCTGTGTAGTACTCTTTTGTGTAAATATACCACATTTTCCTTATCCATTCTTCGGTTGAGGGACATTTAGGTTGTTTCCAGGTTCTGGCTATGACAAACAATGCTGCTATGAGCATAGTTGAGCACATGTTTTTGCGGTATGATTGAACATCCTTTGGATATATACCCCAAAGTGGTATTACTGGGTGTTGAGGAAGGTTGTTTTCTAATTTTCTGAGAAATCGCCACACTGACATCCAAAGGGGCTGTGCCAGCTTGCACTCTCACCAGCAATGCAGAAGTGTTCCCTTTTCCCCACAACCTCTCAGCATAAGTTGTCATCAGTGTTTTTGATCTTGGCCATTCTTACAGGTGTAAGATGGAATCTCAGAGTTATTTTGATTTGCATTTCTCTGATGACTAAGAATGTTGAACATTTCCTTAAGTGTCTTTCAGCCATTTTAGATTCCTCTGTTGAACGGTCTCTGTTTAGGTATGTACTCCAATTTTTTTTTATTGGATTGTTTGTTATTTTAAAGACCATTTTCTTGAGTTCTTTGTGTATTTTGGAGATCAGACCTCTATCTGATGTGGTGTTGGTGAAGATCTTTTCCCATTCTGTAGGCTGTCGTTTTGTCTTGTCATTTGCTTTACAGAAGCTTTTGAAAGTTGCTTAAAGAAACTGGAAACCAAATATATTTAGTTTTGATACCACTTGTACTTATTATCCACAGCACTGTGAGTTCTTTCTTTAGGTCTAGACTCCCTCTACTTTCATTTTTATTTGACCTCCAAGATCCCATCAGCAAACTTTTTTTTCCTTTTTTCTTTCTTTCTTCCTTCCCTTCCCTTCTCCTCCTCCTCCTCCTCTCTTCTTCTTCTTCTTCTTCTTCTTCTTCTTCTTCTTCTTCTTCTTCTTCTTCTTCTTCTTCTTCTTCTTCTTCTTCTTCTTCTTCTTCTTCTGTAGTGGCAAATTCCCTCAGTACTTACCTGAAACTGTATTTTGCACTCAGTTTCTAAAGTGTTTTGAAATTATTTTAGACTCATAAGATATTATGAAGTTGGTATAGAATCTGTTTTCCTACCCTCTTCTTGTAACCTTCCCAGTGTACATTGTCAGAGCCACTGAAAGTGGGAATGGCCCCTGATGGACTTTGAAGCAATATGCCAAGTCCTCCTCTGGACTGGGGTCTAGCTTGAGACCCTTGTTGGTTTGGTCATCATTTCCTGCTGGCCTCCCTCAAGCTCTCACAGTTCCTCAGTCTTTGATGTCATGACCTTGACTCTCTGAGCAGTATTGACTGTTTTTATTGTTTCAGAAGGAGCTTCAGTTTGATTTTATCTGATTTCTCTCACAGTCCAATTTAGATTACATATAATTTTTTAACCCAAAAATAACACAAAAAAGATACTGTAACCTCCTCAGTTCAGCATACCAGGAGGTGTCCTATTCCTGGTGGTATTGGTTAAATTAGTTATTACAATGTCTTCTATATTTCTCTACTGCAGAGTGATTATTTTAATCTTTGTAGCCACTACATGTCTTACAGGGAGATGGGTCCTTTTAGACAACATGGATAGCCTGTTTGCACTACAATCTCCTCCCATTTGAGACTTTTGTCAATTTCTGTATCTCCTGCCCCAAATACCACTGGGACTTGGAATTAGAGTGTTCAATCTTTTTTTTTTCTTTTTTTCTTTTTTTTTCCCCGATACAAGGTTTCTCTGCAGCTTTTGAGCCTGTCCTGAAACTAGCTCTTGTAGACCAGGATGGCCTCGAACTCACAGAGATCTGCCTGCTTTTGCCTCCTGAGTGCTGGGATTGAAGGTGTGCACCACCACTGCCCGTGTTGAGTCTTTGTATCATTTGAGCAGAACAGATCTCTGAAGAACGACACTGAATCTTTTGACCCCTGGACATGAGCACCGCCCCCTCTAACCAAGGTTGTCGTTAACTTCTCATGCCTTTGAGAATGACGCAGTGTCGCACAGAAGTGACACAGACAGACATCCTCCTAGTTCTACTTGTTTATAATGTTTTGCTTATATTATTTCTGATGTAAAATGTGTTGTCACCTTTGTCTCTTATCTTCACTATGACGGAGTTCATCTCTGAGTTCGCCTTTCTCCTGCGATTGACTCTGAGCCCCTGGATTGTGATGTGCGTTCGTTCTCCGGTGTTGTTCTCCCTCCTGCCGCTCCCGTTTGTGGAGAGTAGCTGACCTGTTGCTTCTTCAGATGCATTTCCCTGTCTCTCATGTTTGTCACATCCATCCCACATACATGAGATCATTCGAAGTTGTCCCACAGTTCCTTGATGTTCCATTCACTTAAGGGAATTCTGGGATGCTAGGTTGGGGATATGGCTCAGCAAACTTGTCAAAGCTGAGTTTGATTTCTGGGACTCACATGGTGGAAAAAGAAATCCAACTTCTGCAAATTGTCCTCTGCCCTTCACATGTATATATGCCCCACACACACACACAGACACACACATAGACACACATACATAGACATACACAAACACACAGACACACACACAGACACAAATACACACAGAGACACACACATAGACACACACAGACACACAGAGACACACACAGAAACACACACAGAAACACACATAGACACACACAGAGACAAACACACAGACATATACACAGAGACACACACACAAACACATACATAGACACACACAGACACACACAGAGACAGACAAACACACACAGAGACAGAGACACATAGACACACACAGACACACACACACACATAGACAGACACAAACACACACACACAGACAAACACACACAGAGACACACATACAGATACACAGAGACACACATACAGACACAGACACACACAGAGACACACACATAAATGCAATAACAATTTTCTGGGATATGGGGTGTAGGAAATTTTAATCTGAGTTTTGGAGATTGTTGATTCCTACACAAATTCTTAAACTTTGCTACATGATCCAGTTAAGTGTCTTAGAAATAGATTGCGGGTTTTCTTTCTAGAGAAATGTTCAGCCTGCAGCTAATTATTCCTTTCTATTAAGGAAAGAATTTTATGTTTACTTTGCCTGCTGGTCCATGAATCCTGTGTTTCTCACTCTGGCTAGTGAGGACACACTATTCCTGGACTGTGTGGGCACCAGGCACCCTTTGAAGGGTACTTTCTTTGATCTTGGTTTATCCACAGTAGCGCACTGATCTGCATTTGGCTGAACAATAAAGGAGTTCTCCTGCAGAAGTCATCCTGATCAGATTTGGAGTGCTGTGCTTACCATCAGTCAAAGCCCGTAGCAGCTGCTTTCCTGCAGTGATAAAAAGTACTATGACCGACAGCACCTAAGAGGAGAAAGGGTTTATTTTGGTCTCTAATTCTATGCGATACATCATGGTGAGGAAGGCACAGCCTCAGGGGAAACAAGATAGCAGGAGCAGGAAGCTGGATGGTGACTTCCTAAGGGCTCCTTTACCTCCCCAAACACCAGCTCCAATGGGGCCTATGGCTCAGATACAGGAGTAGGGTGTGGGGGGGCGTGTCTATTCAAAGCCTAAGCAGCACAGATGCTGAAGCCGCATGGGCACCAGAAACACACGCAGAGGAAAACCATGGCCGGGGCGGCTGAGCTGTTTGATGTTGGTAGGGTTCTGAAGCTGCGGATTTGACAGCAGATGAACTGAGAGTAGAGTCCATACAGGACCATTCGAGTCCATTCAAGACTTGAATGTCAGATCAAAGAACCTAACCGAGGGAGGCCATGTGGAAACTTTGAGTAGAAGGTGGGAGGGTGATGGTCAGGCATTAGAACTGGGCCTGGGCGTGTAGAGCAGGTGGGGGTGGGTGGAGAGGGAAACTTGACAGAGGATGGGGATGTGCTGATGACTGAGCTGGGAATGGTCACACACATACATTCCAGCACCCACGAAGTAAAGACAGGAGAACTGAAGAGTTTAAGGCCAGCCTGGGCTACATAGCAGTCTCGGAAAGCTCCCCACCGCAAGATAAAAGCACAGAACTTTATACTGTGGTGTAGAAACAGGGGTCTTGAGGAGAGGAGGGTTAGAGCGAGGAAGATTCATCAGGTGGCACCAAGGAGACTTGGGTGTAGTGGAGCTGGAGAAGGTGGGATACTTCTGGGATCTGGTGAGTGGCCAAGATGGTGCCAAGTGGAGAAGGAGGAAGATGATCTTCTTGGGACTGAGCAGGTGCTGGTGGCTTTGTTATTTCGATAAGGGGATACTTTTCTCTGCAGTAGAAGTCAAGAAGTTGGACTAAGTGATGGCACCAGTAGATTCCTGTTTTAGCATGAGCAGGCTGTAATGTCTTCCTGTTTTAGCGTGTGCAGGCTGTAATGTCTTCCTGTTTTAGCGTGTGCAGGCTGTAATGTCAATGCCTGTGTGATTGAAACTGAAATATTCAGGATGGGATAGTCTGACAGACAGAATCTGTATTAGTCTGACTCGGGCCTGACTCGCCTGCCATCTTCTTCTTCCGGGGTCTCTGTTCCCTTCTTCTTTCAGCCTCATAACTTGATCTCTGTGTGAATTAGTATTCTGTCACTACAATCAAATGCATAAAGCCATCAACTGCTGAGATAAAACATTGTTTTGGCTCATAGTTTTGAAACGTCAAGTCCAAGCCAGTGACTGGCTGGCCCTGTTGCCTTGGGCTTCTTGTGCAGCAGCACACCCTGGCAGGAACTTGTGGTAGAGACTTGCTCCCCTCATGGCAGTGGGACCCAGAAGGAGAAAAGATGGGCACGCTACAAGCTCTTTTAGGGCACACAACCAATAGCCTAAATAACCTCCCAGAGGACTCACCTACCACCCGTCTCAGCACCACAGGCTGTCAGTCAGTCCTGTAACACCCGGGCTTTCAAGATCCAGCACTAACATCTAAATAGGAAAACACCCCTAGGTAGGGAAGTAGGAAGCATATGGGCATCCAGTGGCTGTTTAATAGCGACGCTCCTGTTGGCTACAACCTGAGTTTTAAGTGTGGCATTATTTTTATTGGCTCCCCTGGTTTGCTAGAAAATAATGTCTTTACATTAAGGATTCAACTAATATATGATTAGGTGAGATAAAAAAAAATCTAAAAATGTCTCCAGTGATCACAGGGCACTTAATCCCAGGACTTGGGAGGTAAAGACAAGCAGATCTTTGTGAGTCTGAGGTCAGCCTGGTCTACATAGTGAGTTCCAGGCTAGCCAGGGCTATCTAGTGAGATCTTGTTTCCCAAAACAAAGTCTGCATTTATTAGGTGAGATGAAGTGTGTTCAGGTGGTATGGCCATAGGAGAGTTCCCACTAATTAGAAACCAGCAGTTTAGTGTATACCCTGTCAGCCTTTCCCTGTGCACAGACACATCCATGTTGAAGCAGATACAGATCTTTCCTGAAAACATTGACTTATACTAATCATGGCTCTGCGTTAGCTCGCCTTTACTCCCACCCTGTTCGCGCAACATCTTTTCAGGCCAGTGCCACATCACATTTCATTCCGTGAGAGACCCCAGCTTGGGGTAGTGCTTCCCGTATTTGTTGTTTCAGAAAGAACACTGTGAAGAAGCAGAGCGCCTCAGAGTGGGGAGCGGGAGCGTCTCAGAGTGGGGAGCGCCTCAGAGCGGGGTGCCGGCATTTCCTTCAGGTTGGTGGGTCATCTCTGTGTGAACTGTGACATGTACTCTCTCAGGCAAAGCCAAGTGCAAAACTTTATCAGGCGTGGGACACAGTGCCTCTGCAATGAGTGCCTCTCTGTCTCTGTGTGCATTGGTGTGCGCGTGCGTGTGTGTGTGTGTGTGTGTGTGTGTGTGTGTAGATGAGGTGTGAGTCATTGTAAAACGTTAAAGAAATCTGGAGCTTTGTGATTTCTTTCATTTCATCCATGCAGGGTGGACCCGGTGTCTCTGCTGCCTGAGAGCAAAGTCCTTACCCAAATGCAAGCAGCAGGTGGCGCCAGGTGGAAGCAAGTAGGCTTCTCAGTGGAGAGCAAAATCTAGGCTTGCTTTCCAGTTCTAGCAGATGGCCAATCAAAAAATTCCTTGAAGCTTTTTTTTTTTTTTTTTTTGCATATGGTCTTCCATCTGGGTATTTGAGAAAAGTACAGTTTTGTTATCAAAACAGCATTTATTATGGTGAAAGAGTTTGTATTTCTCAGCAAAGATTTTTTTTTTTAATTTTTAGTGAATAAAGCCAAAAACCTGCTCAGTAATGTCTTACAGCTTCTCGTTGGGATCCACTGAGCACAAGTGCTCCGTTTCCCCTGCAGTTGCCGCCCAGAGTTAGCTCTTAGGGTTCAGCACCTCAGTGCATTGTTGGACAATGTCCTCTGCTGGGTTTAAAACAGGAAAAGTGAAGTCTAAATGGGTCAGAGCAAAAGCGGGAAGAAAGAAAAAAAAAAAAACTACAATCTGCGAGTCATACCTTTTTCTCTACCCAATACCGCTCTGGTGACTTAGTTATTTATTGGTTGTCTGTGACAGTTAACTTTAATTGCTGACTTAACAAGACTCACCCAAAAGGAGTCTCAGTGAAAAACTGTTTATAGCAGGCCAGGCTGTCCTGTCTACATGGGTGGGCCTGTGGGCAGCGCCATTCCCTGAGCACCCGTGAGCAAGTGCCCCCGGATTCATTTGTTTCCCTCTGCCCTTGGCTTTGGATGTGCTATGACCAGCAGTGTTCAGCTCCTGCCCCTGGGATGTCCCTGCAGTGGTGAAGTATGACCTGGAATTGTGAGTCCGAAACACCCTCCCTTCTGAATGTTGCTTTTTGTCAGGATGCTTCCCCACAGGCAACGAGTGTAACTGGAACATTTCCTTCATGGAGACAGTATGCTGGTCTGCCTGGATTGGGGGCACTGATAATTTGTTTGAAAGATGCAGTTTAAGCTCCTTTACTCGCCTAGAGAGTTCTCTGCAGCCTCACTTCACACAGTCTCAATTCCTCCTCCTTCCATACTCTGTGACTTGTTCGTGTGTGTGTGTGTGTGTGTGTGTGTGTGTGTGTGTGTGTGCATGTAGGTGTGAAAATGCATGTGTTAGCCAGAGG